>NC_136522.1:48783959-48823959 GCF_053919585.1 Euprymna scolopes | reverse complement strand
CATATCTTGTCGAAGGCCTTTGATATGTCAAGAGCAATTGCCCTAGAAAGGAAGCCTTTGTCAAGAGATTCACTAATCCTGTGGGATATAAACGTCAGCACATCTGCGGTAGATATTGCAGAGCGGAAACCATATTGTGTGTCACTAAGAAGGTTATTCCTGCTGAGGTGGTTGACTATTTCTCTATTTAATATGGATTCCAACAACTTACTCATAACACACAGGAGACTTATTGATCTGTACTGAGAGGGAGATGACTTTTCACCTGAATTCTTAAATACAGGGCAAACTGATGACGTCTTCCAGGGAGTCGGAAAGCACTTCTCCTTAAGGCAGCGCTTAAATAGTTTCGTAAGTATGGGAACAAGTTCTGGTTGAAGCTTTTTTAACACTATAATTGGGATGCCATCAGGGCCAGTTGCTTTACTGGAATCTAGGTTCTTGATTAGCTTGGCGACCTCATGCACGGATATTTGTATGTTACCTAGCTTGTTCTGTGTTATAGGAGGAAATATGGGGAGTTGATGGCCTTCGTCGCATAGGGTAGAATTAGCTGCAAAGTTCTTTGCAAATAGTTTGGCCTTGTCTGATGCTGACGAGATGACCTCAGGTCCATTGATAACGCACACTTCTATTCAGGATCCTATTTGTTATTTGCCAAAACTGGTGGGAACCAAGCCGCTGATCAGCTACCTTCGATTTAACAGACTGGGCATATCGCTCTCTTGGATTTTTTATTACTATTTTACAGTGGTTGCTGGCAGTCCTGAAAGCAGCTTTAGTCTCGGTGCATCTATTACGTTGTAGCTATGGAAAAAGTGATTTCTGTGCGTGATAGCAGCAGTACATTCTGGGGAGAACCATGGCTGGCTGTTAGGTTTTTGTTGGAATTTTTTAGATCGTATGAATTGGTCTATGCCTACAATTAACCATTCGGTCAGATCTGATACTATAGAGGACACTTCCTTTTTAAACATGGAGTTCAGAGGTAAATCAGATATGAATGTACGGAAGCTATCCCAGTTAGCCATAGAGTATCGGTATACAGTACGGTGGAGGGGTACGTCTGAGGGCTTCTTACATTTCGTTTTTATCTTATCTGATACGACGGAGTGGTCGGAGGATCCTAGAGGAGAATGAACGGAACATGAACATAGCTCAGGGGAAGTTGAGAGAAAAAGGTCTAAGAGGCTTGCATATTAACCGGGTGTATCGGGCACACGGGTGGGTTCGCGAACAATCTGAGTGAGGTCATAAGCAATGGCAAAATCATGACAAAACCTCCCCTCATCATCTGTCTTATTTGAATGGGTCAGCCATTCCACGTTATGGACGTTGAAGTCACCACAAATGTGGATGTTAGCCGAGGGATGTGAAGACAGTATGTGGTCTATTTTCTCAGATATGCTCTTAAAGATAGTAACTCCGCTGTTGTGGGGCCGATACAGGGCAAATATAAATGCAGTGGTGTTAGCAAGTGCAACCCTGAAGCACATATAGGGTAAATTAGGATCTTCTCTAGAGATATCCCTGCCACACGGGAAGCCATCCTTAATGTAGGCACATATTCCATGCCCATGGCGATCTTGGGGGTCAGATTTAGCTGTTAAATTAGAGTATCCGTTAATTATGAACTCATCTAAGGAAGTGGTTGGTCCTATTCCAGTTTCACTTAGAAATAATATGTTCGGTTTCGTCTCCTGTAATTGGGTTTCAACCTCTGGAACGTTGGAACGTAGACCCCTGATGTTGGAGAAGGAGACCTGGTAGTAGGTGTCTACGTTGGAAGATGGGGTTCTAGGTTTAATCGAGTTTTTATTCTGGAGATAGTTCATGTTGAGGTTTTGGGATTTGTGGAATAGGTCGGCATACTTGGTTAGAGCAGTACAGAGAGGGAAAGTAAGAGAGAAAAAGACAGGAAATTATTTTTTGTAGCACACGAAAAGGTAAAGCTGTAACAATTACCCACTAGTATGGCATCGAGAGGCCCCACCAGAGACTACTGCATGGTCCAGACCCACTCACCAAATGGCAATACAGCAGTCCCAGTACTTTGCGCCTGCTGATAGACAGCCTCCTTAGTGGTTAATCCAAGGTTCGGGTCCCTGACTATCAAGCGGATAACGTCAGCCCAGACAAAACGTTTACCTCCAGCACCCTTACTAGTGACATGGTCACAAGGACAGACAGAGACAGAAAAATTTCCGACATCTCAGACTACTGTTTACCAAGTACTACCGACCTTTAAGCAGTTTTTTCTTCACCCTTTGTCAGAAAAATCACTCATTGAATGAGGAATGAATGACAAAATAGGAGAAGCGAGAGTTACTGGAGCTGCCGATAACACATCCCCTGTATTATCTACTCTCCATTAAAAAAAGGGGGAGGAGGGGAATGGCTACAAGTGACTTATTTATATCTAAGTAGTAAGTCCGGTGCTAAGTTAACAATTCAGGACACTTGATGATAATCTCCCCTCCCATATTAATGGGTGGAAGTTTGTCGTTATCTATCGAGTTTGAATCATTAGAGTTTCACCTTATAATTAATTAAAATCCAATAATTAACTATTATCAATTTGTAAAGTCGGCTTAATATTAATTTACATTCGAGTTTAGATTATTATTCAAGGTTTTACTTTAGGAGGTTCGTTTTCATAGGTAACTTTTTCTTAGCTAATGGCACTGTATTATAATTCGAATGTACTTGAAAATAAGGCTAACTATATTATTTATGAACGAATCTTTATCAAATTAATGTTTATTAGAATGATTAAAACGTTATTTTCTTTTGGTTCCAAACATATCTCAATCCCAACATCTAGGTATATTTTAGCATGTGTTTTATGATATAACAAATATGTATGGGGAACATCTTCATATAAGCAAATATTGATTAACGCATATTTATTATCTATATATTAATATGATAGCGTGTGTTATTTTGTGTGTCACGCTTACATTTTTTTCCTCCGAATGAAAGTCTGAGGATGCTACAGACGGCCAAAAAAAACGGCCAAGTAGCTGAAACAATAATGTAACATAACAGAAAGATACGGTAATAAAAAATAAAACGTATATATATATATATATATATATATATATACATATATATATATATATATATATATATATTCCGTTTCGATTTAAGCTCATGCACCCAAGTCACATGGATATAGTTTTTATTTTTGAATTCACAATTTAATAATAAAATATACAAATCGATAGAAAATCGACTCTGTAATAATATATACGAAATCTGCAAGAATTAAAATATCATATTTAAGTGTACTTTACGACCGGGTTACGCCGGGCGTCCCTGCTAGCTTAGATAAATACTTTTGCAGTTTTAACAAAAGAGCTACAATAATATAAGGGCGTCTCCATTAAAGCTGAACCGCCACAGAATGCCAACATCAATATATTACATATGAAAGAGTCCGCTGTGGAATTTCCACAGGTCCTGATAATACTACTACTACTACTACTACTAATAATAATAATAATAATAATAATAATAATAATAATAATAATAATATAGAAAGAGGTGGAGAGTAACTGGAGATCTAGGGAGGCTCGTTGTCACTCAAGCTGCCGAGTACAGCACAGATTGTTCTTGAAGCAAAATCTTGATGATGATGATGATGATGATGATGATGATGATGATGGCCTATGTGACTACTCCTAGTGAGTAAATAATAATAATAATAATAATAATAATAATAATAATAATAATAATAAAGAAGATAAGTATTGAAGTAATTTGCGGTACCGTATGTTGGGTGTTTGCTGAGCTTTGATCCATAACATCCATAGACTATAACTTCATTACGAAAATAAATCGTCCGACAGATTTTCCCTTCAAAACTATTTTCTTCGCTTATTCATATTTGGTTCAGGAAGGTCACATTGACATGAACTTGACTATAAAGGAATTTATAAAATTTTAATATTTCGTTTATATATATATATATATATATATATATATATATATATATATATATATATATATATATATATGAGTCGTAGACGACGAAACACGTGTCAGTGGATAATTATATTTTAAAAATAATATATATATATATATATATATATATATATATATATGCCGCTTCCCATTTAGGGGGTACCAAATTGGTCAAAGGGAAAATTATTCCCAACTCGCATTTAGGTATAAATGCACTTTCGTATAAATAATTGAATTCGTTCAAAGAGTATCGCTAACAAAAACAAATAAAAACATATATATATATATATATATATATATATATATATATATATATATATATATATATAAATGCCCGGCGTTGCTCGGTCATTGAATACGCTTAAATGTGATATTTTAATTTATTCGGGTTTCATATTTATCATTATAGAGACAATTCTCTATTGATTATTATATTGTACCCAATCTGAATACACTTAAATGTGTTATTTTAAATTATTCATATTTCGTATTAATTATAGTATAGTTTTTATATATTGTACGCATTATACAGTAGTGATTTCAAATGAAAAACATATGACTTGGGTGCCGTCAGCTAGAATCAAAAGCAAAACATTTTGGCACTCCGGCCTTAGTCGTTACCGTTTGAGCTATCAGCAGATGGGTATGAAAATGTTCAAATTAAACCGATTTTAATGTATAAATGTTATTTGCGCATGCGTATAAAGGCACTTTAAGTTGACTTATGCCTGACAACTTCCATTTTTTTTTTCAATCTTGACCCCTTAGCAGCTATTCAGGTGTATTATAACGATTTCTGTCTGTATTTTCTGTATTATTTTTTAGTTGAATTCTAAATAAGAACCCAAAATACATTAATCATTTTTTTTTTGTTTTTTTTGTTTTGTATTTATGCAGAATACGGACTGAAATAATAACGCTATCTATAATATAAATCTCACATGTATGTATGTAAGTATGTATGTATGTAAGGGCGAATGAACTCTTTTTCTGGGTTAACGGCCAACTAGCAACGTGTATATTTGTATGTGTATATGTGTATTGGGGTGGAGAGGGCTCCCGTAAGCCGTGGTGAAGGCAACCTTTCTAGGAGAAGCAAATCTCTGATTTAAAAAACCATAAAGCGGAAGGCCATTACCCGCATTAAGCTGGTTTGTAGTTTAATTTGTTGCTGGCTATCTTGTTCTTGCTTGTTGCTGGATCTCAACATGTTTAACCGAGAGAGAGACTTAGCTGTCGTACAAAGCTAAGACTCTGTAACATCATATTTGTATAGATACTCCCTCAGGCATTTGGGCTCATGGATTTTAAATGTCTGAGGGAGTGGCACTCGTCTGACAAGACGTTGCAATCATCATGTATGTATGTATGTATGTATGTATGTCTACCTAAAACTTTCCAAGAAGGCGACGGATTTACACGAGATTGGCATCATTTTGAAGCTTGAAACTTCGGACGACAAATATCGAAAAATTGGCTAAAAACATTAATTCTTTCACTCTTAATCGGGCACTTTACTACAGGGAGGAGTCTTTCTTTTGCCGATATTTTTTAAAGTCATCCCCTCTTTTCGATTGACTAACCTTAATTTTAACCTTCGCCACTTCTGGTTTGGCGATGGATGCAACGTCAAAGACGTCATGTTTTTTTTGTTTTTGTTTGGGTTTTTTTTTCACGTTCTTTTCCTCCTTCGCGGTACGGGTTCGAGCCTGCCTTCCTACTACCATTTTTTTTTTTTTTTGCTCAACACACACCTTCAAACCTTCAAACACCCGGGCAATGCCTGGCATACAGGCCATTTATTTAGAAAACCATTCTAAACTAAATTATCCCACTATTTTTTATAAGTTGGATTTTGAAAAAAAATATATTTCTGTACTAGTAAATTCGTATTTAAATTGTTTCTTTGAAATTAAAAAAATATTTATCATTCAATTTTAATTTGGTTATTTAATTATTGTTTGTTTATTCCTTTAATTCTTTATTCAGTTGTTGCAGTATTTGATTGACTTTTACTTCAAAAATACATAATTTTACATGCATAATTTTTGTGTTTGGCTTTTTAATTAACATTGAATAAATGTCAATTTCAGGATAAACTGAATCGCGTTGGCAAACGGAAATATATCAGCTGTAAGAAGCAAGGTGTTTTAAAAGTTAACTCTTTAGACAAAACGTACTAGAAATATTCGTGTTAAGTTAAACAGTAGAGCAGCAACCACAAAACGACCACGGACCACACATGAAAAAGCGACGATTAAAAGAATGGAAGGCCAGAAACCGCGCACGTATGTATGAAAGAGACTTTATTTGATTCATCTGGTTGTTTGATCGCTCGCGAAAACGCACGTGCGAAAGTGCGCGCTTACGTAAACGACGACGTGCGAACTAATTCTTAACATTTAAAATGTTACATGGGTGACAGGGCTGCTAATTAATTGTGCAAAATAACAGACGCTAAAATCAACCGCAGCATATCAACTGACCTCCAATTGGGTGCCTAGAGCCTCTTGCAGTTGAACAGATGACCCGATTGAACTCTTGGTGAACGCTTTGGACCAAGCTTTCAACTCAAAAGGAATTAGTCGGAGGTATAGTCAAAGCTCAAACCATCGTTTAACATTTGGCTTTGAAGGAAACTCTCAAATGGTCGAGCCGAGGCGTGTGCCAATCACATTTTGGCTTTCGTTAAGAGTCACACTTCCTTGTTTCCATTCGACGGAAGTGACGTCAAACAAATTTTAATGTACGGATGACCAACACTGTATATACTGAGGTTTTTTTTGTTTTTATTTTAAACAAATATAAAATAGTTTTATTCAAACAGTCTTTATTTGAACTTTTATAACGAATTTATGACCTTTATAATGATATGTTTATGCACTGCTTTTATAATCAAATATCAGTATTTTTGTATCAAACATAAAAACATAACTGTTATAAAAAATACTTATGAACTGATTTATTTCAACGAGATTTTGTTTAAAATATTTATGAATGTTTTTTTAATATATTTATGAACTGTTTTTTAATATAGTTGTATATAGTTATATATATCGTTATAGTTATCTTTATAAAAAATTTATCTATTACCTATTTTCATATAATTATGAACTGTTTTTTAATTTACTCTGAACTTTTTTTTAATATTTTAACTTTTTTTTTTCATATATTTATGAACAGTTTTTTAATATATTTATGAACTGTTCTTAATATCTTTATGAACATTTTAATATTTTTGGAACATTTTTTTAATATATTTATAAACAATATTTTTAATATCTTGATTAACTGTTTTTAATATCTTTATAAACTGATTTTAATATATTTATGAACAGTTTTTCAATATATTTACGAACAATTTTGTAATATATTTATGAACAGTTTTTAATACATTTATGAACCGTTTTTGATATATTTATGAACTGTTATTAATATCTTTATGAATTTTTAAAAATATATTTATTAACCACTTTTTGATATATTTATGAGCCGTTTTTTAATATATTTATGAACTGTTATTAAATATAGTCATAAACTAGTTTTAATATATTTATTTATTGTTTTTAATATATTTGTAAACTGTTTTTTAATATATTCATAAACTATTTTTAATATATTCATGAACTGTTTTTAATATTTTATGAACTGTTTTAATGTATTTATGAACAATTTTTAATATATTTGCAAACTGTTTTAATATATTTATAAACTGTTTTTACATATTTATGAAATGTTTTTAATATATTTATGATTTGTTTTAATATATTTATGACCTGTTTTAATATATTTATGAACTGTTTTTTAATATATTCATCAACTGTTTTTTTTATATATTTATGAAGTGTTTTTATATATTTATCAACTGTTTTTATATATTTATGAACTGTTTTTTAATATATTCATCAACTGTTTTTTTTATATATTTATGAAATGTTTTTAATATATTTATGAACTGTTTTTATATATTTATCAACTGTTTTTATATATTTATGAACTGTTTTTTAATATATTCATCAACTGTTTTTTTTATATATTTATGAAGTGTTTTTAATATATTTATGAAGTGTTTTAATATATTTATGCACTGTTTTTAATATATTTATGAACTGTTTTTAATATATTTATCAACTGTTTTTAATATATTTATCAACTGTTTTTATATATTCATGAACTGTTTTTTAATATATTCATCAACTGTTTTTTTATATATTTATGAAGTGTTTTTAATATATTTATGAAATGTTTTTAATATATTTATGAACTGTTTTTAATATATTTATGAACTGTTTTTAATATATTCATCAACTGTTTTTTTATATATTTATGAAGTGTTTTTAATATATTTATGAAATGTTTTTAATATATTTATGAACTGTTTTTAATATATTTATGAAATGTCTTTAATATATTTATGAACTGTTTTTAATGTATTTATGAACCGTTTTAATATACATTTATAAACTGTTTTTAATATACTTACAAACTGTTTTTTAATATACTTATGACCAGTTTTTAATACATTTATGATTTTTTCATATATTTCTAAACTGTTTTAACATATTCATGAACTGTTTTAACATATTTATGAACTGCTTTTAATATATTTATGTACTGTTTTTAATATATTTATGAACTGTTTTTAATATATTTATAAACCTTTTGTAATATCTTTATGAACTGTTTTCTAATTATTTTATTAATGATTTTTAAATATTTATTAACTACCTCTAATATGCTATGAACTGTTCTTAACATATTTATTAACTGTTTTTAATATATTTATGAACGGTTTTAATATATTTATTAACTGTTTTTAATATATTTCCCACTCGTTTTTAATAAATTTATTAACTGTTTTTAATATATTTATGAACTGTGTTTATTATATTATGAACTGTTTTTAATATATTTATAAACTTTTTGTAATATATTTATAGACTGTTTTAATATATGTATAAACTGTTTTAATATATTTATGAGCTTTTTTATACATTTATACACGTTTTTATGAACTATTTTTAATATATGTATAAACTGTTTTTTCATTATATTTATGAACTCTTTTTAATTTAAAGGGTCATAAATATTGAAAAAAATAGTTCATTGTTTAAAAAAGTTTATAGATAGTTTTATACAGTGTTGGTCATCTGTACCTAAAAATTTGTCTGACGTCACTTCCGGCAAATGGCTTTATAAACAAAGAAGCTCGATTATTAACGAAAGCCCACCTTTTGTCTCTCATCCTTTACCAATTAGCCTTGCTTTGTTCTGCTAAAAATCTAAATGTCCGCTGGAGCTTTCTTTCTTCGTTTCTCTGAGACATGAATTAGAATTGAGTTCGCAGACAGGTCTGGGTTCAAAACGACAACATGGCAAAAGAGAAAAAGATAAAGATGAAGACCACGGAAAAAGAGTTGGGGTCGGTATTTGTTGTCGAGCGGGGTAACATATGGGTCCTGTGACAGTAGGCCGTCAAATGAATTGCAGTTCTTCAGAGAGTGTCGAACTGTGCTCAAAAAAGTTCCTCGGTTCAGCGACCTGTCTTGATTTTCTAGAATGGAATTGCAACACAGTTCTGGCATAGTGGCCTCACCTGTGTATCCTCACTTTGACATGCTCGAAGAAGAAACACCTGAAAACGCGTTCTTTTAATGCCGCAAATTCTAGCGTTTCTGGAAGTATATCACCGAGGTGACCTTTCGTATCAATCTCACCCATCCTCTGCTGTTAAACCTATCTGATGTAATCGACAATATCATGGATAGGGAGAAACGAGTGATATTGTTCATGATTCAGGCTGTGGTGCAAATGGTCGTGTAGACGTCGCGTCATATAGATGATCAGTGGGTGGGGATCTTTCGATGATCAGTGTTACATATTGGGCCCCTGCAGACAAGAGCTGTCATGCTTTATAGATTGTTTAGGCCTACAAGCTACATTTCTAGTGTTTTTATGAAATTTCAGGCATCAATGAACGATCGAGCTAATGTACAATGTTATTGAAGTATAAAATATTTCGGAAAGCAGAAAGAATGTTACAAACAAGTTATTAAAAACAATAACAGAAAAGAGGTTACAATAATACAGGATTTCGGAATGTCAGTCAAACAAAATGTTGCAAATAGTTTAAAGCCAGTTAAAATAAATAATTAAATTTATAGTAAACAATAGGATCAACCTTTTTACATAAAGGCTTGCGTAACGAAGGAACGGTTTTTATATATACACGTAAAATACCAGTCAGTCAGTCAGTAAGAAAATGAGAAAGAGAAAGACAGAGATAGAGAGAGATAAAGAAAGAGAGAGAGAGAGAGAGAGAGAGAGAGAGAGCTACCAAAGATATTTACTCGGAAGTATTTTTCTTTTGCATTCTGGGAGCTTCAAAGATCGTATTTAATTAGGATTTAGATATCTGGAGACGAGGCAAAAACCCGAGGGAAGCGTAGATACATGAAATAAGGTTATAAAATATAACCAGAGTTTCATAGAATTCTTTCAGTAGGAGATTTCAGCATTTTACAGAAACTTGAAGTCAAGTACAAATCGCCGGAAAAAAAGAAACCGTAGAAGAAGGTATGTTTTCCTTTGCCTGTGTTACGCAGACGAATATATTTATGCATACATTGTTACGCACTGTCTCTAAAATGTTTATTTGTCCCATTATGTGAAGTTTCCAGTTGAATAATAGTCCGTTACAGAACGGCTATGGTGTAATTATGTTTTGTGTAATTTAATGTGTAATCACGTCACACACGCACCTTTGCATACACGAGTTAGTGAACACTGTATATAGATTTAACGATGTTGTCACATTTACACGTTTACATGAACAAAGAGACGATAGGGTTCGTATATTAGGCAGGCATTTAAAGAGACAATATGACGTGTATATATATATATATATATATATATATATATATATATATATATAAACGCCCGTTTTAGATCTAGATATACGTTATATAGGCCGCTATACACAATCAAGATTTGGTCGCGTTATTTAAGCACCAGCTGAAGGTCCAGATCAGCTGTGATAAAAAAGAGAATTACATTATTTATGAACGTTTCTGTCAAACTCGGGAATCTGCATGGAATTTCGAACGAAACTCTTTATTTAGTTTTATCAACTGTTTTATCTACTACGTGACATAGTGGATAAAGGATTTTTGAAAATTCAGTTGTAATGTAAGACTTTTCTGAAAAGTTTAAATTCATACCTCAGTGCAGGCGACATTCAAAATACAAATGCGAATTACTTGGAACTTCTACCCAGTCATGGCTGACATATGGAGATCAATGCTACACCGTATAATAAAATAAAGGGTTCCGTTCGAAATTCTGTGGAGATTACCGAGTTCGACAGAAACATTCCCGAGTTCGACAGAACGATTGCCGAGTTCAGTAGAAAGACTCCCGAGTTCCATAGAAAGGTACCCGATTTTGGTAAGATGCCCCTGAAGAAGATCGAAGGTTACATTGGTCGAAATGTTGCGATAATAACACCCAAGATAAGAGAAGTAGCACGAATAATCCATTCATTAGGAATTATCAATGCTCATCTAAAAAATTCAGAAATCTGACTACTATCTCGTTTTCTGCAAAGAAGACGAAATCACGACATTATTAGAACACACTGTTATAAACGACTCCACCCCCTCTTATCAGAAACTGTAGGGATGCAACAAATCTGGCTTTGCAGACACCGCACTTCATATGTTCTATAAATTGCACCTTGAAGACACATAAAACAATCATCATTTCCTCTCAACAACAATAGCACCGCTAATGTGTCTCTGTGGTTAATTGTCTTTAGATCTTTGTAAACAATGAGGTTAAAAATAAATGTAAAATAAAAACCTTTGATAGAATCTTAAAGTGTATTTTAGTCTGACCTTGGAATCGACTTTGAATATGAAATGTTTATTTTTACATTCATGTCTTTTGTTATTCGATTCTCATCTGTAGTTATAACTCTTGTTCCTGGGCTTTTTTTCTGGTGGGAAAATTTTTCCTAGGACACCGATTAATTTAGAATTAAAATCAAGGTTTTACCATCAAACCTGTTTGCATGTTTTTTTATGAATGAACTCTAGATATATTTTATTTAGGGAGTTAGACATAAGGTCAGGTCCTTATTTGGATTCATCAGACTACTTTCATTATCATGAGTGTTATTTTCACAACGTTTCGATCGATGTAACCTCCGCCCCTCTTCGGGTGTATCTTGTCGAACCCGGAGATCTTTCTACCGATCTCGAGAATCTGCACGGAATTTCGAATAGAACTCTATATTTAATCAACTGGGTAGAATGCTCTTGTGGTTTTCGTCAGTCATTATTTTGGATTCGTATTTTTTGGATTTTTGGAACTGCTGTTCTCATATTGATATTTATTTTCAGAACGTCTCCGTCGATATAATCTTTGACCTTCTTCATGGGAGATATTTCTGTCGAACACCTGAAGAATGACGGAAGTAACGTCGACCATAACGTTGCGAAAATATAACTCAAGATGGGAGCAGTAGTCCAAAGAATCCAAATAATACGAATAAATAGTCCTCATTTAAAAACTTCAGACACTTAACAAGATCAGGTGTTATGTTTTAAAAAAAAACGCCCAGTGGGAGAAGCACATTCTGATCTGCAAAAAACTGCTTCATCGTGTCAGCCATGTTAGTATTCCTCGTAGAGGAACTTTAGATTATTAACAATAAACTAATCTCTTTCTTATAGAGGTAGAAATACCTTAGGAAGTTCCTAGGAATGAACAACACCATAGCTCAGTCTAATAGCTACGAAGTCACTGTCGGACCGATATATATATATATATATATTGTTTTCAAAATGTAATTATCCACTGACACGTGCTTCGTCGTCTACGACTCATCAGAATGGCTGAATCTTGCGAGATTCGGAAGGATATATCGCGATTTACGTAGATGTTATTTACGTTTGTTTTTGCGATACGTTTGGAATGAATTCAATTACTTACGAAAGTGCACTTCTACCTAAATACGAGTTGGGATTAATTTTCCCTTTAATCAATTTTGTACCTCCATATGGGGAGCGGCATATATATTCTTTTAAAAATGTAATTATCTACTGATACGTGTTTCGTCGTCTACAACTCATCAGAGTGGATGAATCTGGCGAGATTCGGAAGGTTATATCGCGATTTACGTAGCTGTTATTTGTTTTTAGTATATATATATATATATATATATATATATATATATATATATATATATATGCACATATATATATTTATGCACACATATGTATATGTACATGCACATATATATACATATATATATGTATATATATGTATATGCACATATATATACATATATATATGTATATATATGCACATATATATACATATATATATGTATATATATATATGCACATATATATACATATATATATGTATATATATATGCACATATATATACATATATATATACATATATATACTTATATGTATATATATACATATATATATACATATATATACACATATATATACATATATATACACACACACACATATATACACATATATATACATACACATATATGTACATATATATATATACATATATATACATATATATACACCTAATATATAAATGTTAAAAAGCTAGATATATATACATATATACATACACACACACACACACACACACACACACACACATATAACCTAGCGCTGAATAAATGTTAAAAAGCAAGAATAAATATCATGTAAGAAAACATTGATCACGTAGCATTTTCAATGAAGGAAATTGAAATATAATTTTAAAAATAAACCTACGGTAAGTTTCGTGAATAAATGCAATTTTTTATAAAAAATAATGGGCAGTAACAAATGAAAGCCTTTTTGTTCATTTTGTATTTGGAATAATGTTCTTACGAATTCTTACTGCTTTTTTGGGGGAGGTATAAAAATTATTTTTATGACAGAATCTGTTTATATTTTTGTTAAATTTAAGGGAGTGGGTTATTTTTTATTTATTTATTTATTTTAAGATTTTCGATTATTTTAGGAGAATTCCTAAATTTCTTTGCAAATGGCTCGTAGGAAATTTACCTAATCGGTTCTGGTGTTCCGAACTGATGATAACTTCTCGACGTAAATTTCGAACAGTTGTGCATTTCCGATTAATTTAAATTCTTTGCAAAATGAAAGAACTATTTTCGGCGACTGTAGCATAATCTACAAGCCCATTAAATTCACCGTGACGGCTTTAATAAAATGGTCTATTTTTAAATGATTTAATTTTTTGCACGATTAAAACTTATATTTTCTTCCAATTTATTAGCTATCGTCTGCTGAATTGGCCGATCGTTTTACGAGGGGCGGGCAATAAGTAATGCCCCTGACCCACTTTCAGTTATCTGATCTAGCTGAAATTTTGCATGTACAATGATTTATTTCTCTACGGGTTATGTGGACAATTACAGCTTTGAACTAATTGTGGTTTCTGTTTTACAGGTGTTTGAACTGAGTCAGGTGTGAAATGGAGCCTGTTGAATGTCGAGCAGTGATCCAGTTTTTGTATTTGAAAGGACGCACACCACAGGAGTCTTTTGATAAAATGAAAGAAACTTAAGGTGATAATGCCCCATCATATGACCTTGTAAAAAGCTGGTATTGTGAATTCAAACATGACCGGAAGTCTGTGGAAACAGCTCCCATGCCTGGTCGCCCTCCTTCTGCCATTGATGAGGCATCTGTCCGTCAAGTTGAGGCTGCCATTTTGGAAGATCAGTGCATTACTATTCGCCAAATAGCCCAAGATGTCAAGATTAGTACAGGGTCTGTGGAAACTATCATTCATGACCATTTGCATATACATAAAATGTCTGCCAGATGGATTCCCAGGTTGCTCACATCATTCTAGAAGCGAGAACACGTCGAGTGCTCGAGGATGAATTTGGAGATGTGCCAAGAAGATGAGTCAAAGTTTTTCAAAAGACTGATTACACAGGATGAAACCTGGGTCCATCACTATGATCCCGAGACCAAATCTCAGTCAATGAAGTGGAAGCACTTGGACTCGCCACCTCCAAAGAAGGCAAGGGTGCAGCTCTCCGCTGGCAAGGTTATGCTCACAGTCTTCTGGGACCTGGACGGAGTAGTGATGACAGATTTCCTGGCAATTACAGGAGCCTATTATGCTTCACTTTTGAGGAAATTAAGGGAAGCTATCAAAATCAAGAGGCGGGGCAAGATTAGCAAATGTACCCTCCTCCTGCAGGACCACGCTCCGGTCCACAACTCGCATGTCGCCAGATCAGAAGCACGGGCGTGTGTGTGGTTATGAAATCCTTTCCCATCCCCCCTACTCTCCTGACCTTACACCCTCTGACTTTCACCTCTTCCCAGCCATGAAGTTGTTTTTGAAAGGAAAGCGTTTCCCAGATGATGCAGCCTTGATTTCTGAAGTCACATCGTGGTTGGAGGACCAACCTGGGGTGTTCTACAAAAACGGTCTCCAGAGCTGCATCACAGGATGGGAGAAATGCATAACTCTGGGTGGTTCCTATGTAGAGAAAGACTAATAACTGTGCCAAGTTTTGTTGCTCTACTGCTATGGGAAGTTGGTCAGGGGGATTACTTATTGCACGCCCATTGTACCATATTCCCACGATTTACGTAAGCTGCGGAATATACCGACGCAACATTTACAGAAAAACAGGTCGTTCTCTTCATAAGTGTTATACTATCGTAGAAATTAAAAATAAAAAGAAAACAAATAAATATAAAAAAGACAAGGGGAAATAACGTATCGGAAAAATGTGATGTGAGCAGTCAGTTGTCAATGGACAACTTTGCGGTTCTTATTTATACGTTACGCGACGATATCACGCGCACAGTGGGGTAACTTTTTTCGCCGATATTTTTTTTAAATTATCCTCTCCTTTTTTTTTTTTTTTTTTTGTTCAACAGACACATCCAAACACCCTGGCAACGCCGGGCTGAAATGCTAGTATATATATAAACGTTAAAGTGTCTGTGTGTGTGTGTGTGTGTCTGTCTGTCTGTGTACATCTCCCTAAGCAATAACTCTGTCAATTTTAAGTCTACATACTACAAAATTTGATATACAGGATACTGAGATTTGAGAACATTTTTGTGATCAGTTTTCGGCCGGAAATTTGGCTGTTAAAAGGTCACAGTTCAACGATTTGACCTTTGAGAAGTCTACCAACCTCCTCCGGCAATTTAATGGGTAAACACTTTAAATTTTAGATATAGATTCCTTGGACATGGATATAACTTAATAACTTGATTTGAGCCCAAAACAATAAATGTTAAGGGGTCATAATAGAGGTCAAAGTTAAAAACAATTGCACCACCTCCAAACACCCGAGCAACGCCGGTCACCTATGCTAGTATATATATATATATATATATGTATATATATATATATATATATATATATATATATATATATATAAAGTGAACGTGTCTGTCTGTGTGTCTGTGGGTGTGTGTACATTTCCCTACGCAATAACTCTGTCAATTTTAAGTCTACAGACTCGAAATTTGATATACAAGGTACAGAGATTTGTGATCGATTTTCGGACAGATATTTGGCTGTTAAGGGGGTCGAAGTTCAACGATTTGACCTTTGAGAACTCTACCAACCTCCTCCGACAATTTTGGGTCTAAACACTTGAAATTTAGATATAGGTTCTTTGGACATGGATCTGACTTAATAACTGGATTTGAGCCCAAAACAATAAATTTTAAGGGGGTCATAATAGGGGCCAGAGTTAAAAAAATTGACTGCTTTTTTTTCTTCTTTTTTTTTGCTCAACATACACATCCAATGTGTGTGTGTGTGTGTGTGTGTGTGTGTGTGTGTGTGTGTGTGTGTGTGTGTGTGTTTATCATCATTGTCATTCACTTATGTTTTTGGTTACTCCCGAAGGAGAAACTCTTTCCTGGTTTCCTTCCACCTTATTTTTATTCCTGGCCACGTAGGACCAAGTTGATTCTTGGCTTTCCCCTTAATCTTTTCTGTTGCCTCGAATATTAGTGCCCCCCCTCATTGCAGTATCGTGAGTTCTGACAAATAGCATATCTGTCATTCATAGACAATCACTTCTTTGTCCGCCAATCACATTTTATATTTGTCTATTTTTATTAGTTGTAAACAAAACCACATATGTCTTGCTTGAAGTTGACGGTGGTCAGGTCGTATATGACACGAACTAGATGTTCCAAGTTCGAATCGAGTTCCTTCCACAAAATCATTTTCATTTAAGATGTTGGTAAACTTCACGTGTTCTCCCCCACCCCGATTCAGAATCAGAAGAATTCTATTGTTGCCATTGGTTTCCACGATATTTTTCTAGTCAGAATTGTTTCTAGAAAGACATCAGGTACTGCCGGGTTTTCTGTTATTATTTTGTCTCATGAGTACGACGACGCTTAACACAGTTATTGGACATTTAAAACCCATTCATCCTCACTTTCCAACCTTTTCTGTTGTTCTTGGCCTTCAGGCTGGGATCAAAGTGTAGTATCTGTTCCGGCAGATACTGCAAGCTATGACTAGCTAGGACTAGCTATGACTAGCAAAGACCAGATGTGGGGGCAACCCCACATGCCTGACCATTAACCAGCTCCCATTTCCCACCTCTCGGGAGCTGGTCCCCCTTTTTTCCCTTCCCCCTCCCTTCACTCCTCACATTAAAAATCGGCCTTGTGCCTAATTTGCTCGGTGGGGGAGCAAATAAATACCATCTGTTCCGGCAGATACTGCAAGCTATGACTAGCAAAGACCAGCTATGACTAGCAAAGACCAGATGTGGGGGCAACCCCACATGCCTGACCTTTAACCAGCTCCCATTTCCCACCTCTTGAGAGCTGGCCCCCTTTTTCCCTTCCCCCTCCCTTCACTCCTCACATTAAAAATCGGCCTTGTGCCTAATTTTCTCGGTGGGGGAGCAAATAAATACCATCTGTTCCGGCAGATGCTGCACTTAAGATAATTTGTACCAGTCAATGGAGGGGAAACCCTCTATACTGGGACAATTATTATTTTTGGTAACCAGAGTGACCCCTTTTAGGGGAGCTGGTTTTTACCTCACATTAAAAATGGCCTTGTGCCTAATTTGCTCAGTGGGGGAGCAAATAAATACCATCTGTTCCGGCAGATACTGCACTTAAGATAATTTGTACCAGTCAATGGAGGGGAAACCCTCTATACTCGGACAATTATTATTTTTGGTAACCAGAGTGACCCCTTTTAGGGGAGCTGGTTTTTACCTCACATTAAAAACGGCCTTGTGCCTAATTTGCTCAGTGGGGGAGCAAATAAACACCATCTGTTCCGGCAGATACTGCACTTAAGATAATTTGTACCAGTCAATGGAGGGGAAACCCTCTATACTGGGACAATTATTTTTGGTAACCAGAGTGACCCCTTTTAGGGGAGCTGGTTTTTACCTCACATTAAAAACGGCCTTGTGCCTAATTTGCTCAGTAGGGGAGCAAATAAATACCATCTGTTCCGGCAGATGCTGCACTTAAGATAATTTGTACCAGTCAATGGAGGGGAAACCCTCTATACTGGGACAATTATTATTTTTGGTAACCAGAGTGCCCCCTTTTTGCCTACATTTAGGGGAGCTGGTTTTTACCTCACATTAAAAACGGCCTTGTGCCTAATTTGCTCAGTGGGGGAGCAAATAAATACCATCTGTTCCGGCAGATGCTGCACTTAAGATAATTTGTACCAGTCAATGGAGGGGAAACCCTCTATACTGGGACAATTATTATTTTTGGTAACCAGAGTGCCCCCTTTTTGCCTACTTTTAGGGGAGCTGGTTTTTACCTCACATTAAAAACGGCCTTGTGCCTAATTTGCTCAGTGGGGGAGCAAATAAATACCATCTGTTCCGGCAGATACTGCTAGCAAAGACCAGATGTGGGGGCAACCCCACATACCTGACCTTTAACCAGCTCCCATTTCCCACCTCTCGGGAGCTGGTCCCCTTTTCCCCTTCCCCCTCCCTTCACTCCTCACATTAAAGATTGGCCTTGTGCCTAATTTGCTCGGTGGGGGAGCAAATAAATACCATCTGTTCCGGCAGATGCTGCAAGCTATGACTAGCTATGACTAGCAAAGACCAGATGTGGGGGCAACCCCACATGCCTGACCATTAACCAGCTCCCATTTCCCACCTCTCGGGAGCTGGTCCCCTTTTTCCCTTCCCCCTCCCTTCACTCCTCACATTAAAAATCGGACTTGTGCCTAATTTGCTCGGTGGGGGAGCAAATAAATACCATCTGTTCCGGCAGATACTGCAAGCAAAGACCATATGTGGGGGCAACTCCACATATAAGACCTTGGTCAATGTAGGGGCAACCCTTCATACCAATTGTCACTATCCAGCTCCCCTACTTCCCGGGGAGCTGGTCCCTATTTCCCCTTCACTCCTCACATTAAAAATCGGCCTTGTGCCTAATTTGCTCAGTGGGGGAGCAAATAAATACCATCTGTTCCGCAGATACTGCAAGCTATGACTAGCAAAGACCAGATGTGGGGGCAACCCCACATGCCTGACCTTTAACCAGCTCCCATTTCCCACCTCTCGAGAGCTGGTCCCCTTTTTCCCTTCCCCCTCCCTTCACTCCTCACATTAAAAATCGGCCTTGTGCCTTATTTGCTCGGTGGGGGAGCAAATAAATACCATCCTCACTTTCCAACCTCGGAGGATGAGTCGATAGACGGGAAAAATTGTCTTGGTTTTCTTGACGAAGAATGTTTTTCTAATCGAAAATTTTAAAGGCTTTAATTTAATTCTAATAAATGGATATGTTTATTAAAATAAATTTTGCACTTCTCTGGTCTTTTCAACAGTTTAATTTTAAACCCTGTATATCAAGTGCTTCATATACAGTCCTATATATATATATATATATATATATATATATATATATATATATATATATATATATATATAAGAAATAAAAATTACAATAAGTTTACCAAGGCAATCAAAATGGTAAACTTAAAATATATTATAAATATTAAAGAGTTAATATTTACAAGTAAAGTAATCTCAACCAGATGTAAAAACCGAAAAGGAAATAGAGCTTATAATATGAACAAATGATTAATAAAACATGTTAAAAGACATCTTGAAAAAGAGTTAAAAACATATTTAATTTTAAAAAGGAAGCACAAGATAAGTGGATGGTCCTTAATCCGCGGAGTTTCGAAGAAATACCCTCCTTGTATTTCTTCGAAACTCCACGGATTAAGGACTATCCACTTATCTTGTGCTTCCTTTTTAAAATTAAATATGTTTTTAAATCTTTTTCAAGATGTCTTTTAACATGTTTTATTAATCATTTGTTTATATATATATATATATATATATATATATATATATATATATATGTAAGCAAAGAGAGTATACCTATAATTGAGAACTTATGGGCATTCGCTGATATTGTTTCTTTTTCTCCTATTCCCTATACAATTTCTTTCTTTTTTTTACCCTAGCTATAAATTTAAGGTCTTTTAACAACGTTTTCAACCGATGTTTTCTTCCCCGTTGCCAACGTTAATCTTGAAAAGGGTTGGCTGAAAGACGTCTCGATAAGGTTTTTTCTGCCCTACCCCTTATTTATCCCTTTTATCTAATTTATGTTTGTTAAACATATAAGTAGAGCTTAGGAGAAATATAATTTAGAAGTGTATTTTGGTCTTCTTTTTTGAAAGTTTGTTTTAATGGTTTATGCTTAAACTATAGAAAATAATCAAAACAAAACTAAACCCTCAGCAATTAATGATGGCACTACGTTTTGTGTTATTCAAAAGTGATATATATATATATATATATATTATATATATTTATATATATGTATATATATTATATATGCATATATATATATTATATATATGTATATATATGTATATATATGTATATATATTATATATGCATATATATATTATATATATATGTATATATATATATATTATATATGTATATATATATTATATATGTATATATATGTATATATATTATATATGTATATATATATATTATATATGTATATATATTATATATATTATATATATATATTATATATGTATATATATTATATATGTATATATATTATATATATATATTATATATGTATATATATATATATATACATATATATTAGTATATTTAGCCAGCATTTTTTCTTTTATGCACGTTTCATTTAATAGCACACACAACTCTTGCTTATTTTTCTTGTAACTCTCCTTTTCTCTTTGTCGGACCATTTTCCGAACGTTTATTTCGAGTGAAAAAAGAAATTTCCCGTAATCGCGAACGTTTTTGACCTCCATTGGTCATTCTCAGGCAAGTAATAAAAAATAAAAAATGAAATTGAAAAATGAAAATAGCCAGATGAAATGAAAAAACGATTAAAAGACGATTGATTAAATATATATATATATATATATATATATATATATATATATATATATATATATATATATATATATATAGTTAGTTAGTTAGTTAGGTAGTTAGTTATAAAATGTGTATGGCGATTAAGCTATACTGAATATTCCGCGTTTCATCCACTTTAGGATTCTTCAGGCTTATGCGCATAAGCCTGAAGAATCCTAAAGTGGATGAAACGCGGAATATTCAGTGTAGCTTAATCACCATATACATTTTATAACTTACTAACTAGCTCTACCTACGTATTGAGCACTTTTGAAGTAAATACTTAAAGCTTACGCATAAATCTATACTTTCGTATATTAATTTTATGTGAGTGAATTAAGTAGTTATATATATATATATATATATATATATATATATATATATATATATATATATATATATATCAGATTTTTTATTGAGCTAAACCATAATCCCTGGAAATATATAGAGTTGTAGAGTGTAAATGTATGAATATATATGTATTTACGGATGAGTGTCGGAATTTGTTTGCATATTGATAAGTTACCCTGATTGGACGATTACATCCCTTGCCTCCTCCATGGTTTCATCTTCTTCCTTTACAATCAAATCAATACACAAGAACACAATTTTTCTATTCTTAAGATTTTATACTATAGAGTAACTGCTTCTCAAGGCCCGGAGCCCGCCCAAAAATAAGGGTTAATGGGTGTCAGGTGAGACAACACTGTGATGATCGGTGATGGTCGATATCAGATAAGTTGATTTATTCTAGAGGACGGATAAGCAGCTCTGCGATATTGTGCTCCGCAGACGAGAACTTCTGGGAAAAAAACTTTGTTCATGGATATTTTGCTCAGTTTAGGCATAGATACTGAATAAAAGGAATCGCTGATGTTGATAAATACAGAATAATGTTTTATGTTTCTGAAATTTTATATGAGGTTACATCGGTCGAAACGTTGTGAAACTAATTAACCGGTATACATGATGAGAATATTAGTGTGAAAAGTTAAACAATATAAAATTTGTTTTATTTTAGAGTTTTCCTTTTCTTACGGGGTGGAACGATAAAATTATCGCTTTAGAAAAGACAACATGGTTCCATTTCAGTTTAATGAAAACCGATTTTATTTTTATTTTATTGATTTATGTTATTTTATTATATTTATTTATTTATTTTGCAGACCAGCTACTAGTTGTCCAGTTGTGTACAAATCACAGGAGCGATAGGAGATTTCTATCATGTCTAAAAGTGACACAATGTTCAATGAGCGAGATCGAAGATGCACCGCTGTACCACTCATGCTCTCTACCAATCCAAGTTCATGCAAATCCAAGCGGTTCAACGCTAATAGGGATCGCTTAACGATGTTTCCAGCTACGGTTATGGTCTTTGGTGTGGTTTTAGGTGAGGACCACATCATGCAACCTCACATGCTTCGAAGTCGGTTTGAAAGTGTACCTGACTGTGCTTACGAGTGTGGTGATCCCCTGGTGCAATCAGGTGTCTGCTGGCAGACCCTGGGTGTGGCAGCAGGACTCTGCGCCGGTCCACAAGTACAATCTTGGCTTCAGAAGGAGTGCTACGACTTTGTACCTTCTCTCACTGGTCCCATTCTTCTCCCGTGCTGGCAGACCCTGGGTGTGGCAGCAGGACTCTGCGCCGGCCCACAAGTACAATCTTGGCTTCAGAAGGAGTGCTACGACTTTGTACCTTCTCTCACTGGTCCCATTCTTCTCCCGTCCTGAATTTGGACTATTTAGTTTGGTCGTACGTCGAGAACATCACCAACATGACCCCCCACAACACCAAAGTCAGCCAGATCACCGCCATCCGCCGAGCATTCGCTGAGTATTTACCAAGCTCCCGCCGGTCCTTGTGGAAATCGCACGTTCCCAGTTTCTAACCTGTATTTGTGCGATAATTGAGGCTGAAGGCGACTACATTGAATAGATATCAGCTCTACTACATAAGCACGTTACCTGAATTGATTTTTTCAATAAAATTTTTAAAATAAGACTGTAGTGTTGTTTTCTTTAAGACGACAAATGTAGGAGAGTTACAGAAACTAGACTTAAGGTCAAGTCTACCCTACTATACAAGTCTAGCCTACTATACACTACCTAAAGGTATGAATCTGTTTCTCCTTTATTAATCTAGGGGTTAAAACCCCTAGATTAATAAAGGATATACAGATTTATAACTTTGCATTCCAAATGATATTAATAAAAACTCGATGTTTTTAGCCGTTAAAAACAATCAAATGTTATATCCCGTTGACTTAGACTAAACTAGCCTGATTGCTCGGCGTTGCCCGGGTGTTTTGAAGTGTGTGTCGAGAAAAAAAAAGGTAGTTCGGAACGTTAAAATTAGCTGGAGGCAATCCAGCCAATAGGATGATTTGTAAAATGGCTCGCAAAAAATCGACCCCTTCTTGTAGAAAACTGCCCAGTTGTGGGTGAAGGAATTAATGTTTTGGGACAATTGTTCGATATTTTTCGTCTTGAAAGACTATGAATACCCACTGTAAGAGTGTACGCGTGTGAAATTTTTGTGGCAACTCTCTTGGGTTCACATTGTTAAATACCAGCGGCAAGTGGAGTTTCAGAACGACTGGAAACAAAGCCGAAATAAGCGGAAAACACATACAGCGCCTAGATCTCCAAATGGTCACCCATCTTATACTAGCCAGGCTAAACATTGCTTAACTTCGGTGATCTGGCGGGAACCGGTGTGTCAATGCGATTGTGCTAAATATATATATATATATATATATATATATATATATATATATATATATATATATATATATATATATATATATATATATATATATATATATATATATATATATATATATATATATATATATATATATATATATATATATATATATATATATATATATATATATATGAACAAATGATTAATAAAACATGTTAAAAGACATCTTGAAAAAGAGTTAAAAACATATTTAATTTTAAAAAAGAAAGCACAAGATAAGTGGATAGTCCTTAATCCGCGGAGTTTCGAAGAAATACTCTCCTTCTCATCAGAGGGCAGGAATTAGCAAAATGCAGGATCGGATTTTGCATATAAAAGTATTTAATGAAACTACAAGTAAGTCACAGATCTTACTTGGTAAAAAAAGGTGAGATAAGGGGAATAGGAGGTAAAAGAAAAATGATAAAAAAGATTTCACATGAATGGATAGTCCGGTGAAGGGTAAAAAGTCAAAGAATGGTAAAATCCAAAACGGTCGAATTTAAAATTTCCAATCCAACAGGTAAATTCCAAATGGTCCGAAATGATCCACTTATCTTGTGCTTTCTTTTTTCAAAATTAAATATGTTTTTAACTCTTTTTCAAGATGTCTTTTAACATGTTTTATTAATCATTTGTTCATATTATAAGCTCTATTCCGTTTTCGGTTTTATTGAGCTTTTACATCTGGTTGAGATTACTTTACTTGTAAATATTAACTCTTTAATATTTATAATATATTTTAAGTTTACCATTTTGATTACCTTGGTAAACTTATTGTAATTTTTATTATATATATATATATATATATATATATATATATATATATATATACATATATACACATCATATATATATATATACATATATACACATCATATATATATATATATACATATATACACATCATATATATATATATATGCATATATATATATATATATATATATATACACACACACACATCTATATATATAAAAATATAATTCTTGGTTTGTTACAAGTGAATAAAAACATATTTCTACGTTACCAATTTATTTGAAATTTTCAGACAACCCATCTTTAGAGTCGAGGGATGTTTTTATGCTATTAAAATAAATTTACCTCGCGAATTATTAAAATATTATATAAAACTAGCGGGGGTACCCGGCGTTGCCCGAGTGTTTGTTTCCGGTACGGGGGGGGAGTTTTAAAAAATGTTATGGTAGGTAAGTAGGAAGGATCAAGCCCGGAGTCATGAGTAAAAGTAGGAAAATAAAGTGTGAAAAAAAAAACAAAAAAAAAATCTGCAACGTTAATAGTTCGGCCACCTAGAAAAGTCCATTCCAGTTGTTTAGGGAAAAAAAAAACGACTACGGTAGGTCGGCGCGAACGTGAAAATATAATGTGAATTGTCCAGCACGCTAACCACTACGCCACAGAGCACTGCAGCTTAGTTTATTGATTTTAAATAACTTTACATGAAAGAACTACGAAGCCAAACCGGTGTTCTCTTCTCAACTGTTCCTTGTGAACGATCCCCAAACGGTGTTAAGTGGTGGCAGGGGGAGGAGGAATTTATTAGAGAGAAAATATTTTATCACTTCCATTGATCTTAACCGATTTTGGCCGTGACTTCTCAGCAGAAAAAGTATAGAAATCTAAGATTATCGAGGAATTTGAGAAATAATAAGCCTATAACACACCTCAGATATTGTTCTGCCGTTTGTGCATATTATATTTGCATGAAATATCTTGATTTTTAATCCTATTAATGTCAAAATCAGACGGGAAAAAATGAGTTCATTTTATTCATATATATATATATATATAGAAGAAGGAAGATAGAAGAAGAAAAGATAGAATAGAAGAAGAAGATAGAAGAGAAGAGAAGATAGATAGAAGAGAAGAAGAGAAGAGATGAATATATTTTTTAAACGGTAGTGCGAACCTGCTTTGTTGATAAAGCTGAACTTCCGGTTCGATTCATTTCACAGCCACGAATTGACGAAAAAGAAGTAGATTTCATTTTCTTTTTACTCGATAAGTAAAAAAAAAAAAAAAAAAAAACATAATTCATTTGTTTATCTTCCAAATTGTTTAATTTACACATTTTTTCTTTATTATATAAGGCCAAAAAAAAGTTTGTCGCTTGCTTTTTGAGTTTTTTTTTTTTGTTTGTTTTTATATAAGATTGGTTGGTAAAAGTACAGTTTTTTTTTTGTGCTAATGCAAAGAGTGGTCCGCACTATTTTTTAAATCGTATTTCCATGTTTAATTAAAGTTTCATTATATGTTTTTTTATTCAATTGTAAGGTTAAAATACACCCTCCCCTCCCCATGTTAAGAATGGCTTTTTAAATATTAACGTTATTATTACAACACGGATCACTCTCTGCGTGAGTACTGTACTTTCACCTAACAATTTAATAAACAAAACATGGTACTTATGCAGAGAAAGTACCATAATAATATAATAATAGAATAATAACGTTATTTAGAAAGCCATTCTTAACATGGGGAGGACGTTTTGTTACTATTCTATACTTTCACCTAACAAAAGATGGTACTTATACAGAGAAGGTACCGTGCTGAAATAACGCTATTAAGAAAGCCATTCTTAACATGGGAAAGGGAGAGTGTTCTGTAACTATTTTATATTTTCACCTAACAATTTAATAAACAAAAGGTAGTACTAATGCAGAGAAGGTACCGTGCTGAAATAATACCGTTATTTAGAAAGCTGTTCTTAACATGGGGGGGTGAGTTTTGCATCTATTCTATACTTTCACCTAACAATTTAATAAACAAAAATAGATAGTACGTATGCATAGAAAATACCGTGCTAAAAAATAATGTTATTTAGAAAGACATTCTTAACATGGGGATGGTATTTTGTAACTATTCTGTCCTTTCACCTAACAATTTAAAAACAAAACATGGTACTTATGCAGAGAAGCTACCCCGCTGAAATAATGACGTTATTATTTAGAAAGCCATTCTTAACATGGGGATAGGGGTGTTTTGTAACTATTCTGGACTTTCACCTAACAATTTATTAAACAAAAGTTAAACTTAAGCAGACAAGGAACAGTACTGAATCATTAACATTATTTAGAAAGTCATTCTTAACATGGAGAGGGAGGATGTTTTCTAACTATTCTGTACTGTCGGTGCTGATGCAGAGAGTGATTTGCGCTATTTTTTAAATCGCATTTCCACGTTTAATTAAAGTTTTATTATATGTTTTTTATTCAATTGTACGGTTAAAGTACAGATTAGGTACAAACCCCCCTCCCCATGTTAAGAATGGCTTTTTTAAATAATAACGTTATTATTTCAGCAAGGATCAATCTCTGCATGAATACCGATTAACGTTTTGTTCTTTGCTTTTTTTACCGTATTTTTTTTTGTTTTTTTTTTCCAGAAAACCTTTTTTTAACAAAGATTGAAAGTGCACGTTTTTTCTTTTTTTTTACAGAAGTTGTTTTTATATAAGAAAATATGAATGCTTATAACGAAATTGGGTACTCGTGCACTTATTGATCCGTGCTGAAATAATAACGTTATTATTTAAAAAGCCATTCTTAACATTGGGAGAAGAGGGTGTTTTGTACCTATTCTGTACTTTAACCTTACAACTGAACGAAAAAAACGGTAAATTTTTAGATTAGGTCCACCTCCACAATTTTCTTTTAAATGACGACTTTTGTAGGTTTTCGACTATGCTGAATACGGAAATCGCATTGAAATTTTGCAGAAATAAGTAGTTATCGAGATATTAAAAATTTGTATAATACATTGTAATCTCTGGCAGCCGTCTTTTTTACACGCTTGCGCGCGTCATAAACAAATCTATGCACGTAACAAAGATGGTCGCCAAAGAATACAATGCATAAAACAACTATCTATATCTCGATAACTACTTATTTCTGCAAAATTTCAATGCGATTTCTGTATTCAGCATAGTCGGAAACCTTTAAAAGTCGTCATTTAAAAGAAAATTGTGGAGGTGGACCTAATCTAAAAAAAATACCAAAAAAACATAAAACTGTAATTAAGCTTGGAAATACGATTTAAAAAAAAAATAGCGCGGATCAGTAAGTGCATTAGCACCCATTAATCGACTCACGTGACCTTATTAACAAATATTATCAAAGGCAAGATATGTTACTTTATTACCGAAATGGATAATTTTTTTTGCTTTTTTAATGCAACATTTTTATTCGGCTCAAAAAACACAGCGTTTACTGTTATATTTGAAAATTACAAATGGCGGCAGACTGTGTTAACACATTAGGTTTGGGAAAATGAGTTAAAACTAAAAAAGAACTATACAAAATACTGTTAAAAACCACTGAATACATGTCTGCCTATGTCACAGTAATATATATTTAGTGAGTTCCTGACAGTATTTTGTATAGTTTTTTTAGTTTTAACTCATTTTCCCAAAGTTAATGTGTTCAATAGGATGCCGCCATTTGTATTTTTTCAAATATACAGATAAACACTATATTTTTTCAAACCGATTAAACATTTTACACTAAATAAAAACACTAAAATCTTATCCAGTTAGGTAGAAAAGTAACTGATCTTGCCTTTGATAACATTTATTTGTTATATTTATTTTTCAACAACTTTTTCGTTTTTGAGTTTAGTAATACAAACCCGTTTTATTTACTATAGCGTTTAGTCAGCTCGAATAACAGTGTTTATCAGTGTATTTGAAAAATACAAACGGTGATGGACACTGTTGATGATGTTAAGTTTGAGAAAATGATTTAAAACTAAAAAAAACTATATAAAATACTATCAGAAACCCACCGAATATGTCAGCCTATGTCACAATAACATATATTCAGTAGGTGTCTGACATTGTTTTGTATAGTTTTTTAACTGATTTTCCCAAACTTAACGTATTCAACAGAGTCCGCGGCCATTCGTGTTTTTCAAATACATAGATAAACACTGCGTTTTTCAGCCGATTAAACATTTTGCATTAAATAAAAACAATAAAAAATTATCCAGTTAGATAGAAACGTAATTTACCTTACCTTTGCTTTCATTTATTCGTTTTTGAACAACTTTTTCGAATCTGTTCATAGTAACACCCCCCTTACGCAAATATTAATTAAAACTCACATTTTTTAATACAATAAAATAGAAAACTATTTAGCGCTTCAATGGTTTAGCAACTTTCGGCTTAATTCACTGAATGTTGGTCGAGCCCAAGCCATGATTGATGGTAACTCCCAAGGATCCGGATCCAATTCTGCAAGAGTACCATATTTTTTTTTTTTCGCCTTTTTATTTTACTTTTTGGAGTGGATTGCTGTACTAAGAATATAAGAAACATGCATTTCCTTTTTTTATTAGAATTTTCCATTACACGAAATGAAGCCACAGCAACGCGTGGCCGGGTACAGCTAGTAAATATATATATATATATATATATATATATATATATATATATATATATATATATATATATATATATATATATATATATATGATTGCTGAATCTTTCCAGATGATCTCCCAATCTTGTCGGCCATGCCATCTCAGATGACTCTGCACTCCCGCTGTAGATTTGTACATCTTGAAGCAGATGTGACATACAAATTGAGCAATTTCCATCGAGTTGACTTCCTCTGGAGGTTGAAGAGTATTTCTATGAAAAATTACATATCTCCTCAAACCAGCAGTAGACTTGCAAACTTTGCTGTATGTTAAACAGATCGTTTAGTTTGGACTAATAGGTGCAAAGTATATATATACATACATACATATATTTAAACAGACAATTGAAAGTTATATTATAGATATTTTATGTGAAATTGCTGGTTCAATATGGATAAATTTGTGCTCATTTTTACATTAAACTCTAATCCCTATCCGTGCATCGAAGGAATATCATAATATTTAGTTCGCTGTACCTTATCATAAAAAAGGTCTACACAAAATTTAATCTAGATCATACCAGCAGTTTCCGAGAAATTGTGGTGACTAATTATCTATTTCTAATTGTGCATCGAACGGATGTAATATAGTGTGGATGCGCATATGTAAATACATGCGAAATGACGTCACCGGAAAAGAAAAAAAGACTAGAAAGAGAAAGAGAACGATCACGTTGGAGACGTGGAGCACAGAAGGAGATAACGTTCACGATCTCGTGAGAGGCGTGGAGAACGCTCCAGAACACGTGTGTGGCATCACGGATTTAACAATGAGAAAATAAATCTTGCTACAAAGAAAAAGCGAGTTGGAGTTATTTCCTATTCGTTGTCTTGGTCTTCTTTGCGACTGAAACTGCACACAACGTGTGTTGGTTCCCGGATAACATTACACGGATTGCATAGTTAGATGCACCTGATCATAACAAAGATCCATACGAGATTTCAGCCAGATCGGGCTAGTAGTTTCCGAGAAAATATTGAACGGACAGACAGATCAAGAGAAATATAATATAGATTACGCAGTATTCTTGATAGAATTTGAACCCGGCACACCGGAGTAACAGTTTGTGCCTGTAATCACTACACCGGGTTACATTCCTATCTTAAGTAATTACATATTTAAATCACTACACATCTTCGTTGCTGATTATCGTATTTTGACAAATTCACTCGTGGGTAGTGCTGGTTCTGCCATTCATAGACAACCACGATTTTGTTCATGAATGAATTTCTTTTTTTTTTTTTTTTCTGTGGGGAGGGTATTTGTAAATAGTAAACAAAACTATATCTGTTTCATTTACAGGTCATAGGAGGATGGTGTAGATGCCCCTCGTCCCTTCTAGAACACACTAACACCACACCGTTGCCACAACATGATGCCCTCCCCATACTACTAATTAACCGGTATTATTTGTCCTAAAGTTTGTAGCTCGTACTTTCTCTCTGCAGTCAAATTCCTCGCATCGTTTTGGTCGTTGCAATGGCGATGTTTTATCAAACGGACAGCATTGTGTTGACGCAGCATCGTCACAGCAACTACAGAAGCTCGTTTTTTTTTTTGTTTTTTTTTTTTTACCAACAAAATAATGATAGCAAGATCCTTCTATCAGCATCACAACAGTCATCAACAAATCCATGCATCATCCTCTTAATCACATTTGACACACATAGGTTCCGTCAGATCACCGAAGTTACGCAACGATGAGCCTGGCCAATACTAGATGGGTGTCCATTTGAGACTCCCAGGTGCTGTATGTGCTCTCCGTTTATCGAGGCATTGTTTCCTGCCGTGTCAATTCAGAAGTGCGGTTGGAGAATGTGCAACCTTTGTCACACAATTACATGCGTAGCTGTCCCTACAGTTGGTATCCTTTGTCTTTCCAGACTGAACGGAGGTATCCCATCATCCTCTAGAACACTCATAGAGACAATATGGCGGTGGCGGTGGCTAAGTGGGTAACAGCATGGACTGACAATCTGGATAGAGACGTTCTAGAAGAGGTGAATTGCTTCAAATACCTACATTCAATCATCACTACGACTGCACAAAAGGATGCAAATATTCATAGGCGCATTGCTAGTGCACACCTTCTGTCGCTTTCCTTCCCGTTTGTGGTCGGAAAGGTTCGAGTCTATCAACCACTCGTCCGCACCATTCTCGCCTATGGTTGTGAATCCTGGCCGATTAGAGCAGCTCATCTTTGCAAACTGAAGGGGTTTTTTTATCATTTCTGTCTGCGTTGCATCCTGCGTGTGCCCTGATAATACCTTCTGCGGAAGGCAGTGGTCTGAGTGCAGTACCACATCACCTGCCGCCAGGGGCCTCTTCTCATGAGACACCTTCACTGGGCTAGTCACGCCCTTTGCTGTCAGCAAGGTGTTCTCATCAGAGAAAATCTGGTTCCTCCTCAGGACTGGAAAAAGCAATGTGGCAGCCAGTTTAAAACGTGGCTAAGAATGGTTAACCAATATACTGAATTGATTCTGGGTCCGACAATCTCTGCCAAGTTCGAATCAAGTTCGTTCACACATGAACACTTTCACTTAGAGATGTTGGCAACCTTCATGTGGTTCCTCTCGTAAGTACCCGATGTCTTTATAAAAAGACTTTTAACTAGAAATATATCAGAGGATACGAATGCCAAGAATAATCATACAATTGATTCGAAATGGATGATAATGCTGGTGATCATTATTATTATCATCATCGTAATCATCATCAGCATCATCATCATCATCATCATCATCATCATCATCATCATCATCAGCATCATGAGGGCTGAAAATCTACAATTTCGCAGGTTAATAAACAGTTCTCAGAATATATTTTTTGCGAGAGAAAGAAATCTTTAAAACTCGTGGTAGAACCATCTTTAACAGATGGAAGGTTTGATATCTTATTGGTTGATAAATTTACATATTTCTTTGCAAAATTGCATTCCATTAATTAACTATTTATTCGAATTGTTTTCAAATTCAACGATTACTTTCAGCTTATAACATTTTGTTCTATTTACAAATAGTTTTTGGTGTAGATAACGACTTTAAAGTTTTCATAAAAAGCGCCTTTCAAGTCGTTTCCGGGATTGCGATCCTAAGTTTCCGCATCACCTTTACAACTGGTAAATCGGTGTATCCCAGTCCAGTAATGGGCAGTCTTTTTACTAACACCATTTTTTTATTGTAAATAGTCACTTTTTATTGTGGGTTCCAAATCTCAGCGACTATTGATCAGAATTTAATAAATGAAGGCTCATTGAAAAGCTAATGACCTGAATTGTGTATTGGCTATATAGCATTTACCCTTAAGGTTGCACATTAAGGGGATCATCCATCCTCCAGAATCTAATTCTGGCACTTTTTTGCAGCCATAAAACATTTCAATTATAGTCATTTGTTTTCTTAGTTTTGCATATAAATTAAAAAAATATTTGATACTTTCCCAAAACCTCCGGCCTTGATGGAGTGTAGACTAAAACTTTTTGCAATGGTTTCAAATGATCTGAAATAATAGCAAGGGGAGACTTGATTCCAAGTATTTCTCATATGTTATATCTCCCCTCTTTGCTTTTCATACATAAAGTAAATTTCACAGTGCATAAAGATTATATGATACTGGATATATTCATAATCGTACACTATTTCTAAATGAGGGGAGATATAACATTAGAAATATTTGGAATCAAGTCTCCTCTTGCTGTTATTTCAGATCATTTAAAACCATAGCAGCAAGGTTTAGCCTCCTCTCCATCAAGGCCAGAGGTTTGGGGAACATACATACATATATATATATATATATATATATATATATATATATATATATATATATATATATATATATATACATACATTACTAGGGGAAGCTTTGCCCAGTTGTAAAATACGCTTAATTATGATATTTTAATTTGTCTTATATATTATTATTATAGAGACGTGATTTCAAAAGTAAAAAAAAAAGAATTTAGGTGCCATCAGCTGGAATCGAAACCGAAAGCAAAGCTGCAACATTACCACTTTATTAACGTAACACGCATATGAACTGATTAAAAATAAACTAAAATGAATACACAAAATGTATGACGATTTTTCAATTTTGACCCCTTTTTGACCCCTTAAAACTATTTTAACCGGCTAAAGACCCAGAAAAGAACGGTCCATAAAACTTCAATCATGTTAAGCCTCTAGCCCTGCTCTGCGACTTTTAGTTTCGGAAGAGACAGAGTTTGAAAATCTGGAGACAAACAGATAGACAGTCATATAGCCTTTTATATATTAGACTAATGGGGTACGCACGGCTTTGCCCAGTCGTACAATACGCTTATATATGATATTTTAATTTTTTCGGATTTCGTATAAATTAATATAGAGTCGTGATTTCAGAAGTAACAAAAATGTATTTGGGTCCTATCAGCTAGAATGTTTTCAAACTTTTTCTCCTCCAAAACTAAAAGTCGAAGGGTTTCTTTAAGAGTTGAAGCATTACTGTCCGTTGCATAGTCTGAGTCTCTTTGCTTCTAATTTTTCCAATCTTGGCGTTTAAAGTTTTTTGAGACTGCCCATAAAGCTCATACTATGAGTAGTAATCTATTGATTTTATTCACGTTCCATATTCCTGTTAGTTTTCCAGCAAGTTCCGCATATTATTTTTCTCTTCTGTCTCTTTACTCTTTACCGTGCGGTGTGCTGGGACGGCAAAATCTACAATTTTATAAGTTCTCTTCTTTTGTTTATTATTATGACGCCAGGTCTTATTATTATTATTATTATTATTATTATTATTATTATTATTATTATTATTATTATTATTATTATTTTAATTAACTTTTAATTTTATTTTATCATAAAATTATTTGCAATTTATTTTTCATATATTTTACGTTATTTTTAATGTATTTTCTATTTTTTATTTATTTTTCATCATCCGCATATACTTAGAAGAGAAATTTAAAAAAAAACTAATTTTAATAAAAAAAAATATCCTCATTAGCTCAGCCACTGATAGTGCGATTAGGTATAAAAATAATCTACTAATTTTATGTTATGGCTTGCAATAAGCCACAAAGAAAAAACAGAACGAAGGAATAGAGTTTAAACAATTGATTACCGGAACAACAACGTAAAAAGGTTACAACTGAAAAGAGTAGTCAACGTCACCGAGCAGGCGAGGGTCGCTCCGGTGTTTAATCCACACCTGGGAGCAAAAGGTCTATGGTTTATATAATGGATAGAACAGTCCATTTGAAGGGTGATTCCCCCACAACCCCCCCTCCCAAGCTGATTTCCGCGGTTGTGAAAATCAGTATTTCTTCCTTTTGGGTCAGACTACCAAGGGGTCTGTGCGCTTCCTCTTTCTGTCGAAGCGTCTCGGTTCTGACATCCCTTTTGGAGGGTCTATGTCAAAACAGTCATATATAGTTTCAATCGCCTCACTGCCGTCCTGTATAAAAAATAATGTAATTATTAGTTATAAATAATAATAATAATAATAATAATAATAATAATAATAATAATAATAATAATAATAATAATAATAATAATAATAATAAAACTACTGAAGAGGGTAGAGTTAGAGCCAACTATTCGTGACCAGACACACACATAAACACACAGAGAGACGTTCAGCTTTATATTATATATATAGTAAGTTATAAAATATATATGGCAATTAAGCTACACATTGTCTCTAACTCTGCCCTCTTCAGTAGTTTTATTATTATTATGCATAACTCATAATTACATTATTTTTACCGTTTAACAATTTCATTTCTATTCCATTATACATATTGAAATCAATTGCGTCTAATTTTTGCTGTTTGAATTAAATACTTTTACGTTGCAGCATTAAAAACAAATATTAAAAAGCACAATCTTCTTCCACAAACGGCTAAAATGATTCACGTGAACTTTTTCGAACAATATTGCTAGGAATGAACGCGGTCCACGCTACAAATCTCCAATTCTTTCAATGGTTTTCTTTTTCTTTTTCATTTTGACACTTTTTGTTACCAAGAGCGGAGGTCCGCTTGAAATATAAAAAATAACAATAAAAATATTAAATACAAAAAGTAACATCGTTTTTCATGCTTCAAAAAGCCCTCATAATCTTTAAATCGCTATCCTAGAAGCATACGTGGACGTTTAACATTATGAACATATATACAGTGATGATCATATTTATTGGCACGGTAAAATAAAAGTTAAATTTTGTCTAATAAATTCTAAAAAACGGATTAAATTCAAGAAAATAACAAAGTATATTATGTATTTTTAACTGGCCTTTCCGATGCAGCAATCGGATTTTAGAAAAAATAAATAACAAAGGAACAACAAACATAATTGCAAAAAACCCTTGTTCAAAATTATTGGCACGGCTTTGTTTTTCTTTTAGTATCAGTATAATATCAATCAATTTCCGGTTTACGTGCTTTCTGAACTTTTTTATAGCCATATTATGCTTGTTTAACGCTAATTCAGTGAATAATTTTTTTCAGATAATTTTTAGATAGCGATTTATTTAAACTATTATAAGTGACTAAATTATAATTTTCAATCGCCATGGTTAAAACTAAGGAACACAGCGAAGACGTCAGGAAGCTTGTTGTAGCATGCCATACCAATAGGGAGGGCTATGATAAGATTTCAAAGAAGCTAAACCTTCCCAAATCCACTGTTAGAGCCATAATAAACAAGTTCAAATCGCAAGGCCACGTTATGAGTTTAGAGGGTAGAGGGAGAAAAAGGATTCTTTCCCCAAGAGATGAACGGAAAATTGTTCGACAAGTAAAACAAAACCCAAGGATCTCTGTTGGGGAGATTGTTGATGAACAGAGCACCTCTGGAGTGAATGTATCTCGACATACAGTTGGTAGAGTTTTGAAGAGAGCTGGTTTAAAAGCATGTCGTCCGAGAAAGACTCCCTTATTGAAGCCTATGCACCTGAAAGCAAGGCTAGCCTTTGCAAAACGTCATATTGATAAAGATGTTGCATTCTGGAAACGTGTTCTATGGACTGACGAAACGAAAATAGAGTTATTTGGCCATAATAAAGTGTCTTATATTTACAGAAAATCTGGCGAAGCTTTCCTGCCTAAGAACACCATACCCACAGTGAAGCACGGTGGAGGCAGTTTGATGTTTTGGGGATCCTTTGCTGCCTCTGGACCAGGGCGACTTGTTAAGGTCACAGGTAGCATAAAAAAGGAAGATTATGTTAAAATATTGGATGAAAACCTGAAAGACTCTGCTAAAGAGCTCTCACTTGGTCGTCGTTGGTGGTTCATGCAAGATAATGACCCAAAGCATTCGGCTAAACTGACTAAGAAATGGCTGGAGGACAATCATATTAATGTTTTGGAGTGGCCATCACAAAGCCCAGACCTTAATCCAATTGAAAATTTATGGAGAACATTAAAATTGAGGGTAATGCAAAGGAAGCCTAAGAATCTTATTCAATTGGAGGATTATTGTCAGGAAGAGTGGGCTAAAATTATTACTGAAGAGTGCAACAACTTGGTTGTAAACTATGAAAAGCGACTGAGGAAGGTAATCAAGGCCAAAGGCTATACAATTGATTATTAAATAAATCGTGCCAATAATTTTGAACAAGGGTTTTTGCAATTATGTTTGTTGTTCCTTTGTTATTTATTTTTTCTAAAATCCGATTGCTGCATCGGAAAGGCCAGTTAAAAATACATAATATACTTTGTTATTTTCTTGAATTTAATCCGTTTTTTAGAATTTATTAGACAAAATTTAACTTTTATTTTACCGTGCCAATAAATATGATCATCACTGTGTATATATATATATATATATATATATATATATATATATATATATATATAGCTACTTTTAATCAATTAATATATATAGCTACATTTAATCACATAAATTAATATACGAAAGTATAAATTTTATGCGTAAACTTTTAGTATTTACTTCAACAGTGCTCAATACGTAGGTAGAGCTAGGTACTAAGTTATAAAATATATATGGCGATTAAGCTACACAGAATATTCCGCGGTTTCCTAGCGAGGATGAACCGCGGAATATTCTGTGTAGTTAATTGACATATATATTTTATAACTTACTATATATCTTCTATAATATAAAGCTGTGTGTGTGTATGTGTGTGTGTGTGTGTGTGTGTGTGTGTGTGTGTGTGTGTGTGTGTGTGTGTGTGTGTGTGTCTGGTCACGAATAGGTTCCTATATGGTTGACTATTTTAAAAACCTGATTACATATAATGATAGAAGATGTATCGAGTATCAGGAATAGGTATGTTTAATCTGGCAGAACGGTGGTTCATAAAAATTGGGGGGTCTACGTTCGTGCGTGGCCCCCAAAGTATGGAAATAAAAAATTAAAAAAAAATGTTTACAAGTGTTTTTGATGTAGATGTACATAGGAATACTTTCATAAGTATGTTTCAACTTAAATAGGGATGGTATAATAAAATTGTGGGGTCTGCTTTTGCGCCTGTACTCCATGGAAATATGGCACAAACTTTAATAAAGACTTTTCATATCTATTTGCGTAAGTATACTTTGATAATTATGTTTCAGTTTGAAGAAATATTGTATGATAAAATTATTGTGTGTTCGCGCCTGACCTCCATAGAATGTAAATATGTCACAAAGTTTAACAAGGATTTTTAAAAGGGGTGAGGGTCCACAATAACACCTTAACTTTCATCTTAATTCACGTTAGCTTTTATTTATGTTTTTTGAGTTGAATCATATTGTGTCGAATAAATTCACCTTATAAATTCACGTTCTTATTAAAGTGAAAGCCAAAAAATGTAGGAACTTTAGACAATTCGCAACACAAATTTTGTATAACTCTGTTTTTTTCATTCTCCACTTGTACGTGGCACTCTTTCGAAAACAGATAAATAGATAAATAATAAAAAATAAGAACGTTACTTGTTATCGTGTCAAAAGAAGGAAAAAATCCTGCTCACGTGATTACGTGTCTTTCGAAAAACATTTACATAACCTTTTTATTTTTATTTATATATCTGTTTAAGCTTTTTTGTCAGTGTACTAGAAGGAATTTAGTTGATTACAACCCTTTCTGCGTGTTCTTTATATTACAATAGTACAACCCTGAATCCGACTGCGCAATACTACACCGTCCAATACTGTAAAACTGAAACGAAGCTGTTCTGCTTGAAAAGGGCGCTATTTTTTCTTATTCATATTTATATCGATTCTCTGCTTTAAAAAAAACTAAAGTAATTATGTGTTTACTTTATTAATATCCCATTTTGCTGTTTCGGATTATTTTACTAAAGTAAGTAAAGCCTCATTATTTTTCAAAACTGTTTTTGTTTCTTTGATTTTCGATATTTCGTCGATATTATTTAGTAAGAGTGTTTAGCAGAAAAGCCAACAAATGACTACCCGAAAAAATAAATATACAAGAAATAAATGTTACCATACTTAATCAAAGTTCAGTTTATCTTTTTGTTGTTGTTTTGAAATAGTTTTTAATGCTCTTTACTTGAAATAATTTCAGCGAACCGAAATTAAAACAAAATTTGAGGCGATAACTACTTAAATGAATTTTTATATAACCTACACATGCCATAATCGAATATTCCTCAAGCACAAAATAACGGAAAACATTAAAATATGTTTATAAATATTCCTTACGTTGACGGAACTCTCTTAAATTGTTAACACAGAATGCTCAGGTGCCTCTCCTTCAAATTGAAAACGGTGCTCTCCATTTCAAAGTCGCTGCCATTTTGAATTTTTTTTAAACCGGTCCGTGAATTAAAAAGAAAAAATTTTTACAAACTACTTAAAAATACAAACCAATGAACTTTTCTACCATAAAAGTAACTTTTATTGACTATGGTAACATTTATTTCTTGTATATTTATATTATTATATATATAACATTTTATCTTTGTAAGAAAACATCATTTTGTTGGTCACTCTTGGCTACGAATGGAAACAAAGTTGATATAAAAAAATATATTTTCGCGAAAATTATCTTTACTTTCATCATATTTTGCTTTGGGTAAAATTTTTGAGTAGCAAAACCTATCTCTTTACAACCCCCTCCTTTTCATAACCTATCATCCTTTTATCAATCACAGTCCATTTTCTGTAGGCTGATTTTGAACCCAGTCAAGGACGGGTATTCTGCTAGTATATATATATATATATATATATATATATATATATATATATATATATATATATGATAGCAATTATAGACAAGACAAAGCCATATGCTGGTATACATAGATTTGTTTGTCGATGTAATTAGGAAACACGGCGATTGGGGGAGGTGTATATGCTTTTTATACCTATGTATTTCGAGGTCTAATGCTTCCCCTCAGAAGAGGAGCTTGGTTGCAAACA
>NC_136522.1:48718959-48781459 GCF_053919585.1 Euprymna scolopes | reverse complement strand
AAAAAGCAAAGGAAATAGCAACCAATTATTAGTTATAAAATATGTAACCATTTATTTTGTTCTCAAAATTATACGTTTATTGAAATAAGCTGTTTCTATTTCTGTCTATTTTTTACTGTCATGTCTGTGTACATTTTTATTATGTTTATACCAGTAACGACATTCAACAGTTTGCAATATGTATGAAAAAACATTTAAAAAACAAAGGTCACGTCGATCTATATATAGTCCTTCCACCGACAATCCGATAAACAATTTTAGAAGTTCTTTTATTCACATATATTCATCATCGTATAGATAAACACCCGTTATCCAGAGTTATCTACATTAATGGTGTATAAGATTTACAGTAAAACTATTTCAATAAATTCACTGACCTTTGAGGTTCATATTTTTTGCTGCTATGTACAATTGTACGAACGTAACATTATTTTTTTTATATTTTCCATGTTTTCTCAACCATGCTACATTATTCAAAATTACATTTTTAAGTTGGTTATTGTTCTTCAAAAGTAATCGTATTTCAGCAGTAACCTATTACACTAGTCTATGTGAACGCTTGATATATAAATATATATATACATATATATATTATAAATAATATGTATATATATTATATATATCATAACGAAATTATATATTTATTATGATATATATATATTATATATAATACATATTAAAAATAATATACATAATATACATAATATATATATATTATAAATAATATATATATATTATAAATAATATATATATTATAAATAATAAAAAAAAATAAAAAATAAAAGTTACAATAAGTTTACTAAGGTAATCAAAATGGTAAACTTAAAATATATTATAAATATTAAAGAGTTAATATTTACAAGTAAAATAAACTCAGCCAGATATAAAAAGCTCAATAAAACCGAAATGGAAATAGAGCTTATAATATGAACAAATGATTAATAAAATATGTTAAAAGACATCTTGAAAAAGAGTTAAAAACATATTTAATTTTAAAAAAGGAAGCACAAGATAAGTGGATAGTCCTTAATCCGCGGAGTTTCGAAGAAATACTCTCCTTCTCATCAGAGGGCAGGAATTAGCAAAATGCAGGATCGGATTTTGCATATAAAAGTATTTAATGAAACTACAAGTAAGTCAAAGATCTTACTTGGTTAAAAAAAAAAGGGTGAGGTAAGGGGAACAGGAGGCAAAAGAAAAATAATAAAAAGATTTCACATGAATGGATTGTCCGGTGAAGGGTAAAAATCCAAAAATGGTAAAATCCAAAACGGTCGAATTTAAAATTTCAATCCACTGGGTAAATTCCAAATGGTCCAAAATCATCCAAAAGGCAGAGTAAAATTTTACTGTGTGTTTCGATGGAGAAAACGATTTATTCATAACTCATATTGAACAAAAAAAAAAAAAAAAAAAACAGCCATACAAGAAGGAACTATGCCTTTTTGATGATTTTGGACCATTTGGAATTTACCCATTATATATATATATATATATATATATATATATATATATATATATATATATATATATAAATGAAGTAAATGAAGTAGTTATATATATATATATATATATATATATATATATATATATATATATATATATAACTACTTCATTTACTCACATAAACCTAATATACGAAAGTATAGATTTATGCGTAAAATTAAAGTATTTACTTCAAAAGTGCTCAATACGTAGGTAGAGCTAGTTAGTAATTTATATGCACATATATAGAATGCATGCCCATTGGCTGATAGGAAGGGGCGCAGTGGATACTAGAAAGCTGATTGGCTAACTAGAAATCCTCAACATATATAAAAACAAGAAGCAACCACAGAATTCGCGCATAAGCCTGACGAATCCTATATTGGATGAAACGCAGAATATTCAGTGTAGCTTAATCGCCATATATATTTTATAAATTACTATATATATATATATATATATATATATATATATATATATATATATATATAGTGTGTGTGTGTGTGTGGTTCAAAAATGCGCCCTATTTTGTATTTCATCAAAACTTGTGTTGATGATTTTTTTATATTCATGTAGTGACGTAAACAGCAATATTTCAGATTCTTTTGACACGAATACGGATTCATGTGGACAAAATCAGTGCATCCAGGAAAGATTTTGTCGGGAACAATGCACCTGATAGAAAGGCAATTCAACGTTTGATGGCCAACTTCTGGGAGACAATACAGGTGTCAGAAGAAGAAACATTTTTTTTTTTAAATATCAGTCAAAGAGTTTTAAATGACATTGGCTTGTTAGATTTGATTTTCTGTAGTGATGAGGCGCACTGTCACGTGATTTGACACACCAACAAGATAATATATGCTTGTGAACATACCTATCGTCCCCTCAGTCAATAGAAAGTGACTGTGTGGTGTGGTGTGATGGATAAAATAGCATCTTTTAGGAGGAGATTAGGGTTAGGGTTAGGGTTACAGGTTACGGTTAGGTTTATGGTTACGGTTACGGGTTAGGTTAGAGTTACGGGGTAGGGTTACGGGTTAGGGTTAGGGTTAGGATTACGGGTAGGGTTAGGGCTACGGGTTAGCATTAGGGGTAGGGTAACGGGTTAGGGTTACAGGTTAGGGTTAGGGTTAGGGTTACGGGTTAGGATTAGGGTTAGGGTTTGGGTCACGGTTGACACAGATTGTTATATTTCACTCATTCAGCACTGATGTTTCAATTTCAACTAACTTTTTTTTTAAAAACTTCAGAAAGTTTTCTGGTGGGAAAAATTTGAAATCAAAAACAAAATAAGCCGTTAATTTTATAACAAAAATAAATAAATAAATAAAAAACATGTCTGTTTATTAGTAGCAAGGAAAGAATTATTTAAAGGCAGTGTCATTGATTAAAAAAAAAAGAATTTGGAAAAAATTTCCTGAGAAGGTTTGAATTTTGTACTACTAAGTTAGGGGAAGCGGATAAATTGCTTCTCCTAACATCCAAGTTAAAATGAAAAGCCTATGACTTATATCAAATATGGGTGTTTCTTCTGATAATCATAGTGTAGTTTTGTATTGTTTGAAGGAAAAAATCCTATATCCTTCTCTTATCAAGGATCGAATTTTAAAGGAAATTATTTCTCAGACGGTGTAGATAACAGAATTGGAAGAACTTTAACCTTATATAGAACAAGTAAAACTAGACTTATATGAATTGGAGAAATCTTTATTTTTTAATATGAGAATTCTATTACTACATAGTTTAGAACTTTGGCAGAGGGCGAAATATAAAATACAATAAATTGAAAACTGCACTTAACTGATGGTTTAGTTACAGGTTGTTTTCTTTTCTTGCGAAATATGTTGCGTCATTTTGCGGCTTTTTGCGGCTTTGGTAGTCGACTTCTAGATGAAGTGGTAGTTGAAAAATATTCTATGAAAATTAATAGTTGTCTTTGGCACAAAGAACTGTTCTTTTTAATGCAACGATTAATTAGTAATTCGGATGCATTCAATAAGATTGTAATTAACCAAAATGAACAATTTTTGCTGACTGAAAAGACGATATTACATCAAGAAAGAAATGCCTAACTTATTAGGTTAAATTGTCTCAAAGATACCGTGACAATTTGGGCGCCAAAGGCCTTTAAATTAATTAAGAAAATGAAATGAGTCCGGCATCTTAAACGTTTTTCCAGGGCTGCTTTTCAGTTGAGAAAAAAAAAGCCTACAGTTCCGGCGGGTTAATATTTGAATTCAACCAATAAGAATGGTGCTTTAAAACAATGTATTAAACAAATCAACCAATGAGGAAAGACGATTCAATTTGTGTAATTTCTCACAATGATTAGGACTTTAGCTCACACAGAGCTCCTATATTACAACTCGGAAGATTACAAAGTTTATAACGTAATCAATAACATGTAATCATTTTCCAAAACTCAACCTAGTAGTAGTAGTAGTAGTAGTAGCAGTAGGAGGAGGAGGAGGAGGAGGAGAAGGAGGAGAATTTATAGCCAATATAAAGTGAAAGTGATTTTGGTATTAGTACTTTATATGTCTTATAAATGCTTAACTTATTGATACTACTAATATAACCGAAAACGTGTGTATATATATATATATATATATATATATATATATATATATATATATATATATATATATATATATATATATATATAGCCCCTTTAAGAAATTCGTTTCTTATCGTTGAGCACTTTCAGTTTAATTAAAAGTCAGTCAATTTAGCTCTTATGCGTAGATCATCGTATAACGATTTGATCACTCTCTGTCTGACGTAATGAACATTTAAATTAAAATGTTTAAAATTCAACGCTATTTCACACGGTTAATGGTAGCCGAATGGATACGGCCTCCGATAATCGAGCCAAAGATGTCTCGTGTCGCGGGGTTCGAATCGTTCGACTGGTAGTAATCGTGACACCCTGCACTGAAGAATCCCGAAAGGATGAAACGCTAGTGTCTGTAGGTATTTAATTATTATAGTAAAAAAAAAAAATAATTATATATATATAAAATATAAAACTGTGTGTGTGGTCACGAATAGGCTCCTATATGGTTGACTATTTTAAAAAACTGATTACATATTTGCCCGTCGCACAGTGCTCAGGCTATCAGTTTGTTTACAAACTAACAGTGGGCTTGGCTTAATCGCTTAAATACGCGTCGGGTGAAAATATATTTACAAAGTGCTCAACCCAAAGAGGGGGGGGGCTCATTATATATGATTTGTTGGTCGTATAAATAAATAAAAATGATATATATATTTTGTAAATTCCCTATGCAATTCTATACAACCGAAGGGTTTCTAGTCGTGTGTTCATACAGTTTTTCGTAAACTCAACAGGTTACATGACTTTAGTGCAAGGGCAATATTCACGTAGGTCACGCTATGTCTACCAGTCCCCTCTGACTGTAGTCTTCATTATAAATGATAATTAACTTCTCTCCTGTTCAGGTATATGCTAGTGTATACCATGTTAAGAATGACGGAAATAATAATGATTCGCCAGTGTTTTTACTCGTAATTATCAAGATATATGAAACTTAATAGTTATATTAAATCATAGAAATATGTGTATAATCATTTATTACGATTTAAAGAAAACTAAAACATCTGGGCAGTAAGTAAAACGGTGCACATACTTTTTAAAGATTATGATTGGTGCTATGATCAGTTTCATATTACGTATGGAATATGAAAATAAATACGTTTTAGATAAGCTAACACACAGTTCGTCCAGGCAGAATTCTGTTTACTATGCTAAAATCACAATGACTAATGTATACCTATTAACCCTTATCCTCGAGTGGCCTATGGGCCTTGATAAGTGGTGACACCCATGTAAAAAAAAAAAAGATGGACGTTCCTTAAGCAAGTTGATGTAAAACTTAATACGAAGTGAAAAGACAGAATCTTTTTTGTGAGTTATATCAGAACTAAGAACTCCGACTGAGTTACAATAAACTAATTTATTTAAAATAATTAATAATTTCATAAAAATAATTTATTTAAAATAATTAATAATTGTATTAAAATTATTTATATAAAATAATAAATAATTACATAGAAATAATTAATTTAAAATAATTAATAATTTCATAAAAAATTATTTAAGCTAATTCATAATTACATAAAAATAGTTTATTTAAAATAATTAATAATTACATAAAATAATTTATAAAAATATTAATAATTACATAAAATAATTTATGAAAATATTAATAATTACATAAAACTAATTTATTTTACATGATTAATAATTATTTAAATTATTTTATTTAAAATAATTAATAATTGCATAAAATAATTTATTATAAATAATTTATAATTGCATAAAAATAATTTATATTAAATAATTAATAGTTACATAAAATAATTTATTTAAAATAATTTATAATTACAATAAAACAATTTATTTAAAATAATTAATAATTACATAAAAATAATTTATTAAAAATAATTTATAATTACATAAAAATAATTTATTTAAAATAATTAATAATTACAAAAAATAATTTTTTAAAAATAATTAATAATTACATAAAAATAAGTACATAAAAATAATTTATTAAAAATAATTTATAATTACATAAAAATAATTTATTAAAAATAATTTATAATTACATAAACATAATTTATTCAAAATAATTAATAATTACATAAAAATAATTTATTAAAAATAATGAAACTTTCGTTTGGAGATTGAAATTTGATGACAAAATATTAGAACCGCTTTCTATTTAACTATATAAATCGCACTTGTTTCTGCTGTTTGTTGCTGTTATTTATGATGATTTTTTTTGACATTCGTTTCCAGGTATCTTTCTGTAAAGAATTCTTTTCAGAAGGATGTCAGGAACTTACAGAAAGGGCCACATGAAGGTTGTCAACGTTTCTAAGTGAAAGTGTTTCTGTAGAACGAGCTGGGTTCGAACTTGGCGCACCCAGATTGTCATTCCTCGTCGTTAACCACCGAGTAAATATCACCTCCCTGCTGCTGCTGCTGATGATGATGATGATGATGATGATGATGATGATGATGATTGCTACTTCTGCTACTGATTCTAATGATGATGACAATGATGACGGAGCAAAATTTTGATCATCGACACTGAGAACGGTACGACTGTACGACTTGTGTCCGTTATTCATCGATAACAGAACACAAAGTTATATTTCTTGTCTGAATAAAACATACAATCCAATTCAATTTAGTTGGCAAAAATGAAACACGTGTGTGTGTGTGTGTGTGTGTGTGTGTGTGTGTGTGTGTGTGTGTGTGTGTGTGTGTGTGTGCGTGCGTGCGTGCGTGCGCGTTTGGGGTAGTTGCCTGTCTAGCCGCACTGATGAGCTGTGAAACAGCGAAACAGTACTGTATGTGGATGACTATAATGTTCCTCATCTTTAGTTGAGCATATTGAGAAGTGATACACGAATTACCATTAGCGTATAAAGCGATGCTCTTTGTGTAAACAAATCGAGCTTAGGTATTTCTGGCGATGTCAAAAACATAGTTAAACTTACGACTCGCAAAGCAGTCGCCGATAGCGTAATGGTTAGGAGCCTTGACTGACGTACAGGTGGTCGGGTTTCAATCCTGGCTTGGGGTAGTTGCCTTTCTAGCCACACTGATGAGCTACGAAACAGTACTGTATGTGAATGACTATATATATATATATATATATATATATATTAATTTTATTTATACAAACATTAATGGCTACATATGTGCATACATGTTTCTGTAATCACCCACGTTGGGGGATTATGTCTTCAGGCCAAGAATTACCGTCGACTTGGCCTGAAGACGTAATCCCCCAACGTGGGTGATTACAGAAACATGTATGCACATATGTAGCCATTAATGTTTGTATAAATAAAATTAATATACCTGCTCTGTTCACTCATTGAGCACTATTTTGGTAGACACATGTTGTTTCATTGGATGTACTTCTAGGAAACTAAACTCTACTGGATATATATATATATATATATATATATATATATATATATATATATATATATATATATATATATATTGCAAGTTTCGTGGAATATATATTATGACTATACTTTTTTTGGTTCCCTGAATTTTTTCATCAGATATATTTCAAGAAAAAATGTTTGCAGCTGGATGTACTTAAAGTTGTCCCTGACTTGAACAACTCCTACTTTTATTTAGTCGTGTTATAAGTGGATCCGTGTCTGCCATAATTCGGTTTTCATATCCTTGAGAAATTGGGACTTTAATTGCAAAGGCATACGACTAATCTTCGTATGGTTCCTATTCTTCATTATCCGGATTTCTTCGAACTCACAACTTTTTACCCATACTATTCGATTATTATACTGAATCTGTGTTAATCAACGTTTATTTCCCTACGGCATTTTTGCCCATATATTTAAGCATGCAAGGTACATGTTAAAATATTACTTGATTTGGGGACTGAATTATGTTCTAATCCATTTTGATGTGTCTAAGAAACCGTAATGAAGACTTTACTCGCAAGGCCATTACGTCTCTTTACTATAACCCTCACCCTCTCTCATATTACTTTGTTTCGTCCATGCGATGTTTCGTAAGCATTTTTTGCAGACTTTCACTTATTTCCCTCATATTTTTATTTTTCTTGTAAACACACACACACACACACACACACACACATATATATATATATATATATATATATATATATATATTAAAAAATGTTAATTAAAATTTTTTTTTTAAATGTATTTATATATATTTTTAACCTTTATATATTTTTAATTTTCAATAAATAAGAATGTAAATATAAAAAAAAAAATGCTAATCATAGTAAGGAGTGATAAGTAGTCAAATGGATTAATCCTAATCTTATAACTACAAAATTGGTAAATTAAAAAATATATCCATTTTTGATTTAGAAACTAATGAATCTCACAGGTAAGGAATCCATTTTTATAACATGAATAGGCTAGCCAAATTATTTAAGAATAGGAAACTAGATCTAATATCTGTAACATGTCTTCTTCTTAAGATTTAAGGGAGGTGGTGTTTGAGCAACATTGCCGGGGAGCCGTGGTTTTATATACTGTTTTGTTTTTAAATCCCCGAAACAGTGTTTCATGGTAAACAACTGATGATCCCTTAACTTATCATTAGTACTATAGTGACTTCGGGAGAGCAAGTTGGTGCAGTGATTGCAGGTTATTAAATGACTTACTGGCTAAATAGTTTTCTAAGGAATGAAAAAAAATAATAAATAGGGCTTTTTGTATAGTTTTAAAGTTTAAAAAACTCCCAAGACTATATATATATATATATGTATATATATATATATATATATATATATATATATATATATATATATATATATGTATGTATATATATAGGCTGTTGAGACAAATATAAACATTAGTTTTACCGTTTTTTGTGTGTGAGTTGATGAGTTTCCCAGCTAGTAGACTAATAAATGAGTACTATTATATTCTTAAATATTAGAAACGAGCCGAAACAATTGTACGCGAATATAACAAATAAAAATGTATTTTTTTAAATGAATATAAAAATGGTTATCCGTTTCTAGTGGAATATTATAAAAGTATCTATGGCTTTAGTATTGCACTATTGAGTTATCTTAAAAACACTTTGTGTTATGTTCATATATATTTGAACACTAACTTGGATAACTTCTAATCCAATTGGAAAAATACATATAAAAGGGTGTGTGTGTGTGTGTGTGTGTGTGTGTGTGTGTGTGTGTGTGTGTGTGTGTGTATGTGTAATCCAGATTAAATATGTATTCACAATGTAAAAATCCAGAGAATATCACACGGATTTATATGATAGTTGTTCCACATAATGAATAATGCCATGTAATGTTAATATTTTTATTTACACAAATATATGTACAAAAGTAACATTCACATAGCGATGTTTCGATCGGTATTTATTAAAAACCGCAATTTTCTCAGACAAAGAAAGTCTCTCTTATACTTCTGGCGGCCTTAATAAAAGCCCGACTTTACTTACAACGGTGTAATAGAAATATTGAAATAGAAAATTTGAAACTAAAATCAATTAAACTAAAAGCAATTAAAATAGTGGTTTCTATATGCAATGGCGGCAGCACATTCAGGGTTTGTAGAATGGCTGGTTGTTCGGTTTAAAAGTGATGCATAGAAATAGTTCCGATATGAATTTTCGAAAACTCTTTCAGTCAGTCATCGAGTATTAATACATTGTTCGATGGAGAGTGATATTTAGAGTTTTGTTATATTTTGTTTTAAACTTTACTGAGACAACCGTGTGGTCAGAAGATCCTAGCGAAGACAAAACTGAGGACGAGTACACTTCAGTGCATGTTATTAGATAAAGATCTAGAAAACTTTCAAATTGTCTGTAAGTGGGTTCGTTTATAATCTGTGTTAGGCATAAGCAAATGAGAAATCATGACAAAACGTCCCTTCATCATCTGTTTTGTTTGAGTGAACTAACGATTAGTTACCCCATCATTGTGTAGAGGGCAAATATAAATGATGTGCTCAGAGTTAACGCTACTTTAAAGCTCAAGGTTGTTTAGGGTCTTTTTTTAGATGTTCCTGCCACAGGAGAAGCTATCCCTTATGTAGGCATATATTTCATGTTCGTGGCGATCTGAAAGCTCGGGTTTAGATGTGAAGTTAGAATAGTCTTTGATGGAGAAATCGGCTAAGGAAACAGTTGAGTTAATGTCAGTTTCACAAAAGAACAGCAAGTCAGGTTTGGTCTACAGTAATTGGATTTCAATCTCTGGAAGGTTTTAACGTAGACTCCTTGATGTTAGAGAAGGAGATCTTTTAGTGGAAGTCTACGTTGGTAGCTATGGTTCTGAGTTTTCTCTTGTTTTATTTGTTGGGGTTATTCATTGATATTTATAGATAAAAAAAAAAGTTGGGAAGTTTAAAGAGCAGGTCAGCAGATTTGTTTAGAGCAAGACACAAGAGAAAGAATATGGACGCAGGCAAAAGTACAGAAGGAAGATGTTTGTAGACCAATGAAAAAGAAAAGCTGTTCCCACTTATGTGGCATCAAGAGCATAAGACTCATCATCTTCAAGACCACTAGGCTCATCTTCAAGGCTCATCGTCGCCGTTACGAAATTTTTGTAACCACCATTGTGCTGTGTTTTCAGTAAAGGTTTCTGAGCCAAAAGCTTCGTTGATCTCGCGAGCTGTTTCAGTAGCTTTTTAGCTTAGTTTGGATTGAAATCAGAAAAATGTACGAATTTGCTTTTTTCCCCTTTTGTATTCAACGTTCCTGAAAAGAATACATAATTGTTTTAAAACGATTGTAATTTAAATGATTAGATAGAGAAAAAAAAACTTTCTTTAAAATTATATATAAAGTAAACGGATTATAAGGAAAACTTATTTGAAAATACATCGTTTGAAACCAAAATTAAAAATTCCGCAAGAACTTTCTTCTCAATATAATATCATTACGTTTTCCTTTTCTTTGAAAATGTTATTAGCACTCAGCATATTCTGTCAGTTTATGTAATCGGCCGGAGTATGACGACGTAACATGTACAGTAAAACGAGTCGTTCTCTGCATAAGTAATAATCAGTTTCTAATGAATAGCATCAGCATCGAATAACTAAAAATAAATTGATATGCCGTAAATAGGACGAAACTAATTTTTTTCTGTAACTAGGACCTTTTTCAGTTCGATTATCTCCACTACATAACATATGCATCAATGATTGTCTGTCGTGAGTTTTTCATTGGTCCACGCGTTGATCATGTCCTCATTCCACATGAAGATAACTTGATGAGTAATACACGGGCCATAACTCGGTTTTCGTTACACGTTACTTTAAAAAACGATACCCGTCCCTCGGTGGCTTTCTCATCCATCGTTTAGAACTGCATATTCATATATGGAAAGACATTCAATAAATTTTCACGACAACCAGCTATCCCTAACCACCTACGCAGTTTCTCGTGTGTGGCAGTCTCATTTTACATTGCTCTTTCTGAATATGAAATCTGAAGATTGTCATTAATTCTCCGACTGACCTGCTGCCATTTTTTGTATAAATTCTGATTATGCAGTTATCTCCCCTTAGAGAAACAGCAAAGAACGTTTTTTTTTATCTCCCCCCTCTCTTTCTCTCTCTCTCTCTCTCTCTCTCTCTCTCTCTCTAGAGAGAGAGAGAGAGAGAGTTCCACATACAGTACTGTTTCGCTGTTTCACAGCTCATCCGTGCAGTTAGACAAGCACTTACCTCAAGCCAGGATCGAAACCCGATCGCCCAAACGACAGCTTCTAGCCGTTGCGCTATACCGCTGCTATACGTGTTAACAATGTTTTGACATTGTCCAAATACCTAAGCTTAATTTGTTTATACATATTATATATATACATAGTATGTTTGTTATACACATATTTTTGGTTATATATGTGCTTACATGTCTCAGTGTCGCTTTCATTTTTCTCTCTGATAAGGTGGGTCTCTCTAAATTGAGATTCCACTGAAACATGTATGCACATATGTAACAAATAATGTTTGTATAATAAACAGACTATATAACAGCTCTGTCCTCTATTACGCACTCTTTAATAATCACGCGGGTTTCAGTGGATCTACATCTAGGAAACCAAAGTATACAACCATTATCTCTCTCTCTCTCTCTCTATATATATATATATATATATATATATATATATATATATATATATATAATATATATATATATATATAAATATACATATATATATATATTATATATATATATATTATATATATAATATATATATATAATATATATATATAATATATATATATATATATATATATATATATATATATATATATATAGTGTAACCTGGATATAACAGATTTTACCGCTGGTCCCTACGACTATCTTATATCCGGGTTATACTTATATCCGGGTTACTTTGTACATAAACACAGGCTCTAATTTGGAACAAGAGAAAATCCCTCTACTATCCGTTTCCTTATATTCGGGTCTCTTATATCAGGGTTACACTGTACAGATATTTACCTCTATCACTTTATCTCTATTTACATGTATTTCTATGCATAACTATCTCTCTGTACCTTTCTTTATATATCTGCCTATCCTTCTCCTCCTCTCTTTACTCTATATTTATCTATCTTTATCTGTCTTTATCTGTCTGTATCTCTATCGCTCTGTGGCTATCTCTGTCTATCTATCTATCTATCTATATGGCTCTTTATATATATATATATATATATATATATATATATATATATATATATATCTTTGTCTCTCTCTCTTTCTCTTTATCAATCTATCTATATATCCATCTATCTATAAATCTATCTATCTATCTACCTTTCTATGTATCTATCTTATTCTGTAACAAAAAGCAAACGGAAGTTCCATGAACATAGATTCTCACCAACTACAATATAATGACGAATACTTGTTGAATAGTTTTCTTCAATAATCAAATAATCTTCTACCCAATTCAGTTCTTGTTTTTAGTTCTCTCGTAGTGGCGATCAAAATGCAATTGATAATTTATTTAACCCTCCTCCTCGAGTGACCGCAAGCTTATGGGCTTGACCTTTACTCCTGACCTGAAATGTGTCACGTACATCAAGTCAGTTTCCAAGGTCGCTGGAAAATTAGTAGAATCCTTCTACCGCTCCAGAAGATATCTCAGTGCTGATGCAATTCTCTAATTATATAAAAGCCAAGTACGTCCAAGGATGGAGTACTGTTGCCACATCTGAGTAGGAGCTTCTAAAAACACTCTATCCTGCCTTGACAGAGTACAAAATAGGCGTCCTGGCTTAGTGGAGGATGCCCTTTTTTCTTCCCTGCGATCTCTCTCCCACATAAGAGACGTTGCGACCCTATCTTTGTTTTATCGTTACTTTCATGGCAGGTGCTCGTCTGAGCTCCAATCTCTGCCCCCCCCTCGTCGATCTTTCATGAAAAACACCCGTCTAGCTGAAACTACTGTCAAAAAATTTCCTCACTCTTTATCTGTGCCAAAACCAAAACGTAGATTCCATTAACAAAGCTTTCTTAGAAGTGCACGCCTGTGGAACTGTCTGCCTGTTTCCCACCTGGCTACAACTTGGATGTCTTCAAGTTCAATATAAACAAATTCCTGATGAAGTAGATACTTTATCAAATCTCAACATTAACGTAGTGTACACGCAATAACCCTTATTCCCGAGTGGCTTCCGGGCCTTGATAAGTGGTGACCACCTTGTAAAAAAAAACTTGATAAGCGGCAACCTTTTAGTATTAAAAAGAACGGAACCCTTTATCTCAAATTAATGCATTCTTAGCAATTGTTTCATGAATTCGAAGTGTATTATATATTATTTTTTTAATTTATTTTATTTTTTACTTTTTATTTTATTTATTTATTTATTTAATTATTTATTTATTAATTTAATTATTTATTTATTTAATTATTTATTTATTTAATTATTTATTTATTTATTTAATGAATTAATTATTTATTTAATTATTTATTTATTTAATTAATTATTTAATTATTTATTTATTTATTTAATTATTTATTTATTTAATTATTTATTTATTTAATTAATTATTTAATTATTTATTTATTTAATTATTTATCTATTAAATTATTAATTTATTTATTTAATTATTTAATTATTTATTTATGTAATTATTTATTTATTTAATTAATTAATTAATTAATTATTTATTACATTATTTATTTATTTATTTAATTATGTATTTATTTATTTAATAATTTATTTAATTAATAATTTATTTAATTAATAATTTATTTATTTAATTATTTAATTATTTAATTAATTATTTATTTATTTAATGAAATCCTTTGAGATGACGTTTCATGATTTGTGTATTCATTTTATTTTCGGACTGTTTGTATTTATTTGCTTCCCCACTGAGCAAATTAGGCACAAGGCCATTTTTTAATGTGGAGAGATTAGAGAAATGGGGAGTAGGGGAGATGGATAGCGACAATTGGTATGAAGGGCTTCCCCTACATTGACCAATAACTTATATGTGGGGCTGCCTCCACATATGGTCTTTGCTTGAACTTTGTTGCCCAGGCCCCCTTCCTAGCTATTGTTTCACCACATTTTGGGCCAACTCATCCTCTGGCCTTCATCAGGTGATTAACCGCAATGGGGTAGGAATGTTGAGTCTTGTAACTGTATTCGGGGCACATGGCGCAGTGGATAGAGGTGTTGAGTTTCTACAGTTCCAGGTGAGCATTGTCTGAAGATAGCGGTTTCAATCCTACCCAAAAGCAGCCCAGAGGATGTGTTAACCAAAACGCGGTGAGACAATAAACAACTATGGAAGGCATTAATTACCAAAGATACAGTTACAAAACTCAACATTCCTATTCCGTGGCGGTTAACTGCCTGATGAAGGTCAAAGGATAAGTTAGTCGAAGCGTGTTGAAACAATTATGAAGATGAGGATAATAGTCCGCAAATAATGAATATACAAGTTTAAAATGTGTTGTATTTTACGTTTCTGAATTTTTGAGATGAGGATTTGTTATTCGTATTATTTGGATTTTTCGAACTACAGTTCTCATCTTGCGTGTGATTTTCACAATATTTCGGTCGATGTAACCGCCGACCTTCTTCATGTGTATCTTTTCGAACTTGAGAATGTTTCTGTCGAACTCGGGAATTTGGACGGAATTTCGAGCGGAACCCTTTATTTACTTCACGGGGGTAGCATGCTCTTGTTCCGTCAGCCATGACTGGATAGAGGTCCTAAGTAATTCGCAATTGTAAATTGAAGTAAATAAAGGGTTCCGCTCGAAAATCCGTCCAAACTCCCGAGTTCGACAGAAACATTGTCGAGTTTGACAAGATACACCTGAAGAAGGTCGGAGGTTACATCGACCGAAAAGTTGTAAAAACCACACTCAATATGAGAATAGTAGTCCGATGAATCCAAGTAATACGAATAGTGTTGAAGTTGATTTTGATGATGTATGAGCGTCATTACAAAAGTAATTCGTCCTATTTTTTAACTTAAAAACAAAAGGTTGAAGAATTACGAAGACAGAAGTGGTATTATTAAAACGAGTGACCTTTAGTGCCCGAGAAATTATTTTTCTGCATAGGCACCACCATTCTCAGTGCACTTTTGCCAGTGATGGGGTGGTGGCTGTGCATCGGCGTCCGGGACGTGCTTTGTCACTCACATCTCTGTTAACACTCTGAAAACTACGAACCCATCTCCTAACAGTGCTGACATCAACTGCATCTGCTTCATAAACGTTCACCGGTGAGTTTTGATTGGTTCAATTTTTTTTTTTTTTTTTTTTTTTGCATGGCGGGATACAATGACGAATCTCTGTTCTGACGCACGTGCATGACAGGGGTTGTTTTCTTAGAATCTCATACCGACAATATCTACAACCAAGAGATGAAACTTTCAGGTCTTGACTTCATCAGTTCAGTCATTATAACGACGCAATTTGCAATCCCCTCTAATCCATTCGGGCAAAATAAAAAATGGGAAGCATTACTTTCGAAGAATTTAAGGCCATTTCAATTTAACGATATAATGCTACTATAATAATGATTGAGAATCATAATTGATTTACAGGACAACTCGGTAGATATTTGTTTAAATTGGACTTGAAAACGGCCATGCTATAGTTTGTAACTACAAAAAAGAAACATATTTGTGATATGTGTTCTTTAGATTGAAAGTTCTAAGAAAGAAACACTGTTCATGGAAATTCCGTTTTTTGTAAGGAACATGGAGAAAGAAATCAACCAAATCTTTGCAGAATTCTTACTGTGGATGTCTTGCAAGCATAAAAGTAGAGATTGAAGCTCAGCCGAGCACCTTCAATAGAAAATAACATTACCTCACATTGATTTTTTTACAAGATGGTCACCACTTATCAAGGCCTGGAAGCCACTGGGGGATAAGGGTTATTGCGTGTACAGTACGTTAGTATTGGAGATTTGATAAAGTGTCTTACTTAAGGGTGCGGTTCATCAGGAATTTGTTTATGTTGGACTTGATTGCAGGTGTTTTCGTTTTCGAACGTGAGACTTTTTTGGATTAACTCGACGATCTTTATATCTAGCTCGAGAATCTGCCCGAAATACTGACCTGAAATCGTTATTTAATCCACGGGGTAAATTATTCTCATTTCGTCACGCATGGCCAAGTAAGATTGTTAATTTTTATGTTATTAATAATTTTTAACGCTTGCCGTACGGATTGACTTTTCAACTTCCAGAAGATTGTAATCTAGAACTAATTCAAATGCACCTGAAATTGTGACATAATTCCATTAATACGTTTTATGATGTGAACCTTCTATTGCATGGGAAACGTTGAACTAGAAACAAAATTTATATCAATAAACCAGTTGGTGTGTGTGTGTACGTGTGTCTGTAAATATCGAACCAATAAACATTTAAACTACTGGTTATATTACACTTAAATAGGCAATAGTAAGTTTGGATGGATGAATAACGCGAATAGAAATACTTCGGCAAGTTGAAATGCAAAATGTTTTTTGTTTTTTTTTTACATAGGAGTCATCACATCAAGGCCCAAAGGCACTCGAGGATAAGGGTTAAAAAGTGTACAATTGGATAATGTCGTAGTAATCGTTAATAGTGGAAATTTGGTAAACTGGATTACAGGGAACGGCTCATCAAGAATTTGTTTACGTTGGACTTGAATACGAGTATATTGTATTCAGCTGGAAAGCAGGCAGACGGAAGACAGTTCTACAGGTGTGCAGTTCTTAGAAAGAAGTGGTGTTCATGGAAACTACGTTCAGATAAAGAGTTTGGGAAATTATTGATAGTGGTTTCAACTAAACGAGCGTTTCCCGTGAAAGTTTGACGAGGGGGTGTCATAGGTTGGGACTCAGACGGCAGACGAGCTCTTGCTATGAAAATAACGATAAAGCAGAAACAGGATCGCAGCGTCTCTTCTATGAGAAAGATGTTGCAGGGAACTTTTAATGCATCTAAAAGCAAGCTTCTCTCTTTACATCATCAACATTCTGACCCACATCTGGCATCAATTGAAATGAATGGCTCTCGTCTTCAGGAGGCCTCAAGTTTTGACAAGCTTCTTGGCTTGACCATTACTCCTGATCTTAAATGGAACACGTGCATCAAATCTGTTGCCAAGGCCGCTGGAAAAATGGTGGGATCTTTCTATCGATCCTGTAGATATCTCACTGCTGATGCTATTCTCTATCTATATAAGAGCCAGGTACGTCCAAGGATGGAATACTGTTGCCACATCTGGACAGGAGCTGCTAGAAAGGACTTGGTCTGCCTTGATAGAGTTCAAAATAGACTTCGTAGCCTCGTAGGAGATGTCCTTTTCTCTTCCTTGCAACCTCTATCTCACAGAAGAGATGTTGCGAGTTTGTCTCTGATGTATCGTTATTTTCATGGAAAGTGTTCGACTGAGCTTCAATCTATGGTCCCCCCTCGCCAAACTTTCACAAGAAACACTCGTCTAGCTGTAAACACTATCAAAAATTCCCCCCACTCTTTATCTGTGCCTAAACCTAAACGTAGATTCCATGAACAGAGCTTCTTTCTTAGAACTGCACGCCTGTGGAATTGTCTTCCGTTTTCCTGCTTTCCGGCTGACTACAATATGGTTGTCTTTAAGTCTAACGTAAATAAGTTCTTGATGAGCCGTTCCATATAAGTTATCAAATTTAACAAATTTTCATTACTAATGATTACTATATTGTCCAATTTCTACTGTACACTCTTTAACCCTTATCCTTGAGTGGCCTCTTGGCCTTGATAATGTGGTGATGCCTATGTAAAAAAAAAAAAAAAAGAGCAAAGAGCATCTCCAACTAGGCTACGAAGTCTATTTTGAACTTTGTCAAAGCAGGATAAAATCTCTCTAGCGGCTCCTGCCCAGATGTGGCAACAATACTCCATCCTTGGACGTACCTGGCTCTTATATGGGTAGAGAATTGCATCAGCAGTGAGATATCTACTGGATCGATAGAAGAAACCCACCATTTTTCCACCGACCTTGGCAACGGATTCGATGTACGATTTCATGTTTCAACTTGCCGACATATTTTTATTTTTCCGCACATATCTTAATTCAAAGGTATCTTGTCGAATCGAATTCGGGTATATTTTTTCTCGAACTCGGGAGTTTGGACAGAATTTCGAGCGTAACCTTTGTTACGTCAGCCATGACTGGATAGAGGTCCTAAGTAATTCGCAATCATATTTTTTTCAGTCGCCCACACCGAGGATTGAACCGCCAACCTTCAGGAGAATATCACTTTTTACAATTGATTTTTTCCAAGTGCTCTAACTATTGCGCCAGGGGTCCTTGCGAACAATACTAATACGAATTTTTGGAGCCTTAAACGTATTTTTTTATTTCTAGTTATCAATATCACTATTTATTACTAATCTATCTGAAAATGTATTTATGTCTGTCTGTTTGCGTACATTTTTCTAACAAATAACTCTGCCAATTTTCGGTTTACATACTCGAGATTTGGCATAAGGGGTATTGAGATTTAGGTAAAATCTTTTTAATCGGTTTTCGGTCAGAAATTTGATTGTTAAGGGGTCAAAGTTCAACGATTTGATCTTTGAGAATTTAATCAAATTCCCCCGCCAATTTTGTGCATAAACACTTGATATTTTAGATATAGGTTACTTGGACATGGATCTGACTTTATAATTTGATTTGATGTGAAGAGGTCAAAATTGGGGTCAAAGTTTTTAAAAAATTGACTTCTGCGGTCTCCACCAAATTACTCAGCCAATTTTTGGTCTAAACATTTGAAATTTTATAAAATGTGTATTCAGACTTAGGGCAAGCTTTTTAATCGGTGTTTGGCCGAAAAGTTGGCTGCCAAGATGTCGAAGTTACAAAAAATTCTACCTTTGCCTTCTCTAACAAACTATGAAGCCAATTTTCGGTCCAAACAGTTGAAATTTTATATAAAGAGTATTCAGCCATGCAACAAGCTTTTTTATCAGTTTTGAGGCGAAAATTTGGCTGGAAAGAGGTCAAAGTTGAAATAGTTGGCCTTTGCACACACTACCAAACTCCTCCGCTAATTTCGGGTCTAAACACTTGAATTTTTAAATGTAGGTAACTTGGACATGGGTCAAACATTTTATTATGATTTTAAACCAAAACAATAAATGTTAAGGGGCCAAAATTGGCGTCAAATTTTAAGAATAGATCTCTGCTATGTCTACGAAATTACTTAGACAATTTTGGGTCTAAACATTTGAAATTTTACATAAAAGTATATTCACACGTGGGGCACGTTATGGACAGTAGGAAGGGCTTGAGTAAAGCCAAGCAGAAACGGAAGTAGTAAATAAGGTTGGTGTTGAGAGTAATAGTAAATTAATAGCAAATAATTTTGGGTTTGAGATTAATAGTGAATTATCTATCTATCTATCTAATATATATATATATATATATATATATATATATATATATATATATATATATATATATAATTAACTCATTTCTCCCCTCCAACTTTAACCTTAATAGGATTAAAACTCATGACATTACATGCAAATGTAATGCGTACAGACTGTAGCACATTATCTGAGGTTTGCTATAGGCCTATTACCCCTACAGTTCCTCGACAATGGTACATTCCTATATTTTTTCCGGTGAGAGTCCACTGCCAAAATCGCTTAGATTCAATGGAAGTTGAAACATCTTTTCTCTCTATTAGATTCCTCCTCTCCCCTCTCCCCATTTACACCACAGCGGATGCGTTCACAAGGAACACTACGAGGAAACACACCGGTTTGGAATCGTACAAGGTTACTTATGCCGTTTCTTTTTTTTTTTTTACCTTTTCTCCCTGATTTATGCTTTCTGTTTTTTTTTTCCATAATAAAATAGAAATAAAAATAATTAAAAATAAACGCGAAAACGCGATTACTATTATTGTTTTCTTCTTGCTTTTTTTTTTCGTTAGTGTAAGACGCAATCTGTAAAACTAACCGGATTTTACTTCAAGTTTTAACGACTAACCGTGAAATCTAACTATGACATTTATCTATTAGTACTTTCAACTCCACATTTATTTTTACACAAAGATTACAACACAACGATATCGTGATTTCACTTGCATTACACTTAAATTAAAATTAAAACAAATAAGTTCAATTAGAATTCGAGAAAACAATAACATTCATTTAGAATTCGAGTGTGATGTGACTACTGAAACTAAACCAAAACAAACTTCACTGCGGAATTGATATTCGACCTAATTCACTTTTTACTTAATTCAGCACGCTTTTTTTTGTTTTGTTTTTTGGCTTTTTTACGCTTTCGCCTCAATGATTCGAGTTCGAACCCTCTTCAAACTTTTTTGGGATATTTCAAACACAGTGGCACCGCCGGACCGTTCGTATTGCATTACGTTCATTTTTTACTTGTTTTTTTTACCCGAATTTTTATACTTTTAACATTGTTTGTTTTTATAATATTCAAACAGGGTTATGACTTCGCTTTGTTTTCAATTTGCCCCCCCAACTACACACGCCTCTAAAAACCAGGGCAGCGCCGGGAAATGCCGGGAAACGCCGGGTACCTCCCGCTAGTTAGTAAATAAGTTAGGATTTGAAAACGATAATAATTTAATAGCAAATAATTTTGGGTTTCGGATTAATAGTAAATAAGTTTGGAGTCGAGAAAATATTAGCAAATAATTTTGGGTTTGAGATTAATAGTGAATTAATAGTAAATAAGTTTGAAAGTGAGAATAAAAGTAAAATAATCTATCTATCTATGTATCTATCTATCTATAAAAGTGAAAATGTGTGTGTCTGCCTGTCGGTCTGTCTACCAACTAAATCTGTCATTTTCAGTCTACTGATTCGAGATTTAATATAAGGGGGTATTGAGATTTGGGAAAAATCTTTTTAATCGGTTTTCGGACAGAAATTTAGCTATTAAAGAGGTCAAAGTTCAACGTTTTGACCTTTGAGAACTCTGCCAAACTCCTCCGCGAATTTTGGGGCTTACATACTTGAAATTTTAGACGGATTACTTGGCCATGGATCTGACTTTATAATTTGATTTGGGCCCAAACCAATAAATGTTAAGGAGTCGAAATTAGGAATCAAAGTTTAAAAATTGACATCTGCGGTATCTACCAAATTACTCAGCCAATTTTTGGTCTAAACATTTGAAATTGTATATAAAGTGTATTCAGACATAAGGCAAGCTTTTTAAACGGTTTTTTTTCTGAAAATTTGGCTTCCAAGGGGTCAAAATTCCAAAGATTTGACCTTTGCCTTCTATAGCAAACTATTTAGATAATTTTGGGGCTAAACATTCGAAATTTTACATAAAAGGTATTCAAACATGCAGCAAGCTTTTTATACTGTTTTGGGTGCAAATTTGGCTGGAAAGAGGTCAAAGTTGTGATAGTTGACCTTTGCACACTCTACCAAACTCCTCCGCCAATTTTGGGTCTAAACACTTGAACGTTTAGATGGAGGTTACTTGGATATGTGTCAAACATTTTAATTTCATTTGAGTCCAAAACAATAAACGTTAAGGAGTGAAAATTGGGGGCAACGTTTAAAAAAATTGACGTCTGCGGCCTCGACCAACTTTGCTCTATGGTAGTTAAGGAATCCTATTATATAGAAAGGCATTACCGTACATATTCACAATTTTTAATATATACATATGCACATAATTTTATGAACAATACATAGGGCCCGAGCAAAGCCGGGCGGAACTGCTAGTTATTACTATATATATATATATATATATATATATATATATATATATATATACTAGCAAAAGTACCCGTCGTTGACTGGGTTCAAAAACAGCCTACAGAAAATGGACTCTGATTTATGAAAGTATGACAGCTTATGAAAAGGAAGGGCTGTAAAGACATAGCTTCGAATTTTTTTTTTTGGGGGGGGTATCAAAACCAAAGCAAAATATGATGAAAGTAAAAATAAAATAGATAAACCTCATAATTTATTATACCATACCTGTTCATACTGAAACACATATCACAATATTCTGTGGATCTATATTTAAAAAAAAAACTTGTTAAACTTTGTGACATATTTCCATTCTATGGAGGTCAGGTGCGAACGAACACCCCATAATTTTATTATACTATATTTCTTCAAACTGAAACATAATTATCAAAGTATACTTACGCAGATAGATATGCAAAGTCTTTATTAAAATTTGTGACTATTTCCATCCTATGAGAGCCAGGCACGAACGCAGACCCCACACTTTTATTATACCATCCCTATTTAAGTTAAAACATACTTATCAAAGTATTATTATGTACATCTATATAAAAAACACTTGTAAACGTTTTTTTTTAATTTTTTTATTATTTTTATTTCCATACTTTGTGGACCAGGCGCGTACGCAGACCCTACAATTTTAATGAATCATCAGTATGCCAGGTCAAACATACCCATTCCTGTGTCTTGATACATCTTCTATCATTATATGTGATCATGACCAGACACACACACACAGACGTTCAGCTTTATATTATATATATATATATATATATATATATATATATATAAAGCTGAACGTCTATGTGTGTGTGTGTGTGTGTGTGTGTGGTCAAAAATAGGCTCCTACATGGTTGACTATTTTAAAAAACTGATTACATATAATGATAGAAGATGTATCGAAGATCAGGAATGGGTAGGTTTGATCTGGTAGAACAGTGGTTCATAAAAATTGTGAGGTCTCCGTTCGCGCCTGGCCCCAAAAGTATGGAAATAAAAAATGAAAAAGAAACGTTTCCAAGGGTTTTTGATATAGATGTACAAAAGAATACTTTGATAAGTATGTTTCAATTTAAATAGGGATGGTATAATAAAACTGTGGGATCTGCGTTCGCGCCTGTACTCCATGTAAATATGGCACAAACTTTAACAAAGACTTTTCATATCTATTTGCGTAAGTATACTTTGATAATTATGTTTCAGTTTCAAGAAATATGGTATAATAAAATTATTTGGTGTTAGTTCGTGCCTGACCTCCATAAAATGTAAATATGTCACAAAGTTTAACAAGGTTTTTTAAAAGAGGTGAAGGTCCACAATAACACCTTAACTTTCATCTTAATTCACGTTAGCTTTTATTTATTATTTTAGTTGAATCATATTGTGTCGAATAAATTCACCTCATGAATTAACATTCTTATAAATGTGAAAGCCAAAACAAAAGTCGGAACTTTAGACAATTCGCGACACAAATTTTGCATGACTCTGCTTTTTTTCATTCTCCACTTGTACGTGGCACTCTTTCGAAAATAGATAAATAGATCAAAAATAAGAACGTTACTTGTTATCGTGTCAAAAGAAGAAAAAAATTCTGCTCACGTGATTACGTGTCTTTTTAAAAACATTTACATAACCTTTTTATCTTTATTTATATATCTGTTTAACTTTTTTGTCAGTGTGCTATAAGGAATTCAGTTGATTACAACCCTTTCTGCGTGTTCTTTACATTACAATAGTACAACCCTGAATCCGACTGCGCAATACTACACCGTTCAATACTGTAAAACTAAAACGAAGCTGTTCTGCTTGAAAAGGGCGCCATTATCTTCTTATTCATATTTATATCGATTCCCTGCTTTAAAAAAACTAAAGTAATTACGTCTTTACTTTTTTAATATCCCATTTTGCTGTTTCGGATTATTTTACTAAAGTAAGTAACGCCTCATTATTTTTCCAAACTGTTTTGTTTCTTTGTTTTTCGATATTTTGTCGATATTATTTAGTAAGAGTGTTTTGCAGAAAAGCCAACAAACGACTACCCGAAAAAATAAATATACAAGATATAAATGTTAGCATACTCAATAAAAGTTCAGTTTATGTTTCTTTTTTGTTTTGAAATAGTTTTTAATACCCTTTACTTGAAATAATTTCAGCGAATCGAAATTAAAACGAAATTTGAGGCGATAACTACTTAAATGAATCTTTATATAAACTACACATGCCATAATCGAATATTCCTCAAGCACAAAATAACGGAAAACATTAAAATATGTTTATAAATATTCCTTACGTTGACGGAACTCTCTTAAATTGTTAACACAGAATGCTCAGGTGCCTCTCCTTCAAATTGAAAACGGAGCTCTCCACTTCAAAGTCGCTGCCATTTTGATTTTTTTAAACCGGATCGTGAATTAAAAAAATGTTTTTTACAAACTACTTAAAAATACAAACCAATGAACTTTTCTACCATAAAAGTAACTTTTATTGACTACTAGCGGGGGACCCGACGTTGTCCTGATGTTTAGAGGTGTGTGTGCTCGGGCGTTGGTGTGGGGGGGGGGTAGGTTAGGGTAATTAAAAACTTTAAAAAATCGAAAAAACAAACACAAAAAAACTAACATTAGGAAAAAGGGGGGGTAAAAAATCGAAAAAAACTAACGCAGCGGGGGGGGGGTACCCGGCGTTGCCCGAGTGTTTGGGGGTGTGTGTGGTCGGTGGGGGGGTGTTAATGAAAACCTAAGAATAAGCGAAGTAAAAACCGAAAACAGAAAAACGAACGTTAAAACTTATCTGAAAAATAAAGCGGGCGTTGGTGGCGGGGGGGGGGGGGTAATCAAAACAAAAAACAAAAAAAAACTGACGTAAGGCAAACGAACGATGTTAAATGTAAAAATCTGGAAAACAAAAACAAAAATGAAAACAGAAAAACGAACGTTAAAACTTGTGAAAAATAAAAACCAAAAAAATAAAACACGTGAAAAATGGCTTAAATAAGCCTGTTTCGATATTAAAATTTGAAAAAATCGGTGGGTACCCGGATGTTTTGGGGGGTCGGTGGGGGGTGTTAATGAAAACCTGCGAATAAGCGAAGTAAAAAAAAAACAGAAAAACGAACGTTACGTGAAAAATGGCTTAAATAACCCTGCTTCAATATTTAAATTTACAAAATCGAAAAAAAAAGACATCTCACACCACGATTCGAATCGAAAACGTTTAGATAACGAAGCAACGCTCTAACCAACAGAGCTAACACGACGTACTTGAACTTATCTCAGTTCTTCGACTATTTTAGCTAAATCAGGTCATGACGTCATCTGACGCATGCGTAGAACCGATCTCGTCATGAGAGGACGGTTTTTGTTGACCCCCCCCTGTAGAAAATTGTTGATATCAGGGTGAAAAAATTAACGTTTTTGGCCAATTTTTTGATATTTGTCGGGCGAAGGATGGGGCTTCAATATGAGATCAAGTTTGTACATTTGTTCTTTCTTTCGAAAGTTTTTAGCGGCACACAAACACACATACATACATACATACATACATACATACACACATTTTCGCTTTTATATATATATATAGATGGTTACATTTATTTCTTGTATATTTATATTATATATATATATATATATATATATATATATATATATATATATATATATATATATATATATATATATAACATTTTCTCTTTGTAAGGAAACATCATTTTGTTGGTCACTCTGGGCTACGAATGGAAACAAAGTTGATATAAAAAAATATTTTTTCGCGAAAATTATCTTTACTTTCATCATATTTTGCTTAGGGTAAAAATTTTTAGTATCAAAACCTATCTCTTTACAGCCCCCTCCTTTTCATAACCTATCATACTTTCATCAATCACAGTCCATTTTCTGAAGGCTGTTTTTGAACCCAGTAAACGACGGGTACTTCTGCTTGTATATATATATATATATATATATATATATATATATATATATATATATATATATATATAGTAGGAATACTGTTTTTACTTATTACTTGTATATATTATCTATTGTTTATAATCAAAGATCGGAGGTTACATCGACCAAACAGTTGTGAAAATAACGCTCAAAATGAGAACAATAATCCGATGAATCCAAATAATACGAATAACCAATCATCTCAAAATCCAGAAACGCTATTTTGTATTGTTATTTTTTTTCGACCTTTCGAGTTGACGAGCCAATGATCTAATGTTAAGTGCGTTTAGCTCTTTGGTTTTCATCAATTCGCTCTTCAGATTTCTCATTTTAATACATCTTCCTATGTAGATTCTTCTCAAGGTCCGCAGCTTTTTATGACTCACTTCTTGCTTACTGTTTTCCTCCTATTCATAGTCTTTTTCGATTCAATAAGTATCTCCTATCTTTGCATTAATTAGCGTTCGCTCTTTACGTCAAGTTGCTTCATGCCTGGTCTGTTTCAAATTATATTAATAAGTTTAATGGAGAGTACCATCTAATGTGTGGGGGACCGTTCAACTAGAAATAATTTAAATAAAAAGGGGATTGGCCTTAATTAAATATTCTATTTATATGAACAAATGCGGTACCGAGCTATGTCTTCCCAGTAGTTTTATGTGGCCTTGATTGTATCATATGGACTAAGCAACTAGCCAATAGCATTGGGGAGTTTCAAAATCACGTAATTCGTTTCATTACGGGACTTCGCTTGATCGAAAAAGAAACAAAATACCTACCATTCGTCAAACTTCTTCCCTGCCACCTCTATTTAATAAAATCAAAAACTTAAATTTTCTGTCCATGTCAAGCGATAAACCACTGGCCCGTAAAAAGTAATGCTTCAAGGATATTTTAGAAGGCAAAAGAGGCAGATGAAAGCTAAGAAGGTGACGAAAAAATGTTTTTGATTGGACGTCTCTCATCAGTTGGACGGCCATCAACCAACTTTCCCTGGATTGGAAGAAATGGCGAAAAATAAGTCACGTGAGTTTGCAATCCGCACCGGAAGCGGAAGATGAGACTCATGATGATTCGGTAAATATTTACAATAAGATAAAATTTCTTTGTCAATAAAATAGACTTCGTAGCCTCGTAGGAGATGTCCTTTTCTCTTCCTTGCAACCTCTATCTCACAGAAGAGATGTTGCGAGTTTGTCTCTGATGTATCGTTATTTTCATGGAAAGTGTTCGACTGAGCTTCTATCTATGGTCCCCCCTCGCCAAACTTTCACAAGAAACACTCGTCTAGCTGTAAACACTATCAATAATTCCCCCCCACTCTTTATCTTCGCCTAAACCTAAACGTAGATTCCATGAACAAAGCTTTTTTATTAGAACTGCACGCCTGTGGAATTGTCTTCCGTTTTCCTGCTTTCCGGCTGACTACAATATGGTTGTCTTCAAGTCTAATGTAAATAAGTTCTTGATGAGCCGTTCCATATAAGTTATCAAATTTTCCAAATGTTCATTACTAATGATTATTATATTGTCCAATTTCTACTGTACACTCTTTACCCCTTATCCTTGAGTTGCCTCTTTGACCTTGATAATGAGTTGATACCTATGAAAAAAAAAAAAGAAAAAGTCCAATGTGAACAAGTTCTAATTGAATCGTTCCCCTAAGTAATCCAAGTTTCAAAATTCCCACTGTTTACTATGCTAAAATCACAATGACTAATGTATACCTATTAACCCTTATCCTTGAGTGGCCTCTGGGCCTTGATAAGTGGTGACACCCTTGTAAAAAAAAAAAAAATAAAAAATAAAAATAAAATAAGAATAATATAGTAATCTGAAAATACAAAAAAAAACGTTTTCAAATTTTTAATAATTTCCAGTTTAAGACCAATCCGTTTTCACAATTCTCCACAGATATTTACGCGAAGGCGTATTTGCATGTCTACTTGTCTTCGTCTGCAGTCGATGCTTGATTTAAACACTGGCGTTAGTGTCAATCTTGAGGTTTGGGTTAGTGCTGCAAAAAAAAAAACATTTTTCCCGAAAATCAAATCATAATATGATACTACAATGATAGTTTCCTGCGGTACGACAGACATGCAATCAGTAATCATTATGGAATTTTAAATAATTCTAACCAAACGCAAAGAGGTGCTGATCTAATGTAGGGGTTTGAGATTTTAGCCGCATTTTCACATTGCGAAAGACTAGCTCTGCTAGAAAGCTGCGGTCTGCGTCACACAAAAGTATGTCCATTTTATCGGCCGACGAATTTGAGTTCGTGATTAATTCAATTAAAAACTAAATAATGTTTTTTTTTTACAATTTATACACGTTTTTATTCATATTTTTGGAAAATTTGAAATTCGCTTCGCTTTTTTTTTTTTTTTTTTGAAAAAGTTTTTAAAAAAACACTAAAACTTATACAGAAAAGGCGGACTTTATTTACTCGTAAAAATAAAAACGTGAGTCTTTTTCGGATAAATTTTTTTTTCTTAAGTCGCAACTTATCAAGGATAAAACACACTCAAGGATAAGTTTGTTTTTTCTTAAAACAATGTAAAAATCACAGCTAAAGCTTATCTAGAAAAGGCGCACGTTGTTTACTCGTAGAAATAAAATTATTTTTTATTATAAAATTGTTTTTTGTTTTGTTTTAGCGAAAAATACTTATCCTCGAGTGGGTTTTATCCTTGATATGTTGCGACTTAAGAAAAAAAAAACTTATCCAGAAACGACTCACGTTTTTAATTTACGAGTGAACTAAGTGTGCCTATTCTGGAAAAGTTAGCTATGGAAGAGTTAGTGTACAGAATCAATGTATAAACGCGCAATAATTGAATGCAAACGCGCGAAAACAAACATGGCGACTAGTGAAAACAATACGGAACACATTAGATAATAAAGGTCTTTACATCATGCCCCTTAGATTAAATGAAAATTCATTATATAAGAAGGAGTAATGCTTGGAAAAAAAATTGAAAAAAAATGAAAAGAAAAAATACAAGGAGGGAGTCTGCATTGTACAGGTCCACCCTAGTTTTATTTGTGTGTGTGTGTGTGTGTGTGTGTGTGTGTGTGTGTGTGTGTGTGTGTGTGTGCGCGCGTGTGTGTGTGTGTTAACAGCCTTAAAAATATTAGGAAATAATAATCAACTGATTACGTAATATTTAACGGTGAGACCTTTTCAATGAAAATCTTTAAAAATTAAAAATGAAAAGTCCACCTCCCACAGTGTTTTTACGTATTTTTAAAATGTTTGGAATTTGTGATCCCCCCGCCCCCTCTACCAAACTTGAAAAATGCTAACGATTACATATCTTGTTTAACGTTACGTGCCCAAGATGTGGATGTCCATTTTACGTTAATTTTTTGTAGGAAAGTGATCCCCACTCTAAAATGGTAAATTTTAATTATTTTTTTGTTAAATCCCTGCCTTTATATTATTTTTTTTTAAAACCCTTGAAATATATAAGCAAAAGAAATGTAGATTTTGATTTCCTTTTAGGGTTAGGTTTAGGGTTAGGGTTAGGGTTAGGTCGTAAAAATGTAAAAATATATAAATTGATCAATTGTTTTCTTTTACATTAGAAAAAAAAATTTGCTTTGTTTTTTGGTTTGAAAACGATTCCGCGTTGCAATGAAAAATACAAATAAAATCATCGTAAATTAAAAAGTTGGGACGCGAAAATTTATTTTATCAAGTTCTAGTTTTAATCACGCACAACTTTGGTAAAGAAATTTTTTTTTTTAAAATATGTCAATTGATCAAGTAATTTTTTTCGCTTGTTTGGATTAAATTTTCAGTATTTACCTCAACAGTGCTCAATACATTAAGCAGAGCTAGGCAATAACTTATGAAAATATATATAGCAATTAAGCTACACGGAATATATATATATATACATACATATATATATATATATATATATATATATATATATATATATATATATATATATATATATATATTTGGGGTGGAGAGGGCTCCCGTAAGCCGTAGTGAAGGCAACCTTTCTAGGAGAAGCAAATCTCTGATTTAAAAGACCATATAGCGGAAGACCAGTACCCGCATTAAGCTGGTCTGCAGTTTAATTTGTTGCTGGCTATCTTGCTCTTGCTTGTTACTGGATCTCAACATTTTGAACCGAGAGAGAGACTTAGCTGTCGTACAAAGCTAAGACTCTGTAACATCATATTTGTATAGATACTCCCTCAGCCATTTGGGCTCATGGATTTTAAATGTCTGAGGGAGTGGCACTCGTCTGACAAGACGTTGCAATCATCACACACACACATATATATATATATATATATATATATATATATATATATATATATATATATATAACCGTTTTTGTTTTATTTTTTTAATTGAAAGCGGTTTGTTTATTTTTGGACTACTATATAATTCGTATTTTATCGTCAAAGAAAAGTCATTTCGTCGTAAACATTTACCGTATTGACGTTAATACAAAATTTACACAAAGCACCAATTTTTTCATTAAAAAATAATTAAAAGCAGGTTATTTTTTTTTACTACTATATGATTCATATTTCATCATCAAAGAAATCTCATTTTGTCGCAAATATTTAGCGTATTTTATTATATAAACTAGAATATTTAATTATGGCCAATCCTAAATTTGTATCTCCGTGCTTTGCATTTATTTTCAATTATTTCTGGTTGAACGGTTTCCACACATTAGATAGTACTTTCCGTTAAGCAATTGATAAAATTTTAAACGAACCAAGTATGAAGCGACTTAATATAAGGTATAAAGCTTATTAATGCAAAGATGGAAGATACTTATTGACCCTACCAAGCCGATGAGTAGGAGAAAAACAGTAGACAGGAAGTGAGTTCTATTAAGCTGCAGGCATTGGGATGCATCTTTAGAGGAAGATGCATTATAACAAAGTACTAGAATAGCGAATTTGTGTAAACATTTTGTTTTTATAAATTCGCTGCTCCGGTACCTCGTTATCTTTTATAATATACATATCACCTGTCTGTTTGAATGTATGTATGTATGTTTGTATGTCTGCCTTAAACTTTTGACAGAGGCAACGGATTTTCACGTGATCGGTATCATTTTGAAGCTCGACCCTTTTGAAAAATTGGCTAAAAGCATTAACTCCTTCACCCTCCAGTAGTCACTTTTCTATAGGGAGGGGTCTCTTTTTTCGCTGATATTTTCGAAAGTCATCGCCTCTTTTCGATTAAACCTTCCAGTTAGCCGATCGGCACAAAAATTAAAGACGTCATGTTTTCTTTTTTTTTTCGCGTTCTTTTTCTCCTTGGAGGTACGGGTTCGAGCCTGCCTGCTAATTACCACTTTTTTTTTGGTGGGGGGGGCTCGCAATTTTCCTTCTTTTTTTTTGCTCAATTTTGTAATCGGAGTTCAGCAAGAAAAAAATGTTTGCTAGGGGGTCAAAATTGAAAAAGTGGTACTTGAAAGTTTATTTGTTTTTTCCACTGTTTAACGAATGCGCATGCACAACCGTGAACCATGACAGCTCTCGTATGTTAAGGATAAGTAGAAAATACGTTGTAAAGATTATGTCAAGCTGGCCTAATGGCTATTCTACTTGACTTGCTGTCTTTAGGTTTTGGTTTCGATCCCAGCTCGAGTATTTTTTATTTTACTTCCAAAAAGTGAACTGTTTAGAAAAAAAACACATAATGTATATATTTCAGTTTTTTCGGGGGGGGGGCGTTTTTTTTGTTTGTTTGTTTTTTTTACTTTATTATTATTTTTTAATCAAGCGTTTAATACCTACGGTATTCCTGTTCATAATAAATAATAAATTAAAATATAATATTTATGAGTATTTTTCAACCCTGCGTGCCTGTGTATTTGTGTGTGTGTTTGTGTGTATGTGTGTATGTGTGTATGTGTGTATGTGTGTGTTGTCAAGGATAAAAAGGTGAACCTTAAGTGAAAGATAGAAACTCTAACCCTAACCCTAAAGATCTTATACTGATCGTTATTAATTTTTGCAAGTTGAAAACCATATTCATTTTTTTTTCATCTTCTTAAAGGAGAAGTATAGGAAAACATGGAGGACTTCAACCGAACCACGGCACAACTGTGGAAAAATCTAATGTATTTGCAGCAAAAATTGAATAACCCCCCTCCAAAAGAAAAAACGAATAATAAAAATGCTTTTGTAAATCGCTCGTGAAAACTTAATTTTTTAGATTAATTAAAAAGCATAAAAAACTACGCAACACAGAAAAATGAACCACATTTTTTTGTTTCTGAAAACTTTCTTGTTATTTACAAATGTCTGCTAAAAAATTCTACCGCGATGTGACAAGTCACTTTACTACGCGCGTCCATGTGCGAACGCATCATGTAAGAATAGCATAAACAATGGCGGTGAGTTGGCACAAAATAGTGCGAGGGTTCAGGGGTTTATACCATACAAACGGTAAATTAGCGACGGATTTGAATATCAGATTCGTTGTCAGCGACCCCGAAAACTTATATAAAAAAAAATTTTATTGGTCGGTGTTCTGTTGTAGTTAAAGTAAACATTTACCAAATTAAGTAGATAGAATCAAAAAAAAAGAAGATAAAAGAAAATGGGATAAAAAAGAAAGAAGGAAAAAGAAAAAAGGAATAAAATATGATAAAGAAAAAAAAGTGAGATTAATAGAATCATAAAACAAAAGAAAGGAAAATAGAATTAAAAAAAAAACAAGAAAATAAGTAAGTGGAATTAAAGAAGAAAAAGATTTCAAATAAAAGAACCAAAAGAAAATATTAATTGAAAGACAATAAAGAATGAAAGACAATAAAGAATGAAAGATAATAAAGAATGAAAGACAATAAAGAATGAAAGACAATACAGAATGAAGACAATACAGAATGAAAGACAATAAAGAATGAAAGACAATAAAGAATGAAAGATAATAAAGAATGAAAGATAATAAAGAATGAAAGACAATAAAGAATGAAAGACAATAAAGAATGAAAGACTATAAAGATATAAAATGGTGTAAAAATTATGAAACAGAAAGAAAATGGAATTAAGAAAAAAGAATGAAATAAAAATGGAATTAAGAAAAAAGAATGAAATAAAAATGGAATTAAGAAAAAAGAATGAAATAAAAATAGAATTAAGAAAAAAGAATGAAATAAAAATGGAATTAAGAAAAAAGAATGAAATAAAAATGGAATTAAGAAAAAAGAATGAAATAAAAATGGAATTAAGAAAAAAGAATGAAATAAAAATGGAATTAAGAAAAAAGAATGAAATAAAAATGAAATTAAGAAAAAAAATGAAAAAAAATGGAATTAAGAAAAAAAATGAAAAAAAATGGAATTAAGAAAAAAGAATGAAATAAAAATGAAATTAAGAAAAAAAATGAAAAACAAATGAAATTAAGAAAAAAATGAAATAAAATAGAAAAAAGAAAAAGAAAGAAAAAATACAAATGGAATCCATTGAAAAGAATGAAAGCAAATAAAAGTCAAGAAAGAAAGAATAAAATGAAAATAGAAAAAAAAATCAAGAAAGACATTGAAACAGAAAAATTAAAATCAATTCGAAAAGGTAATTTTAAAAAAGAAAGAAAGAAAAAATAATAATGAAATCAAGAAGGAAATTATGACCAGCAAGATAAATCGATTTAAGAAAAAGAAAAAATGGAACCAGAGAAAGAACAATGGAATAAAAATAACGAAGAATCAATGCAATCAATGAAGAATAAAATAAATAAAAATAGAATAAATAAAAGATTCGATCAAGAAAGAGAAATGTAGTTATAAAGAAGAAAAGATGCAAATATGGAAACAGGAAAAAAATAGAAAGAAAGACAGAAATGATAATGAATCAAAGAAAAAAAGAATGAAAATTGGACCAAAAAAGAAAGAACAAAAGAAAGAAAAAGAAAGAATGAAAAGAAATATAATTAAAAAATGAGAAAAAACGAAAAAGAATGATAGGAAACGGAATCAAGAAAAAAAGAAAAAATGTAATGAAGAAAAAATGATTCAAGAAAGAAAACAAGTAAGAAAGAAAGTAATATACTAATACAAGTGAAAAAAATAAAAGACAGAAAATTATAGGAAATAAAGAAAGAATAAGTGAATGAATAAAGAAAAAGAAAATTCAGAAAGAATAAAAAAGGAGAAAATAGGAAAGTCCAAATAAAGAAAGAAAGAATATTGTAGTTTAAAAAAAGGGAGAAAGAAACAATGAATAATGGAATGAAGAACGAAATAAAGAATGAAGAAGAACAAAATAAAAATCGAATGAAGAAAAACCGATACTGGAATACAAAAAAAAAAAACGAAATATGGAATAAAGAATGAAAAAAATAAAATGAAAGAAGAAAGTTAGAATAAACTAAAAATGACATCAAGAAAGAAAGACACAAAAAGAAAAAACAAAAAAAATTAAATAAAAGGGAAAAAACAATAGATAAATAGAATCAAGAAAAGAAGATGAAATAAAATGGAATCAATAAAAAAGAAGGAAAAAGAGAAAATGAAGAAAAATATGATAAAATATCTTTATTTTCTTCTTTTTTTCTTTTTTAGAAAGAAAGAAAGAAAGATAAGTAGAAACAGGTGACAAAAATCGAAAAAAAATAAAAAATAACGGAATAAACATAAATGAACAAAGAATTAAATAAAACAATTGGAACAAAGAAGAAAACAAAACGAAAGAAAATGAAATGATATCCAGAAGAAAAGTATGAAAATAGAAATATAAAAGAATTAAATTGAAAGCAAAGGATAAAATCTGAGAGAAAAATCAAGCAAAAAAAGAAAGAAAGGGGGTTTGAATCACGAAAGCAGGGCGGAAAGAAACTTTTTAGATGGGATAAACAGGAAAGAAAGAAAGCACTAGAATCAAAAAGAAAGACAAACTGGAATCAAAAAGAAAGACAGAAAGCACTAGAATCAAAAAGAAAGAAAAACTGGAATAACCAAGAAAGAAAAACTGGAATCAAAAAGAAAGAACAACTGAAATCAAAAAGAAAGAAAAACTGGAATCAAAAAGAAAGAAAGAAAGCACTAGAATCAAAAAGAAAGCAAAACTGGAATCAAAAAGAAAGAAAAAAGCACTTGAATCAAAAAGAAAGAAAAACTGGAATCAAAAAGAAAGAAAAAAGCACTTCAATCAAAAAGAAAGAAAAACTGGAATCAAAAAGAAAGAAAAACAGCACTTGAATCAAAACGAAAGAAAAACTGGAAACAAAAAGAAAGAAAAACAGCACTTGAATCAAAAAGAAAGAAAAACTGGAATCAAAAAGAAAGAAAAACAGCACTTGAATCAAAAAGAAAGAAAAACTGGAAACAAAAAGAAAGAAAAACAGCACTTGAATCAAAAAGAAAGAAAAACTAGAATCAGACAGAAAGAAAAACTGGAATTAAAAAGAAAGAAAAACTGGAATCAAAAAGAAAGAAAGCACTAGAATCAAAAAGAAAGAAAGAAAGTACTAGAATCAAAAAGAAAGAAAAACTGGAAACAAAAAGAAAGAAAGAAAGCACTAGAATCAAAAAGAAAGCAAAACTGGAATCAAAAAGAAAGAAAAAGCACTTGAATCAAAAAGAAAGAAAAACTGGAATCAAAAAGAAAGAAAAAAGCACTTCAATCAAAACGAAAAAAAAACTGGAATCAAAAAGAAAGAAAGAAAGCACTAGAATCAAAAAGAAAGAAAAACTGGAATCAAAAAGAAAGAAAAAAAGCACTTGAATCAAAAAGAAAGAAAAACTGGAAACAAAAAGAAAGAAAAACAGCACTTGAATCAAAAAGCAAGAAAAACTAGAATCAGACAGAAAGAAAAACTGGAATTAAAAAGAAAGAAAAACTGGAATCAAAAAGAAAGAAAGCACTAGAATCAAAAAGAAAGAAAGAAAGTACTAGAATCAAAAAGAAAGAAAAACTGGAAACAAAAAGAAAGCAAAAAAGCACTTGAATCAAAAAGAAAGAAAAACTACAATCAAAAAGAAAGAAAAACTGGAATCAAAAAGAAAGAAAAACTGGAATCAAAAAGAAAGAAAGCACTAGAATCAAAAAGAAAGAAAGAAAGCACTAGAATCAAAAAGTAAGAAACAAAGCACTTGAATCAAAAAGAAAGAAAAACTGGAATAAAAAAGAAAAAAAAAAGCAATTGAATCAAAAAGAAAGAAAAACTGGAATCAAAAAGAAAGAAACAAAGCACTTGAATCAAAAAGAAAGAAAAACTGGAATCAAAAAGACAGAACAAAGCACTTGAATCAAAAAGAAAGAAAAACTAGAATCAAAAGGAAAAAAAGAAAGCACTTGAACCCAAAAGAAAGAAAAACTGGAATCAAAAAGAAAGAAAAACTGGAATCAAAAAGAAAGAAAGCACTAGAATCAAAAAGAAAAAAAGAAAGCACTAGAATCAAAAAGAAAGAAAAACTTGAACCAAAAGATAGAAAAAATGGAATCAAAAAGAAAGAAAGCACTTGAATCAAACAGAAAGAAAAACTGGAATCAAAAAGAAAGAAGAAAAGCACTTGAATCAAAAAGAAAGAAAAACTGGAATCAAAAAGAAAGAAACAAAGCACTTGAATCAAAAAGAAAGAAAAACTACAATCAAAAAGAAAGAAACAAAGCACTTGAATCAAAAAGAAAGAAAAACTAGAATAAAAAAGAAAAAAGAAAGCACTTGAACCAAAAAGAAAGAAAAACTGGAATCAAACAGAAAGAAAAACTGGAATCAAAAAGAAAGAAGAACTGGAATCAAAAAGAAAGAAAGCACTTGAATCGAAAAGAAAGAAAACCCGTAATCAAAAAGAAAGAAAAAAAGCACTTGAACCAAAAAGAAAGAAAAACTGGAATCAAAAAGACAGAAAGTAAAACTGGAATCAAAAAGTAAGAAAGAAAGAACTTAAATCAAAACGAAAGAAAACCCGTAATCAAAAAGAAAGAAACAAAGCACTAGAATCAAAAAGAAAGAAAAATTGGAATCAAAAAGAAAGAAAGAAAGCACTTGAATCAAAAAGAAAGAAAACCCTTAATCAAAAAGAAAGAAAAAAAGCACTAGAATCAAAAAGAAAGAAAAACTGGAATCAAAAAGAAGACAAACTGGAATCAAAAAGTAAGAAAAACTGGAATCAAAAAGAAAGAAAAACTGGAAACAAAAAGAAAGAAAAACTGGAATCAAAAAGAAAGAAAAACTGGAATCAAAAAGAAAGAAAAACTGGAATCAAAAAGTAATAAAAACTGGAATCAAAAAGAAAGAAAAACTGGAAACAAAAAGAAAGAAAAACTGGAATAAAAAAGAAAGAAAAATTGGAACCAAAAAGAAAGAAAAACTGAGATCAAAAAGAAAGAAAGAAAGCATTGAATCAAAAAGAAAGAAAACCCGTAATCAAAAAGAAAGAAAAAAAAGCACTTAAATCAAAAAGAAAGAAAAACTGGAATCAAAAAGAAAGAAAAACTGGAAATAAAAAGTAAGAAAAACTGGAATCAAAAAGAAAGAAAAACTGGAATCAAAAAGAAAGAAACACTGGAATCAAAAAAGACGAAAGAATGCACTTGAATCAAAAAGAAAGAAACCCCGTAATCAAAAAGAATGAAAAAAAGCACTTGAATCAAAAAGAAAGAAAAACTGGAATCAAAAACAAAGAAAGCACTAGAATCAAAAAGAAAGAAAAACTGGAATCAAAAAGAAAGAAAAACTGGAATCAAAAAGTAAGAAAAACTGGAATCAAAAAGAAAGAAAGAAAGCACTTGAATCAAAAAGAAAGAAAACCCGTAATCAAAAAGAAAGAAAAAAAGAACTTGAATCAAAAAGAAAGAAAAACTGGAATCAAAAAGAAAGAAAAACTGGAATCAAAAAGAAGGAAAAACTGGAATCAAAAAGAAAGAAAGAAAGCACTTGAATCAAAAAGAAAGAAAACTGGAATCAAAAAGAAAGAAACAACGCACTTGAATCAAAAAGAAAGAAAAACTGGTATCAAAAAGAAAGAAAAAAGCACTTGAATCAAAAAGAAAGAAAAACTGGAATCAAAACGAAAGAAACAAGCACTTGACTCAAAAAGAAATAAAACCTGGAATCAAAAAGAAAGAAAAACTGGAATCAAAAAGAAAGAAACAAAGCACTTGAATCAAAAAGAAATAAAACCTGGAATCAAAAAGAAAGAAAAAAAGCACTTGAATCAAAAAGAAAGAAAAACTGGAATCAAAAACAAAGAAAGACAGCACTTGAATCAAAAAGAAAGAAAAACTAGAATCAAAAAGAAAGAAAACACTAGCATCAAAAAGAAAGAAAAACTGGAATCAAAAAGAAAGAAAGCTCGAGAGTAAAAAGAAAGAAAGAAAGAAAGAACGAGAATAAAAAAGAAAGAAAAACTGGAATCAAAAAGAAAGAAAGAAAGCACTTTAATCAAAAAGAAAGAAAACCAATAATCAAAAAGAAAGAAAGCACTAGAATCAAAAAGAAAGAAAAACTCGAATCAAAAAGAAAGAAAGCACTAGCATCAAAAAGAAAGAAAGAAAGCACTAGAATCCAAAAAAAAAGAAAAACTTAATCAAAAAGAAAGAAAAACTGGAATCAAAAAGAAAGAAAGCACTTGAATCAAAAAGAAAAAAAACTGGAATATAAAAGAAAGAAAAAAATCACTCGAATCAAAAAGAAACAAAAACTGGAATCAAAAAGAAAGAAAAAAAGCACTTGAATCAAAAAGAAAGAAAACCCGTAATCAAAAAAGAAAGACAAAATGCACGTGAATCAAAAAGAAAGAAAAACTGGAATCAAAAAGTAAGAAAAACTGGAATAAAAAAAAAGAAAAACTTGTATCAAAAAGAAAGAAAGCACTAGAATCAAAAAGAAAGAAAGAAAGCACTAGAATCAAAAAGAAAGAAAAAATGGAATCAAAAAGAAAGAAAAAAAGCACTTGAATAAAAAAGAAAGAAAAACTAGAATAACAAAGAAAAAAAAACTGGAATCAAAAAGAAAGAAAAACTGGAATCAAAAAGAAAGAAACAACTAGAATCAAAAAGAAAGAAAGAAAGCACTAGAATCAAAAAGAAAAAAAACTTGCATCAAAAAGAAAGAAAAAATGGAATCAAAAAGAAAGAAAGCACTTGAATCAAAAAGAAAGAACAACTGGAATCAAAAAGAAAGAAAAAAACACTTGAATCAAAAAGAAAGAAAAACTGGAATCAAAAAGAAAGAAACAAAGCACTTGAATCAAAAAGAAAGAAAAACTAGAATCAAAAAGAAAGAAAAAAAGCACTTGAACCAAAAAGAAAGAAAAACTGGAATCAAAAAGAAAGAAAGAAAAACTGGAATCAAAAAGAAAGAAAGAAAGCACTTGAATAAAAAACAAAGAAAAAAGCACTTGAATCAAAAAGAAAGAAAAACTGGAATTAAAAAGAAAGAAAAACTGGAATCAAAAAGAAAGACTGAAAGCACTTGAATCAAAAAGAAAGCAAACCCGTAATCAAAAAGAAAGAAAAAACCACTTGAATCAAAAAGAAAGACAAACTGGAATCAACAAGAAAGAACCACTGGAATCAAAAAGAAAGACTGAAAGCACTTGAATCAAAAAGAAAGCAAACCCGTAATCAAAAAGAAAGAAAAAAGCACTTGAATCAAAAAGAAAGAAAAACTGGAATCACAAAGAAAGAAATACTGGAATCAAAAAGAAAGAAAAACTGGATCAAAAAGACAGAAAAACTGGAATCAAAAAGAAAGAAAGCACTTGAATCGAAAAGAAAGAAAAACTGGAATCAAAAAGAAAGAAAGAAAGCACTTGAATCAAAAAGAAAGAAAACCCGTAATCAAAAAGAAAGAAAAAAAGAACTTGAATCAAAAAGAAAGAAAAACTGGAATCAAAAAGAAAGAAAAACTGGAATCAAAAAGAAAGAAAAACTGGAATCAAAAAGACAGAAAGAAAGCACTAGAATCAAAAAGAAAGAAAACTGGAATCAAAAAGAAAGAAACAAAGCACTTGAATCAAAAAGAAAGAAAAACTGGTATCAAAAAGAAAGAAAAAAAGCACTTGAATCAAAAAGAAAGAAAAACTGGAATCAAAAAGAAAGAAACAAGCACTTGACTCAAAAAGAAATAAAACCTGAGAACAAAAAGAAAGAAAAACTGGAATCAAAAAGAAAGAAACAAAGCACTTGAATCAAAAAGAAATAAAACCTGGAATCAAAAAGAAAGAAAAAAAGCACTTGAATCAAAAAGAAAGAAAAACTGGAATCAAAAACAAAGAAAGACAGCACTTGAATCAAAAAGAAAGAAAAACTAGAATCAAAAAGAAAGAAAGCACTAGCATCAAAAAGAAAGAAAAACTGGAATCAAAAAGAAAGAAAGCTCTAGAGTAAAAAGAAAGAAAGAAAGAAAGCACGAGAAAAAAAAAGAAAGAAAAACTGGAATCAAAAAGAAAGAAAGAAAGCACTTTAATCAAAAAGAAAGAAAACCCATAATCAAAAAGAAAGGAATCACTAGAATCAAAAAGAAAGAAAAACTCGAATCAAAAAGAAAGAAAGCACTAGAATCAAAAAGAAAGAACGAAAGCACTAGAATCCAAAAAAAAAGAAAAACTTAATCAAAAAGAAAGAAAAACTGGAATCAAAAAGAAAGAAAGCACTTAAATCAAAAAGAAAAAAAACTGGAATATAAAAGAAAGAAAAAAATCACTTGAATCAAAAAGAAACAAAAACTGGAATCAAAAAGAAAGAAAAAAGCACTTGAATCAAAAAGAAAGAAAACCCGTAATAAAAAAGAAAGACGAAAAGCACGTGAATCAAAAAGAAAGAAAAACTGGAATCAAAAAGTAAGAAAAACTGGAATAAAAAAAAAGAAAAACTTGTATCAAAAAGAAAGAAAGCACTAGAATCAAAAAGAAAGAAAGAAAGCACTAGAATCAAAAAGAAAGAAAAAATGGAATCAAAAAGAAATAAAAAAAGCACTTGAATCAAAAAGAAAGAAAAACTAGAATAACAAAGAAAAAAAACTGGAATCAAAAAGAAAGAAAAACTGGAATCAAAAAGAAAGAAACCACTAGAATAAAAAGAAAGAAAGAAAGCACTATAATAAAAAAGAAAAAAAAACTTGCATCAAAAAGAAAGAAAAAATGGAATCAAAAAGAAAGAACGCACTTGAATCAAAAAGAAAGAACAACTGGAATCAAAAAGAAAGAAAAAAGCACTTGAATCAAAAAGAAAGAAAAACTGGAATCAAAAAGAAAGAAACAAAGCACTTGAATCAAAAAGAAAGAAAAACTAGAATCAAAAAGAAAGAAAAAAAGCACTTGAACCAAAAAGAAAGAAAAACTGGAATCAAAAAGAAAGAAAGAAAAACTGGAATCAAAAAGAAAGAAAGAAAGCACTTGAATCAAAAAGAAAGAAAAAAGCACTTGAATCAAAAAGAAAAAAAAACTGGAATTAAAAAGAAAGAAAAACTGGAATCAAAAAGAAAGACTGAAAGCACTTGCATCAAAAAGAAAGCAAACCCGTAATCAAAAAGAAAGAAAAAAGCACTTGAATCAAAAAGAAAGACAAACTGGAATCACAAAGAAAGAAAAACTGGATCAAAAAGACAGAAAAACTGGAATCAAAAAGAAAGAAAGCACTTGAATCGAAAAGAAAGAAAAACTGGAATCAAAAAGAAAGAAATAAAGCACTTCAACCAAAAAGAAAGAAAAACTGGAATCAAAAAGAAAGAAAGAAAAACTGGAATCAAAAAGAAAGAAAGAAAGCACTTGAATCTAAAAGAAAGAAAACCCGTAATCAAAAAGAAAGAAAAAAAGCACTTGAATCAAAAAGAAAGAAAAACTGGAATAAAAAAGAACGAAAAACTGGAATCAAAAAAAAAGAAAGACAGCACTTGAATCAAAAAGAAAGAAAACCCGTAATCAAAAAGAAAGAAAAAAAGCACTTGAATCAAAAAGAAAGAAACCCCGTAATCAAAAAGAAAGAAAAACTGGTATCAAAAAGAAAGAAAAACTGGAATCAAAAAGAAAGAAAAACTGGAATCAAAAAGAAAGAAAGAAACACTGGAATCAAAAAGAAAGAAACCCGTAATCAAAAAGAAAGAAAAAAAGCACTTGAATCAAAAAGAAAGAAAAACTGGAATCAAAAAGAAAGAAAAACTGGAAATAAAAAGAAAGAAAGAAAGCACTTGAATCAAAAAGAAAGAAAACCCGTAATGAAAAAGCAAGAAAAAAGCACTTGAATCAAAAAGAAAGAAAAACTAGAATCAAAAAGAAAGAAAAACTTTAATCAAAAAGAAAGAAAAACTGGAATCAAAAAGAAAGAAAACCCGTAATAAAAAGGAGAAAAAAAGCACTTGAATCAAAAAGAAAGAAAAACTGGAATCAAAAAGTAAGAAAAACTTGAATCAAAAAGAAAGAAAAACTGGAATCAAAAAGAATGAAAGAAAGCACTTGAATCAAAAAGAAAGACAACCCGTAATCAATAAGACAGAAAAAAGCACTTGAATCAAAAAGAAAGAAAAACTGGAATCTAAAAGAAAGAAAAACTGGAATCAAAAAGAAAGAAAGAAAGCACTTGAATCAAAAAGAAAGTAAACCCGTAATCAAAAAGAAAGAGAAAAAGCACTTGAATCAAAAAGAAAGAAAAACTGGAATCAAAAAGAAAGACAAACTGGAATCAAAAAGAAAGAAAGAAAGCACTTGAATCAAAAAGAAAGGAAACCCGAAATCGAAAAGAAAGAAAAAAAGCACTTGAATCAAAAAGAAAGAAAAACTTGAATCAAAAAGTAAGAAAAACTGGATCAAAAAGACAGAAAAACTGGAATCAAAAAGAAAGAAAAACTGGAATCAAAAAGAAAGAAAGAAAGCACTTGAATCAAAAAGAAAGAAAACCCGTAATCAAAAAGAAAGGAAAAAAGCACTTGAATCAAAAAGAAAGAAAGCACTTGAATCAAAAAGAAAGAAAAACTGGAATCAAAACGAAAGAAAAACTGGAATAAAAAAGAAAGAAAACTAGAATCAAAAAGAAAGAAAGAAAGCACTTGAATCAAAAAGAAAGAAAACCCGTAATCAAAAAGAAAGAAAAAAAGCACTTGAATCAAAAAGAAAGAAAAACTGGAATCAAAAAGAAAGAAACAAAGCACTAGAATCAAAAAGAAAGAAAAACAGGAATCCAAAAGAAAGAAAAAAGCACTTGAATCAAAAAGAAAGAAAAACTGGAATCAAAAAGAAACAAAAAAGCACTTGAATCAAAAAGAAAGCAAAACTAGAATCAAAAAGAAAGAAAAACTGGAATCAAACAGAAAGAAAAACTGGAATCAAAAAGAAAGAAAGCACTAGAATAAAAAAGAAAGAAAGAAAGCACTAGAATCAAAAAGAAAGAAAAACTGGAATCAAAAAGAAAGAAAAAAGCACTTGAATAAAAAAGAAAGAAAAACTAGAATCAAAAAGAAAGAAACAAAGCACTTGAATCAAAAAGAAAGAAAAACTGGAATCAAAAAGAAAGAAAAAAAGCACTTGAATCAAAAAGAAAGAAAAACTGGAATCAAAAAGAAGGAGAAAAAGCACTTGAATCAAAAAGAAAGAAAAACTGGAATCAAAAAGACAGAAAAACTGGAATCAAAAAGAAAGAAAGCCCTAGAATCAAAAAGAAAGAAAGAAAGCACTAGAATCAAAAAGAAAGAAAAACTTAATCAAAAAGAAAGAAAAAATGGAATCAAAAAGAAAGAAAGCACTTGAATCAAAAAGAAGAAAAAACTGGAATCAAAAAGAAAGAAAGCACTTGAATCAAAAAGAAAAAAAACTGGAATATAAAAGAAAGAAAAAAATAACTTGAATCAAAAAGAAACAAAAACTGGAATCAAAAAGAAAGAAAAAAAGCACTTGAATCAAAAAGAAAGAAAACCCGTAATAAAAAAGAAAGACAAAAAACACGTGAATCAAAAAGAAAGAAAAACTGGAATCAAAAAGTAAAAAAAACTGGAATAAAAAAAAAGAAAAACTTGTATCAAAAAGAAAGAAAGCACTAGAATCAAAAAGAAAGAAAGAAAGCACTAGAATAAAAAAGAAAGAAAAACTGGAATCAAAAAGAAAGAAAAAAAGCACTTGAATCAAAAAGAAAGAAAAACTAGAATAACAAAGAAAAAAAAACTGGAATCAAAAAGAAAGAAAAACTGGAATCAAAAAGAAAGAAACCACTTGAATCAAAAAGAAAGAAAGAAAGCACTAGAATCAAAAAGAAAAAAAAACTTGCATCACAAAGAAAGAAAAAATGGAATCAAAAAGAAAGAAAGCACTTGAATCAAAAAGAAAGAACAACTGGAATCAAAAAGAAAGAAAAAAGCACTTGAATCAAAAAGAAAGAAAAACTGGAATCAAAAAGAAAGAAACAAAGCACTTGAATCAAAAAGAAAGGAAAACTAGAATCAAAAAGAAAGAAATAAAGCACTAGAATCAAAAAGAAAGAAAAACTGGAATCAAAAAGAAAGAAAAACTGGAATCAAAAAGAAAGAAAGAAAGCACTTGAATCAAAAAGAAAGAAAACCCGTAATCAAAAAGAAAGAAAAAAAGAACTTGAATCAAAAAGAAAGAAAAACTGGAATCAAAAAGAAAGAAAAACTCAAATCAAAAAGAAAGAAAGAAAAACTGGAATCAAAAAGAAAGAAAACCCGTAATCAAAAAGAAAGAAAAAAAGCACTTGAATCAAAAGGAAAGAAAAACTAGAATCAAAAAGAAAGAAAAACTGGAATCAAAAAGAAAGAAAAACTGGAATCAAAAAGAAAGAATGAAAAACTGGAATCAAAAAGAAAGAAAAACCCGTAATCAAAAAGAAAGAAAAAAGCACTTGAATCAAAAAGAAAGAAAAACTGGAATAAAAAAGAAAGAAAAACTGGAATCAAAAAGAAAGAAAAAAAGCACCTGAATCAAAAAGAAAGAAAACCCGTAATCAAAAAGAAAGAAAAAAAGCACTTGAATCAAAAAGAAAGAAAAACTGGAATCAAAAAGAAGGAGAAAAAGCACTTGAATCAAAAAGAAAGAAAAACTGGAATCAAAAAGACAGAAAAACTGGAATCAAAAAGAAAGAAAGCCCTAGAATCCAAAAGAAAGAAAGAAAGCACTAGAATCAAAAAGAAAGAAAAACTTAATCAAAAAGAAAGAAAAAATGGAATCAAAAAGAAAGAAAGCACTAGAATCAAAAAAAAAAAGAAACTGGAATCAAAAAGAAAGAAAAAAAGCACTTGAATCAAAAAAAAAACAAAACTGGAATCAAAAAGAAAGAAAGAAAGCACTTGAATCAAAAAGAAGAAAACCCGTAATCAAAAAGAAAGAAAAAAAGCACTTTAATCAAAAAGAAAGAACAACTGGAATCAAAAAGAAAGAAACAAAGCACTTGAATCAAAAAGAAAGAAAAACTGGAATCAAAAAGAAAGAAAAAAAGCACTTGAATCAAAAAGAAAGAAAAACTGGAATCAAAAAGAAAGAAAAACTGGAATCAAAAAGAAAGAAAGAAAGCAGTTGAATCAAAAAGAAAGAAAACCCGTAATCAAAAAGAAATGAAAAAAAGCACCTGAATCAAAAAGAAAGAAAAACTGGAATCAAAAAGAAAGAAAAACTGGAATCAAAAAGAAAGAAAAACTGGAATCAAAAAGAAAGAAAGAAAGCACTTGAACCAAAAAGAAAGAAAAACTGGAATCAAAAAGAAAGAAAGAAAGCTGGAATCAAAAAGAAAGAAAGAAAGCACTTGAATCAAAAAGAAAGAAACCCCGTAATCAAAAGGAAGAAAAAAAGCACTTGAATACAAAAGAAACAAAAACTGGAATCAAAAAGAAAGAAAAACTGGAATCAAAAAGAAAGAAAGAAAGCACTTGAATCAAAAAGAAAGAAAACGCGTAATCAAAAAGAAAGACAAAAAGCAGTTGAATCAAAAAGAAAGAAAAACTTGAATCAAAAAGAAAGAAAAACTGGAATCAAAAAGAAAGAAAAACTGGAATCAAAAGGAAAGAAATACTGGAATAAAAAAGAAAGAAAAACTGGAATCAAAAAGCAAGAAAAACTGGAATCAAAAAGAAAGAAAGAAAGCACTAGAATCAAAAAGAAAGAAAACTGGAATCAAAAAGAAAGAAACAAAGCACTAGAATCAAAAAGAAAGAAAAACTGGAATCAAACAGAAAGAAAAAAAGCACTTGAATCAAAAAGAAAGAAAACCCGTAATCAAAAAGAAAGAAAAACTGGAATCAAAAAGAAAGAAAGAAAGCAGTTGAATCAAAAAGAAAGAAAACCCGTAATCAAAAAGAAATGAAAAAAAGCACTTGAATCAAAAAGAAAGAAAAACTGGAATCAAAAAGAAAGAAAAACTGGAATCAAAAAGAAATAAAAACTGGAATCAAAAAGAAAGAAAGAAAGCACTTGAACCAAACAGAAAGAAAAACTGGAATCAAAAAGAAAGAAAGAAAGCTGGAATCAAAAAGAAAGAAAGAAAGCACTTGAATCAAAAAGAAAGAAAACCCGTAATCAAAAGGAAGAAAAAAAGCACTTGAATACAAAAGAAAGAAAAAATGGAATCAAAAAGAAAGAAAAACTGGAATCAAAAAGAAAGAAAGAAAGCACTTGAATCAAAAAGAAAGAAACCGCGTAATCAAAAAGAAAGACAAAAAGCAGTTGAATCAAAAAGAAAGAAAAACTGGAATCAAAAAGAAAGAGAAACTGGAATCAAAAAGAAAGAAAAACTGGAATCAAAAGGAAAGAAATACTGGAATCAAAAAGAAAGAAAAACTGGAATCAAAAAGCAAGAAAAACTGGAATCAAAAAGAAAGAAAGGAAGCACTAGAATCAAAAAGAAAGAAATCTGGAATCAAAAAGAAAGAAACAAAGCACTAGAATCAAAAAGAAAGAAAAACTGGAATCAAAAAGAAAGAAAACCTGTCATCAAAAAGAAAGAAAAACTGGAATAAAAAAGAAAGAAAAACTGGAATCAAAAAGAAAGAAAGAAAGCACTAGAATCAAAAAGAAAGAAAAACTGAAATCAAAAAGAAAGAAAAACTGGAATCAGAAAGAAAGAAAAACTGGAATCAAAAAGAAAGAAAGCACTAGAATCAAAAAAAAGAAAAACTGAAATCAAAAAGAAAGAAAAACTGGAATCAAAAAGAAAGAAAGAAAGCACTAGAATCAAAAAGAAAGAAAAACTGGAATCAAAAAGAAAGAAAGAGAGCACTAGAATCAAAAAGAAATAAAGAAAGCACTAGAATCAAAAAGAAAGAAAAACTGGAATCAAAAAGAAAGAAAAACTGGAATCAAAAAGAAAGAAAGAAAGCACTAGAATCGAAAAGAAAGAAAAACTGGAATCAAAAAGAAAGAAAAAAGCACTTGAATCAAAGAAGAAAGAAAAACTGTAGTCAAAAAGAAAGAAAAAAAGCACTTGAATCAAAAAGAAAGAAAAACTGGAATCAAAAAGAAAGAAAGCACTAGAATCAAAAAGAAAGAAAAACTGGAATCAGAAAGAAAGAAAAACTGGAATCAAAAAGAAAGAAAAACTGGAATCAAAAAGAAGGAAAGCACTAGAATCAAAAAGAAAGAAAAACTGAAATCAAAAAGAAAGAAAAACTGGAATAAAAAAGAAAGAAAGAAAGCACTAGAATCAAAAAGAAAGAAAAACTGGAATCAAAAAGAAAGAAAGAGAGCACTAGAATCAAAAAGAAAGAAAGAAAGCACTAGAATCAAAAAGAAAGAAAAACTGGAATCAAAAAGAAAGAAAAACTGGAATCAAAAAGAAAGAAAGAAAGCACTAGAATCGAAAAGAAAGAAAAACTGGAATCAAAAAGAAAGAAAAAAGCACTTGAATACAAAAGAAACAAAAACTGGAATCAAAAAGAAAGAAAAAAAGCACTTGAATCAAAAAGAAAGAAAAACTGGAATCAAAAAGAAAGAAAACTGGAATCAGAAAGAAAGAAAAACTGGAATAAAAAAGAAAGAAAACTGGAATCAAAAAGAAAGAAAGAAAGCACTTGAATCAAAAAGAAAGAAAAACTGGAATCAAAAAGAAAGAAAGAAAGCATTTGAATAAAAAAGAAAGAAAAACTGGAATCAAAAAGAAAGAAACAAAGCACTTGAATCAAAAAGAAAGAAGAACTGGAATCAAAAAGAAAGAAAGAAAGCACTTGAATCAAAAACAAGAAAACCCGTAATCAAAAAGAAAGAAAAAAAGCACTTGAATCAACAAGAAAGAAAAACTGGAATCAAAAAAGAAAGAACGGAAAACAAAAGTAAGTAAAATTTAGTAAGAGAAAAAAAAATAAGACAGTAAATAAAATAAAGACAAAAATAAAATTTTAATCAAGTAAATAAAAATAATATAAAGAAAAAGAATAAATGAAAACCTAATCAAGAAAAAAGAAAGATAAAATTGAAATAAAAAAGAAAAAAAACAAGAAAATGCGGTAAAGATTGGGACGCAAAAAGAAAAGAAAAAAGAAACCGACATTTAATTTAGAAAGAAATATAGGAAGAAAGACATACAGAAAAAAATTGAAAAAATTGAATAAAGAAAGAAAAAGTAAGATGGAATCAATAAAGAAAAGAAAAATGAAATAGCGGCAGAAAGAAAAATTAAATAAAAGAAGAACGGAAAAAAGAAAGAGCGAAAGATAAATGGAATAAAAAAAAATAGAAGAAAAAAAAGAAAAATAGAAATAAAAAGGAAAGACAGGGATAAGTTAAAAGAGAAAAGCCAATGAAATTAAGAAAAGGAAAAGAAAAATAGAATAAATAAAGAAAGAAAAACATGGAATCACGAAGTAAACAAAAACAATAGAACGAAATAGGAAAATGTAATCAATGAAGAAAGAAGGAAATAAAGATGAATAAAAAAGAAAGAATAAACGAATAAAAGTCAAACAGAAAATTTGAAATCAGTAAAGAAAAAAAGAAAAATATAAACAAAAAAAAATGAAAGAAAAGAATCAAAAATTAAATCAAGAAAAATAAGATAAGAAATAAACATGGGATCAAAAAGGATAAAAAGAAAAGAAGATTTAAGAAAGAAAGAAAGAAAAAAATGGAAGTAAAGAAGAAAAATAAAATTGAAAAGTATTAAAGAAGCACAGAAAATAGAAATAAAGAAAATTGAATGGAGAGAAAAAAAAAACAGCTAACGAAAATTGTATCAAGAATGAATTATTTAATTGAAAACGAAGAATAAAAAATAATCAAGAAAAACGAAAAGAAATGAAAAATAGAATAAAGATAGAAATAGAGAAAGAAAATTGGAATCAAAGAAGAAAGAATGAAATAAGGCTTGAATCAATCAAAATTTTTAAAAAGAAGCAAAAAAGAAACGAAGAAAGAATTAAAGAAAGAAATAAACAAAGAAAGAATTAAAGAAATAAATAAAGAAAGAAAGAATTAAAGAAAGAAATAAAGAAAGAAATAAACAAAGAAATAAAGAAAGAAATAAAGAAAGAAAAAATTAAAGAAATAAAGAAATAAAGAGTGTATAATAAAAAGAAAAAGTGCAAGGAAACAAAAAATGAAGAAAATAGAATAAATGAAAGAAAAATGTAATGAGATGAATGAAAAAGTAAATAAAAATACGGAATCCAGAAAGTAAGGAAGAAAGAAATAATGATGGAACTGAGAAAGGAAGAAGGAAAGAAAGAAAAAGAAATGGAAGCAAATATAAAAAATTAAGAAAAAAGCAGAAGTAAAATGAAATTAAAACAAAAAAAGACAGGAAGAAAAAAAAAAGAACATGGAAGCAAGAAAAAAGAAACAAGACGGAAAGTCAACTGATGACAAAAAGAAAGTAAAAAAAGAGAAAAGAAAGAAAGAAAGGAAAAAGAAATAAAAGGCAACTAGAATTAAAAAAGAAAAAAGAAAGAAAGGAAAAAGAAATAAAAGGCAACTGGAATTAAAAAAGAAAAAAGAAAGAAAGGAAAAAGAAATTAAGAAAGAAAGAAAGAATGGATGAATTAATGAATGAATGGAAGAAAGAAAGAAAGAAAATGTGTATTAAAAATAGAGAAGAAAACAATGGAATTAAAAAGAAAGGCAGAGAGGGATAGAGAGACAGTAAGAAATAGCGATGCACAAAGCGCGATTAATTAATGGTAAAACAGAGAGAGAGAGTGAAAAATATATATATATAGAGAGAGAGAGAGATCAAACGAGATTGACAGAGAGATGGTGAGAAAAGGAGAGGAACGTTCAAGAGATGTGGAGAAAGAGAGTTAGAAAAACATGGAAAAGAAACAGAAATGTATAAAATATTAAAAAATAACAGAAAGACGAAGAGAAAGAGAGGGGGTGTTTGCGAGGGATTCAGAGATCAAGAGAAAGAAGGCGAAAATTCACAGTGCAAGAAAAGGGAGAGAGAGAGAGAGAGAGAGAGGGTGGCAAAGAGAGAGAGAGGGGGGAAAGGAGGCAGGAGAAGAGATAAACAGGGTGATAAAGAACGGACATTGGGATAGATAGATAGATAGATAGATAGATAGATAGATAGATAGATAGATAGATAGATGAAGGAAGAGGGAGAGAGACTGCGTGTGATACAAATAGCGAGAGAAAGAGGGAGAGATGGAAAGATACACAATGCGAGAAGAGAGAGTTGTGTCAGAAAGAGAGGAGGGAAAGGGTAGAAAACGATAGGGCAATAAAGGAGGGGGAGATTGGTAGATATATAGTAGAGAGAGAGGGGGGAGAGAGGAAAAGAAATTTCGAGGAATACAGAGAGCAAGAGAAATACACTGAAAATGATAGGAAAGATAAAGAGAAAGACGGGGAGGAAATAGATTTGCGAGGGAAAAAAAAGAGAGAGAGAAAGCGAGAGGGAGGGGAGGAGGATTCAAACTTTTTTTTTTTAATATTTAGGGTGGGGATAAAGTCAGCTGGAGAGAAGGTTGGGTTAGAAGAACGAAAAATGAGAGAGAGAGAGAGAGAGAGAGAGAGAGAGAGAGAGAGAAAAGAAAGGGAGGATCAAAGTAGACAATGAAAAAAAAAAAAAGGAAAAAAGAAAAAAAACAGGCCGACAGCCCGTTTGGGCATCCGTACTAATGATGAACCGCGCGTTTCGTACAAGACACGGGTTTCTTTTTGTCACAATCAGCAATGGACGCGAAACACGCTACTCGGACCGCGGACCAAAATTCGGATGCGATTGATTCAAGAAACGATGCACAGGTCGATCTTTTGGTAAGTGGGGTATTTGAAGAAAACGAAGGCTATATTTTATTTTACTTTATTTTATTTTATTATATATATATATATATATATATATATATATATATATATATATATATATATATATATTATTAATTATTATTTATATATACATATATTCCGCCGTTCAAATATTTATAATTCACATATCACACGCTGCATTTGGATCTATGTTTATTCTTTATAAAATAAAGATATATATATATATATATATATATATATATATATATATATATATATATATATATATATATATATACACCTATTTGCACGAAGCAGAAAAATAAACTTAATTTTTTACCTATCCCCAAATATGTGATTTTTATAAACTCCGTTTCATTTTTTTTTTTTTCTCTCTCATTTTTTTACGATAAAATTATTAATTTAGGCTGTTGTGTACATACAATATAATTTAATACCTCTTTTTAGAGGAGGGGGTGAACTAGATGGCTGGTAGGGAGGAGGAGGGGGGTCTTTCTCGTTTTTCCACGTTTTCAACAGCGCGTTCTCTCGAAAATGCGGCAAAAATCGGGAGCTTGCGGATGCGGGAAATAGTTTTTTTAATTTGTTAACGAAACTGATAATATTATAATTGTTATGATAACGCGGCTTTTTTTTGTTATTGTTGTTGTTGTTTGTTTTTTGTTGTTGTTGTTTTTTGATAACGTGTCATGTGTCATCGTATGGAATCAACGGACATTATGTTGTTTATTCTTTAGTTTTCGCATCTTCTGCGCTTATATTTTGACTAGTTTTTATTAATTGGAGCTGTCTGTGATCTTGGGAAAGAGGTTTTATAGCTTCTTCGCCTTTCTTTGTTGTTATTATTATTATTATTATTATTATCATCATTATTATTATTATTATTATTATTATTATTATTATTATTATTATTATTATTATTATTCAGATTTAATTAGAAGCTCGATGTGTTCTTGGTCGAGAGGTTCCCGTTCCTTCTGTCTCTCTTCTTTTTCTTTGTTATTATTATTATTATTATTATTATTATTATTATTATTATTTTTAATATTATTATTATTATTATTATTGTTGTTGTTGTTATTCTTGTTGTTGTTATATTGCGTATTTGTTGTTGTTGTTGTTGTTGTTGTTGTTGTTGTTGTTGTTGTTGTTGTTGTTGTTGTTAGAAGAATAGAGAGAGAATGTTATATCGATAAAGGATAGAGCAATTTTTGTAGGATCTCTTAAATGGGAGAGCTCAATTCGTAGCAGGGCATAAATAAAATTTTAAAAAAGCAACCAAGAAACGTAATTGTATATATATATATATATATATATATATATATATATATATATATATATATATATATATATATATATATATATATATATATAATGCACTAATGCAATGCAGTACGTAGGTAATACTACTCTTATTCGTTCTCTTCAGAGTAATAGTTAGCTTTGTCTTGCTTTTACCCTCGTATATTTTCAGCACAAGTATATTAGCAGTGATAGTTTCATTTCTAAGACTGTTCGCCTGCATGGTTCTCGCGTGTTTGAAATATAACGAAAAGAGCGTGTCGCATGGCGAGTCAGTGCGTGTATATAGCATCTAAGATCTGCTACAACTCTATAATTACACACACACACATTATATATATATATATATATATATATATATATATATATATATATATATATATATATATATATATATATATAATGTTATCGGGTTAAATCTCACTTTTTAATTTAGATTGAGCATGTAGGCTACATGATATTGGCATTGGCGGGTTTGTTTATTATTTTGACGAGAGATAAAATATCACATGTGAAATGAAATTATTAGATAAGTAACAACAAACATAAGCTTCATGTGGTGTGAAAAAAAAAGAGAATCTTGGTTGGTTTAAAAATGTCTGTGCGTCAGATATTTCGATTTGTGTAGTGGAGTACGAAAGGCTTACACGTTTCAATAAGGATTTGTTATTTTCTCTGTTATTAAAGAATTGTTTAAAACGTGTGACTTATTTAAGAACAAAAATAACACAATAACAATTCGAATTCTGAGTAATAAGAGTTACTGTGTTTGTTTGTATTTTGTATTTTGTTTTTTGTTTATTTTTTACTGTGCCTGGGATTAATGTTAAGGAGCGAAAAAGAACCTGCATGTGTGTGTGTGTGTGTGTGTGTGTGTGTGTGTGTGTGTGTGTGTGTGATTGTTTTCTTGTTTACTTTTTTTTTTCCTTTTTGCTTCAATTTGTTATATATATAAAAAAAAAAAAAACCTTTAGTCTTTGTAAAAGCGTGGACTTAATGTATTTATTTGCTTCCCCACCAAAGCAAATTAGGCACAAGGCCGTTTTTAATGTGGGGTAAAAACCAGCTCCCCTAAAAGTAGGTAAAAAGGGGGCACTCTGGTTACCAAAAATAATAATTGTCCCAGTATAGAGAGTTTCCCCTCCATTGACTGGTACAAATTATCTTAAGTGCAGCACTGCAGCATCTGCAGAACAGATACTACACTTTGATCCCGGCTCGAAGGCCAAGCGTGGACTTAATCTATCTGTAACGCACTGTAATGCAAAATATAGATTTTTTTTAAGGTGATTGTAATTAAAAATTAATATTTGTTAACCATGTTTTTTAATTAACATGAGCGAGAGACAGAGAGAGAGAGAGAGAGAGAAAGAGAGAGAGAGAGAGAGAGCGAATTCGAGAGCCATGTGAGTTTTTTTTTTTAAACGTTTTAACAGAAATCCAGAACATTTCTATAATCGTTATAAAACGTGTACTCGTTCGATAAAGATTACGATATAAATATTCGCTTCATGAAATAATTACAATCCTAAATATCATTTTTTTTTTTTTTTTTTTTTTTAATTAGAAAGAGCGTGCGAAACCGCGAGACCATGTGAGTTTTGGGTGTGTGTGTGTGTAATCGTTAGACGAATGAATGTATACTCGATTCATTTAACGACTTGCGACACGTAGGTAGCATTTTAAAAAAAAAATTTTAATTTATTTTTTTTTTTTTATGTTTGTCATTTAAAGTCAAGGTGCTTTATTTAAAAAAAATTAAAACCCAATCTAACCGACTTCTGGCAAACTAAACCTAAAACTAAAGTTCGGGTTCGGTTAGGATTGCAATTAAAAGAAGAAAAGAAAAGAAAAAGTCAGTTCCAAATCTGTAGAAGTACCAAAACAAATATTTGTAAAATAATTTCGACGATAAATTTTTATTTAATTTTTAGCAAAATTGACGACAAATAAAGAACTTGCGTATCTACTGTTGTTGTTGTTGTTGTTGTTGTTGTTAGTAGTAGTAGTAGTAGTAGTAGTAGTAGTAGTAGTCACTTAGTTTGAAAAAATCGTGGGAGTCCCCTTCTGGGGTTTGAGTTTCATCCCTCTATGAGTTAAAATTTATATCGGGCGCCCTTTTAAGGATGGGTGACACTGTATCGGTATTTCGCTATAGCTTGTTTTTTGGGGTTTTTTTTCAGGGATTGTGTCTAAGTAGTTTGTTAAATTCCCTATCTGCGCCTAAAACTAAACGAAAATTCCACGAGCAAAGGTTCTTTCCTAGAACTATCCGTCCGTGAAACACAATGCCATGAGCCTGCTTCCCAGATGACTACAAAACGTACAGACAAACAATGTAAATGAGCTCTTGCTGAGCCGTCCTTTTATATGATTAAACCATACCCCAGTTCCACCATTACTGATCATCGCTTGCTGTCTCACTCTTTACCTAACCCGTCGTACACCTTATGATATCGAGGATCTCCGGGCCTTCATAGAAGATGAACCCCCACAAGTAGAAAAAAAGAAGCCCAGAACTATTATAATGTTTATTTCTTTATAGCATTTTCTATCATTTTTGAGCTTCTGATATTTCATGTGTGTGTGTGTGTGTGTGTGTGTGTGTGTGTGTGTGTGTGTGTGTGTGTGTGTGTGTGTGTGCGTGTGCGCGCGCTCGCGCGTGCATGTGTACGTGAGGGAGGGTGTTTGTAATTGAAATTCCGAACATGACTTTATTAAGTGTAAAAATACGTATTTGGTCAGTACTCCTGCTAATTGAATTCTTTTGTTAACACGTTTGAAACACAAAATGCGGTAAAATTCCGGAGTAGTTAAGCAGTCGAGAAATCACAAAGAACACAAAAATAAAACAACTACAAAATAACTTATATCAAACGCAGTAGAATCAAATTCTCTATCGACCTGCATACCTAGAACATGTAGGACCTGGAAGTTTGTTTGTTTGTTTGTTTGTTTGTTTGTTTGTTTGTTTGTTTGTTTGTTTGTTTGTTACTGTTTTGTTTTGATTTATTTTTCATAATTTTATTTCTATGATCGCGTTTCTTATGAGAAACATGAAAACCAACATAGAGTCCGGAGAATAAGGTCAAGTTTTACAACGATTTTTAATTAGGGAGACTGTCACTCGAACTTAAGGTTAGTGATAGAGCAAGCATTCTGTTTGTGTACTAGTTTTTAGGTGTGAAATAAATGATCCAATAGAAAAATGTACAAATAAATTTATCGAATTATCCAGGGTTTTTTTTTTTTTATCGTAGATTTTAACGCGGAAGAGTTGTGTGTCCAATTTAGTATGACAAACTGAGTTATCTCCCTTGACTTAAATTAAGGGTGCGCCATTTTTAAACACAAAATGTCAGGGCGTAATTGTGAATGATTTTTGTTTATATTTTTTTATCAAAATGCATCTTCCAAATTCATTGGATCGTTTTTCGTAATTTGTGAAATTTATACTAATTTCGACATGATATGTAATTAGTAGGTTACGGCCAAAAATGGCTGAATAAGGATAGGTGGACATAGTTTTGGAAGCCAATTTATCATATTTTTTTGTAGGTTTCTGACTTCTTTTTGATTGTATTTGAAAGATTAAAGACTAAAGTTAATTTCCTAAAGGAGAAAAATATTTGTACACGTGAAAAAAAAAAGTTATGAGAGATGTTTTCACGGCGAGCTAGCTAATTCAGCTAACTTTTGAAGTTAAATAAATTAATTGTAAAAATCCTTTCAAACATAAATATTAGTTTTCTGGATCGGTTTCAAAGATAAGTAGTAAAGTCCTAAGATATTGAAGTGAATAAAATAAATTTAAAAAAAAAAAATACTTTGTACAAAAAATAGCTTAATTAGCCCCCAAAAGCGAGAGGTTCTCGCTTCGTTCAACCGAAAGAAAACAAAGTCCTCGTCACATGGATTATACGGACGACCAAAATTTCAGACAGTTCAAATGCTGTCTGAAAATTACGTCAGGTTGTTAAAGAGGCGTAGAGGGTGCTGTTTTACTTTTCTTTTTTCCCCCTAGATACGTATCCGTATATTCCTATCGTGAACGTTTGTTTAATTTTTACCATTTTTTTTAATTTTTATTTTATTACGTTCATGCTTTTAAATTAAAAATAAATGTTTTATGTTTCAAGAGTATATCAAAATTATGTAACGCCGAAAGTTTCGCATTCATGCAATCAAGAAAAATATTAGAATCGTACATACAAAAATTATGCGAAACCTGTAATTCAAAAGAAAATAGAGAGAAATATGTTTTGCTATTATATTTTTTTGTGTGTAAAAATATTAACTGAACAATGATTAATTCAATGATTATGTCGGTAGTTTGGGAAATTAATTTTTCTTCGAGTTATATCGAATTCATTAATACAGACTTTAGGAGTTTTTTTTATAATGTTCCTGTAGAATTTATTTTTTTAAATTGTTACAATTTACGATGTTTATTTTCATAAAAAAGCAAAAATAAATTCATTTTTTTTTTTTTATTATTACTGAAAACCATAACTTTAGTAAAGGTATTTTTTGTTTAAACACAATAATACATTTCCAGTAAGATTTCAATAAAAATAATTAGTTCATTATATTTTGTGATCATTATTTGATGAATACTGAAAATTTCACTAAAATTAGTTAATTTCCTGATGTTTTCTTTTTTTTTTTGTTGAATTTTTAAGTAAAGGTAGAGGTCAAAATGTTTATACATTTTGAGCCTCGACTATTCATTTTGCACGTACCTAGTAAGTAAGTAAGTAAGTAAGTAAGTAAGTAAGTAAGTACGTAATAGTTTTCACCTGAACTGCGTTTGTTTAAAATATATCTAATCTACAGAATCGCCTTATTTCATTCCCCATTAAAAAAAAAAAATCGTACAGTCAAAAGTAATAAACAACGAGTTAAGAAAAATATTGTACGGAGCAAAACACGTGAGGATGTTTTATTGTTAATATTTCCTCCTCCCTCTCCTCCTACTCGCAAGCGAATTTATGATCGTTGTTACACTCACATGGCGTCGTAGTAAATCTTTGAGAAAAGATAAAAGAGTGGACTTCTTTGTATATACAAAAAACACGCCTTTTTTTTTTTTTTTTTTTGATTTCTGGCGCGTTATTTTCTTTTTGTCTTTACTAGGATACACTATATATATATATATATATATATATATATATATATATATATATATATATATATAGTGTATCCTATATTATATATATATATATATATATATATATATATATATATGTGTGGGTATATATATATATATTATATATTATATATATTATATTATATATATTATATATATATAATATATAATATATATATATATATATATATAATATATATAATATATAATATATATATATACCCACACACACACACATATATATATAATATATATATACCCACACACACACACACACATATATATATATATATATATATATATATATATATATATATATATATATATATATTTAAAAGAGTGTAGCCATCAACAATTGTGGGGTTTTCAGCCTTTTATCATATTTTAAAATATTTTAAAAAGGCTGAAAACCCCACAATTGTTGATGCCTACACTCTTTTAAATATACATTTTTTTCTCTCGTTGGAACTACACAACTATCACTTTAAATATTGATATATATATATATATATATATATATATATATATATATATATATATATATATATATATATATATATATGTATATATATATATATATATATATAACTACTTAATTTACTCACATAAAATTAATATACAAAAGTATAGATTTATGCGTAAACTTTAAGTATTTACTTCAAAAGTGCTCAATACGTAGGTAGTCCTAGAGTGGATGAAACGTGGAATATTCAGTGTAGCTTAATCGCCATATATATTTTATAAATTACTATATATATATATATATATATATATATATATATATATATATATATATAGCCAGTAGAGTTTAGTTTCCTAGAAGTACATCCAATGAAACAACGTGTGTCTACCAAAGAGTGCTCAATGAGTAAACAGAGCAGAGGTATATTAAATTTATTTATACAAACGTTAATGGTTACATATGTGCATACATGTTTCTGTAATCACCCGCGTTAGGGGATTACGTCTTCAGGCCAAGAATTACCGTCGAAAACTGACATTTCAATCAAAAAACATTTTCCTATTTCGATTGTAAAGTTAATATGTATATATATATATATATATATATATATATATATATATATATATATATATATATATATAATTTTTCAAAACAAAAAGTTATTATTTCAACAAAACATACTACCTGCCAAAAATATTTTATAAAACTTGATAGCACAAGATTCAATGAGATGTTATCAAATTCAGCGAATTATTTTGATATACTGTGTACATAAAAATATGGTTGTTAAGTTTACCTTTTGTCCCAAACTTTCTTGAATCTTACAGATGACAAACTGTTGTTCCTTCCAGAATGTAGGAACGTAAAGTCCAAAATCATATATATATATATATATATATATATATATATATATATATTATATTATATTATATTTGTATGCATGTATATATATATATACATATGTTTGTGTGTGTGTGTGTGGCTGTGTGCATGTCTGTATACATATATAAGTAATAATGTTCTTACGAGTATGAAACATGAACATTTCTGTGTAGTTTTATGGCCATATATATATTTACATAACTTACGTCATAGATCTACTGATATATTGAGCCATGATAAATCAAATACTGAAAATTGATACATAAAATATCATAATACCTGATACAATATCATGTGGTTAAATTGAATATAAAAGTCCTCATCTAATTTCTGATGCCAAAACGATTCCTGTAATTATCTTTGTTTATTTACTTCTGTTTGAAATAAAATCTTTTATTGCCTGTAGTAATAATAAAAGAATCAATATTTATTGATTTTTAACAAGTAAAACTAAAATCTATTAATAATCCTCGCCACAAGTTCGTTTTTACGTTTGAGAAAATATATGCATATTTAACGCGTAATCGGAAGAAATAACAATTTTATAGTTAAACTAGCAGAATGGCCGGCGTTACCCGATCGTCAAATACTCTTAAATATAATATTTTGATTAATGCACATTTCGTATTTATCTAGCAGTTCAACCCGGCTTTGCTCGGGCCCTATGTACTGTTCATAACTTTATGTGCATATATATATATATATATATATATATATATATATATATATATATATATATTAAAAAGTTTGACTCATATCCAGGTAACTTACATCTAACATTTCAAATGTTTAGACCTAAAATTGGCGGAGGAGTTTGGTAGAGTTTGCAAAGGTCAACTCTTTCAACTTTGACCTCTTGGCAGACAAATTTTTGTCTAAAAACTGATTAAAAAGGCTTGCTGCATGCCTGAATACCTTTTATGTAAAATTTCTAATATTCAGATCCAAAATTGACTGAATAGTTTGCTAGAGACCGCAAAGGTCAAATCTTTGGAACTTTGACACCTTGGTAGCCAAATTTTCGGCCAAAATTAAAAAGCCTTCCCCATGTCTGAATACACTTTATGTAAAATTTCAAATGTTAGACCAAAAGTTGACAGAGAGGTATAATTTTTTTTTATTTGACCCCAATTTTAACCCCTTAACATTTATTGTATTTGGCTCAAATCGAATTTAAAAGTTTGATCCATGTCTAAGTAACCTACATCTAAAATTTCATGTGTTTAGATCCAAAATTGGCGGAGGAGTTTGGTAGAGTTTTGAAAGGTCAAATCGTTGAACTTTGACCTCTGGACAGCCAAATTTCTGGCCGAAAACCGATAAAAAAGATTTTCCCAATTCTCAATACCCCTTATGTCAAATATCGAAACTGAAAATTGACATAGTAATTTGGTAGGGAAATGTACACTGACAGCCAGACCCACAGACAATTTCACTTTTTATTTGGACCCAATATCTATTAATGATTTAAAAAGTTTTTAAAATATGACTCGTGCACCACAACCAAGAATCGAAACCAAAACGCTTAGTTTACGATTTATTTATCCTCTGTGGTTAAGGACTGAGCTATGAAGACATGTTTGCTGCATGGCTAAAAATTAAAACATGAACCAATAGCTACTACGTTATGCATGCATATTCGTAATGCCAAAGTTCGGTCTTCATCTGGCAAATTTAATTTTTTTTATTTTTTTTATTTTTGTACTGATTTTCTCGGGCTAAAATCCAAGTATAAAGTTTCGCATGGGTTCAAATAATTTATATATGAAGTTTCATGTCTGTAGACCAAAATCTCTAGGAGGAGTTTGGTAGGCATTGTTTTTAAACAAATATATATATATATATATATATATATATATATATATATATATATATATATATATATATATATATATATAGTGAAAGAGTTTTGTATTTACTATAAATCTTTTACGCAAATATTACGCAAGTATAAATCATGTAGAATATCTGTATGAATTAAATTACACATAATAGTTAACTAAAGATGATTATCCCATTAGAAAACCAAAGCAACTAATAGGGAATTAATTAAAATAAATGTTTAAAAGAATATGCAAATTAGCTAGATCTTTTGCTAGTGAATGCAATTCCACGGCCCATATATAAGAAAGTTGTATTTTCCTTTTAAAATAAATAGAATAGAGGAGGGGTCCGGGCGTCAAAGATCAAAGTGTAGTATCTGTTCCGGCAGATACTGCAAGCTATGACTAGCAAAGACCAGATGTGGGGGCAACCCCACATGCCTGACCTTTAACCAGCTCCCATTTCCCACCTCTCGGGAGCTGGTCCCCTTTTTCCCTTCCCCCTCCCTTCACTCCTCACATTAAAAATTGGCCTTGTGCCTAATTTGCTCGGTGGGGGAGCAAATAAATACCATCTGTTCCGGCAGATACTGCAAGCTATGACTAGCAAAGACCAGCTATGACTAGCAAAGACCAGATGTGGGGGCAACCCCACATGCCTGACCTTTAACCAGCTCCCATTTCCCACCTCTCGGGAGCTGGTCCCCTTTTTCCCTTCCCCCTCCCTTCACTCCTCACATTAAAAATCGGCCTTGTGCCTAATTTGCTCGGTGGGGGAGCAAATAAATACCATCTGTTCCGGCAGATACTGCAAAGCTATGACTAGCAAAGACCAGCTATGACTAGCAAAGACCATATGTGGGGGTAACCCCACATATCTGACCTTGGTCACTGAAGGGGCAACCTTTCTAATCCAGCTCCCACTTCCCTCCTCTCGGGAGCAGGATCCCCTCTTTCCCTCCCCTTCCCCCTATCTCCACATTAAAAACGACCTCCTGCCTAATTTGCTCAGTGGGGAAGCAAATAAATAGAATAGAGGGTTTTTAATATGAATACCAATACACAAAAAAAATTAATAGTAATATAGAATAGATATTTAAAGATTTATATCGGAATCGGGAATTTTGTATGGAATCGGTAACTGTATCGGACACGGAAATAATATTGAAATCGCCTTTTTTTATCATTAATATATATATATATATATATATATATATATATATATATATATATATATTACACTTTTTATTCATACCAATCCTTTAATTTATGAAGCGCGATGTAACTACAGAGCATATAAAAAATAAATACCAGAAGTCTATATTCCAACTTTCAAGATGGTGACCATCTTACCGTTTATTTCTTTAAACCAGATGCTGTCAAGAATTGTGCATGTCAACGTAGTTAAGGAAATAAATGGTAAGATGGTCAACATCCTGAAATTTCGAATATAGACCTTTACCATTTGTGTATATATGTGTATATATGTGTGTGTGTGTGTGTGTTTG
>NC_136522.1:48696459-48708959 GCF_053919585.1 Euprymna scolopes | reverse complement strand
GGCATGGAGCCTCAAACCCCTTTGTCTCTTTGATACGTATTAATGCCCTTACGTAGGGCACTAAGGCCCTTAGGTCGGGCGAAATATTATATTCTTCACACACTGTTATGCTCTACGATTTGATTGACTTTTATCATTACTTATATAATGTCTCTCCGAGAAGATTCTAAGGTCTACATTTTGATCTGCCTCTTGTCCGCCATTCGGACGGTTATTTACTGTTGTGTCTGTATCAATTACAACACGAACGTAGAAAGTAAAGGTAAAACAAATATATTAAGAGGAAAATATAATACATATTTACAAAGGTGCAGTTGTACTGCAGTTGGAAGATTGTCCGGCAGAGGGCGTGTTAAAGTCTTTCATGGAGCAACCGGCACATGCGTCTTGCCTATCCGGCGTTCGAACACAGCTCTCCGGTCTTACTGACTTGATATCTTTATCTATATCTTGTTCACCCACGTATGCTAATTAGTGGGCGTCTCCACAACATTTACAGTAAACTCCATGATGACTACCGGACTCACAGCATTCATCCTTAGAAGGCATCACTTAACTCATCGACTTGTTGCAACTATTCTTCGACCAGCGTGGAATCTTGAATTCTGCAAACGCGAAGATAAACCATGAACTCCTACCCGTACGGGTGTTACCATCTCTGTTCAGCAGAAAGTTAAAGATGACACATCTTTTGCAATTTGGATCTTTTTACTTTAATAAAAAATTTACGTTGAAGTTCAAAGGTGAGCCTGATGTGATTTCTAATTGCTTTCTTTAGTTCTGCAAAGGGCAAAACCGAGGTGGGATAATATCTCACACAACCTCCACCTTTGGTAAAGCTCATTAACAGGAAATGGTCACAATTGGTTCTTTATTAGTAAATTCTACGTATTATATATACTAGCTAAAGTATGCGATCGGAAAGAGTATATTATGTATGCCTTGTATTAATTCTTAAATTTATAGCCCCCTGTACATGTCCTAACATTACACCAGGTTGATGCGTCTACCGGACAAATCTTTTGATATTTCATGTTGCTGTGTAACAAATAAGAGTTCTGCACAGATCCCACGAACAAGATTGTAAGTTTCTGCCCCGACACGCACAGCAGCATATGTAACAAAGGGCGAATGCGCGTATGCAAATGCATACAAAATGCGAAATGACGTCATTGTAAGGAAAAACGACTATAAAAAGGAGAGGAAGAGAACATTAGCAAAGACGATCACGTTACAGACGTGGGTGACGTAACAGTCGTAACGAGAAGTCACGCATGGCGGGAGAATGAAGAAATAGATATCATTGTTACGAAAAAGTGAGTTCGAGTTATTATTTGTCTTGGTCTCCTTTGTGACGTAGACTGCATACAACCTGTGGGTCACGTGTGTAACCGTGCGTGTGTAACCGTAATCCTAACCCTAACCTATGGATCACGTGTGTAACGGTACACATGAACATTCCTGATCTTTTTTACCTTTTGGCTATGACCAAAGTGTAATATCTGTTCTGATGCTACACTTACTCTTTTCTGTCCTCGATCAATGAAGTAGAAATCTTTGCAGACTGAGGCAATTTTTTTTTTAATTTTTGTCAGTCCTTTTGGAGGGGGGGTCTGGATTACCTCACTTAAAAACCGACCTTGTGTCTAACTTTGTCCTCGTTTAGAATAACAAATAAAAGATGCGCCGAGTTAGAAATGTATTGAATTGAACATCTGTTTTCTAGCGTCACAATCGAATTTTACTTTGAAAGCATTTCTCTTTTATCTCTTTTATGCCATACGTCACAAATGGAATATTTCCAAGGATACGATTAAAAACACACCCGCACGCGCGCACATACACAATATAGAAACATGATTTGGGTTTTATAGTTTTCTCCCACTGCAAGAACTTATACACTAGGGTAAGAAAGTGGGATTAAGAAGTCAGCATCCCCCGAGGAGAGACACTCTGACCTGCAAAAAACGTGCATGGACAGTCACGTTGACATTCCCCGGTGATGGCGCTACAGGCGACTAGCAATAAACTAACCTTTCTCTCACAAGAAAGAAGCAAACGCCCGGGAAGGTGGACATCCTAGAACTGAACAGAACTAAACTCCCACCGCAAAATCAACAGGAACCAGACCATTACAAGAATGGTTTAATCTCTGTTGATTGGGGGGGGGAGGATAAAAATCTCAAAAACGTGATTTGGATGATTCCAACGATTCTTCTCACTTTGAATGTTATTCTCACAACGTTTCGGCCGATGTAACCTTTATCTCGTTGAACTCCGACTGTATGGAATTTCGGACGGGACTCTTTATTTAATCTCGTTTTTGTTCTATTTTTTTCCACACCAAACAAGGCATATTGCCACTTGGAACGTAAGAAGCTACTATTTGGGATCGTGCCTAATAGTGGACTGTGTGGATTTGAGCAGCGAGATGTATGTTCACATTACATTTAAACTTCAGCAGGTTAGTACGTTAAGGAAAACAAGAAACAAGAAACAAAATTCTAAAATCTAGCAGTTCCCGATAAGAAACTGTTAGAGGGTTTCCGATATCTTACGATTTCAATAATGAATAGGGTGCGATTTTGTTTCTTGTCGGGTTAGTCGGGCTTATATACGTCGAAGGGACAGAACTAGACAGAACACAGTCTAACAACGTATAGGTGTACATACAAACAGGCATTTTATCTATATCATATTTTAGCTTAGTTTATCTGTCTGTTCCACTTTTTCTCAGAAACCACTGGACCGATTAGAGCATATTCCGTTAAAGTACTTTTTAAACAGACGCGGAGATGCGGCATTACGATGATGAGACAGAGGTTGGAGTTTTGCCGAGTGTGCGGAATAGATTTGAGACTTTTTCGCCCCTGTCTAAAAGTGAGTATTAGTGGTAGGTGTATCAGCTTAGATGTGGCAAGAATACTCCATGCATGGACCAATTGTGGTTATGTAGAGATATAGAAGTCTCAGGTGTGCGTAATTTTCTAGCAGAGTAGAAGGGGCCCACTTTCTTTGCAGCAGCATTGGCAATGACTTCAATGTATTTGTTCTAATTCATGTTGCCTGTGAATGTTAAGCTATGGAGTTTGAAAGATGGCTTCTCAGGCAAAGTGTACTTTGTCATGGCTATTGTTGGTTGAGAGAGTTTTGTGTAGTTGTTAAAGGTTCCGTCAGCAATGGCTGAATAGAAGACTTGATTGCATTCTTAATATCATCCATACTTTGGATTGAACACTCTCACTTAGAACTGATTATAACCGAGCACTTATATCCGTTGCGCCACGGATCCTTGCAGATACTTACTTGATGTTCGCACGATTACAGAATTAAAGGAACAAATTATGTCGAAAGCTCGATTTTGGGGATATTTTGCTTGTTTTTGTATACTGACTACCTGATATAGAAGACATATAATAGCCTTATTCTTTCTTATATATCATACTAGCAAGGTTTTTCAGCATTGCCCGGAACGAAAGTTTCTGGTCGCTCTCTCTCTCTCTCTCTCTCTCTCTCTCTCTCTCTCTCTCTCTCTCTCTCTCTCTCTCTCTCTCTCTTATTTTTTTCATACTTTATACTTGAGAGCCAGTGCACTCCCCTCGACACTAACCAATGCAAATATACGGAATAAATACGTTAGATCGCTAAAGATAAGCAACGTTGAATCTGGTCAGTACAAATGGGTGACCATTCGGAGATACTAGGCGCTGTTTGTAGGATACCTCCTTGTAAGGACTGCGAAAAGAAACTGACGTCATCATTACCCCATGGCTGGGATATGCATGCGACTGGAGACTGCTTGTGAACTTAATATTCCCATGGACCTTTTTTTCTTCGAGACAAGCCGGTTCAACCCGTCTATGGTAAATGCTGCTGGTATATAATGCATGAGAGACGATCACACGGCCAGAACAAGAAGAGAATACGAAAGGGATGAAGATTACGGAAACAGCGTTGGGCTCGACGATTTTGTTGGGTAGGGTTGCACGTGGTATCATATTCACGTGGCAAAGGAGATCGACGATGTCTTCTGTAATTCTTCCGACCATCTCGCATGTAGTAATATTTGTTACCGTAGCATTATTCAAAATTAGTTCAAGGTCTTCCATTGTTACTTATCTTGCGACGAACGAGTTCATAATTACACACAAATACCCGGCCATATCCTTGCCACAAACATTAATCTAAGGGTTGTTCCTGATTAAACTTGATTTCTTTCCTAGTCAGAAAGATGTGACACAATGCCGGAATAGACTAAAATGCAGAGATCGTCACACGCAAACATTTCTTCATCCTATTATGTATACTCGTTCTTCATCTGCTACTAACACCACCTACCTTACACCTACGTATCCGTCATCACATTGAAGCAGACTGAAGGATCGCTCGAAAATTTTGTTGTTTTTTTTTTTATTCTTTTTTCAAAAGGTATTTTGTATTTCTATACGCCAACAAAATAAGAATAAATAGAAACAGTATAAAAATTTATATATATTTCGTATTGATTTATATAACCGTGTCCAGCCTTTTTCTATCTTGATAGGTTAGCTTCGATAAAGATGAACTCTTTGTTAGTTGATACTTCTTTCAAGATACTTAACCTACATCATCCCCGAAAGTGTAAGCACGCACACTGTCCACATACACTAAACCTACTATGACAGATATGCTATATACATACATGCATTACATATTACAAACTACACTCCTCCTATACCACAGAGAGCAATATAGTTCCCTCAATCAGCCCCAATAATTTATTTTGATCCTAATGTAACTATCGCTAGAGGTCACATCCCTATTATGTTATCTAGCATCTTTTCTACTCTTGTGATGAGAAGCATTAGGCTTTGAAATATCATGGAGTTCTCACTTACTCAACACCACTGATTGATGTTTTTCTAGCTTTATTTCTTTCTTTATTGACTCCTATATAAGCTCCAAAACTATTTGCTGAGCTTTGTATTGTCGCGATAAGTCTCCTCTTAAAGAATTGATCTTAAATTATTACAGACTATTATTCTCATCTTTCTTAGATATTGTTTTACGACGTTTCGGCCAACTATTCCTCTGGCTTTCGTCAGGTAGTAACCATGATGGATAGGAACTCTGAATCTCCTGGCACCATTCACGGCAATTACTGCCTTCCGTAGTTGTTGCTGTCTCACCACGGTTTGGCTAAGCAAGCCTCTGACCGGCTTTGGGTAGGATTGAAACCGCTATCTTCAGACAATTCTCACCTGGAACCGTAGAGATTCAACGTCTCTATCAACTGCGCCACTGGTGAGACGACAACAACTACGGAAGGCAGTAATTGCAGTGGATGCAGTCAGAAGATTCAGAGTGCCTATTCGTCGCGGTTACCACCTGATGAAGGCATGAGGAACAGTTGGCCGAAACGTCGCTAAACAACATCTAAGAAAGATGAGAATAATAGTCCGCAATAAATAAATTAGTATAAATAATACTCATTTCAATAATGAATTCCAATTAAAAGAATTGATTTTGTTCTAAATCCCCCATTTATATATATATATATATATATATATATATATATATATATATATATATATATATATATATATATATATATATATACAGTACTGCTTCGTTGTATCAGTGCGGCTAGGCTAGCACTTTTCCCTAGCCGTGGATTGAACCTACGCGTTGATTGTCGACAGTTCTAATGATAGCACATTGGATCGCAAACGTTTCATCAAATGTCCATTAAATAAACATTCGCCTGTCACTTTTATAGTGCTCGAGCTGTTAGCTTGTTTACAAACAAACAGCGAGCCTCGTTTAATAGCTACATAAGCAGCGGGTGAGAATCATTTTAGACAGTGCTCAACCAAAAAAAGGGGGGGCTTATACAGTACTGTTATGTTGTATCTCAACTCATCAGTGCGGCTAGACTAGCACCTATATATATATATATGTGTGTGTGTGTGTGTGTGTGTGTTTGTATATGTGTGTGTGCGTGTGTGTGTGTACACACACACACACACACATATGTATTAAGGTTATGACATTAAGAATGTCCGAGCGTTAAAATCAATTAAATATTAAAATGATAAACCGCTACGAGATTATAATGCTAAACGGGGGAAAACAGTGAAATATAATAAATAAAATTACAAACATATATCTTACCCAACGCTAACTCTAAGTCTAAACCTTAACCCTAACCTGCGTGATTAAAAAATTTTTTCTTCCAATTTAAAAAAAAAAAAAATTTAAATATAAATAAAGTAGTCTTGATAGATTCGTATCAGTTAAAAGCAGAGGGCGCGTTCATTAAAAAATTGAGCAACAACCCTCAGCCGATCTTTTCCGGTTATTTCCATCAGCTGCCGAACGAATCCGAACCTACCTCGTGGAAATCGCGAGCCGCTTAATGCAGGAGCGGTTAAATTGGCCTGTTTTGCGTCATTTGTTATGGCTGCTCATGTGTATTCACGTGGCAAACGAGATCGAGGATGCCTTCTGCAAGTCTTTCGACACATCCCGCATGCTTGGTTATTCTCTCCAATAGAATTATTCATAATTAGTTCAAGGTCTTCCATTGTGACTCGTTTTGCGTTTAAAGAGTTCATCATTGCAGACAAATACCCTGCCATATTTCCGACACAGACATGCATGCGATAGTATAGGATTGATGTTGAGCTGATTTCTTTCCCGCGCAGAAAATTAATCATACCATAAAGTATCCCATGCCTCTACAAAGCTACCATGTCACATCAGGTGTATCTACCACTAGTCTTTCATTCTTAGACAGGGTTACAAAAAATGGTGCTTGTACAGTTTAATCAAGATATTAAATAATGAAAATATTGAAAAAAAAAAAAAAGGTTATATTGTACGTATCCGTTTTGGACTGAAGATCTCCGAAAAAAAAAAGTTAACTTAATTTGATCGAGTAGTCTTTTTTTTTCTTTCTTTCTTTCTTTCTTTTCTTTCTTTCTTTTCTTTTTTTTTCTTTTTTTTTTCTTTTTCTTTTCTTTTTTTTCTTTTTTGCAGAGGAAAAAACACGTTTTTATGACAGCACGTTGAAGGTAGCCATCTTTGAATTTTTTGAACATGCCAGGGGAGATAACTCAGTTTAAAGCGCCGACACTCCCTCCTCGTCTTTAATACTAGCTTTTCTTCCTAAAAATCGAACCTTTTGGTCAGTATCATAACAAATATTTTTTTTAGCTGTAAAAAAATAATAACTACTTGATGAAATTAAGTGATTTTTTTTTAGAACTTCATTCCATAACGGATACGTACAATATAACCTTTTTTTATATTTGCATTTTTTTAAATATCTTGATTAAACTGCACAAGTACCAAAAAAGAGTATTTAATCAAATAGGTCCCGCACTATCAACCAAGCTCTAACCCCTGTCCCATCGCCGCAATGTTGCAACCTGTGCCTGTTCTACAAGTATTTTAATGAAATATGCTCTGATTAACTCGTTGTTAACTTGACGTAAATACCCACGAGAAATCCGTTTAGCAACAAAATTCCACCTCTTCACTGAAGAGGTTCCTAATTGCTGGAAAGCGTTCTGCTTTGAAAGCTCTTTTTCCCGTGGACTGGTAGACTTACTTCCTGCTTACCTGACTGTCCTGACAGGCAAAAGTTTAAATGTAATGTAAACCGACATCTTGCTCATCTTCTCACATAGTTTTCTGTAGACATGATCCCAAATTGTAACCCCTTATGTCCAAATGGCAATGTGCCTTGTTTCAGATGAACAAGAGTAAAAAGAAATTATATGGGACAAGGTCGGAATATGTGTGGGGGAAACAGCACCTATGAGAGACCATGTTGACTGTCAAAACATAATACGTCAGTATTTTCGGAAGAAAAAAGATGTAAGCGTGACACACAAAATAACACACGCGCTACCGTATTAATATAGAGATGTTTTTGAAGTAACATCGGCATCCGAGTGATTTTCTCAGCAGATGAATAGAACGTGGGTCCCCGATGAGTACATAAGCGTTTACAAACACACAAATGAAAACGCAGCACTCACATCATGTATAACCAACATTCAATACAAATAGTTTATTTCTCTTTCTTTCTTCTTTCTTTTTTTACAATTAATCGGATTTTCGATTATAAAAATAACTTCGAATCAAATAGGCTTATTTATTTTACTGATAATTTAGAATGCAAAGTAACCCAGTTATCCTTTTCGAAATCTCTCTTTATTTTTAACTAGCGGGGATATACGGCGTTGCCTGGGTGTATCGAGGTGGTGTATTAAGGAACCCCCCCTAACAAAGAAGTGGTAGTAGCGGGGGAGGGGGATCAAAATAGCACTAGGCAGCCCGGGTGGAGAGAGATGTTTAAAAAAGTGGTAGTAGGCAGGCAGGTTCCAACCCGTAACACGAAGGAGAAAAAGAAGGTTAAAAAAAAAAAAGTAACGTCTTAGCCGATGCGTCCATGGCAAAACCGATAGTCGCGAGCGTTGGAATTAAGGCTAGTCGGTCCAACGGAGATGATGATGTTGTGAAAATGTCGGCGAAAACAAGGGATCCCTCCTTGTAGAAAACTGACCAGTTAAGGGTGAAGGAATTAATGTTTTTGGTCAAATTTTCGATATTTGTCGTCCGAAACGTCCAGCTTTAAAACGATGCTGATTTAGTAAGAATCAGTTGCGAGTGTCGAAAGTTTGTGGCACATACAAACACACACACATTTTGTCTTTTATATATTAGACTAGTTGGCTTTGCTTGCTTGCTATCGCTTCGCAAAGTTCGCTAAATAAAATGCGTTAAACATTAATTTGAAATAATATGTACATTTCATTCACAACTTTGTTGTAAACATGAAACAAGCAGTAGTAGTAGTAGTAGTAGTAGTAGTAGTAGTAGTGGCACATTAAACAAACACGCTGATGTCTAAATGGTATCATCTACATCAGCGATAGTCCTTGCAAAAAAGTGAAGATAGACGACTCGTCAATGAGTAGAGTGTCTATACCAGGTTAAAGGTATCTAAGCGTGATTTTTTTTTTTTTTTTACATAGGAGCCTCTACTTATCAAGGCCCGGAGGCCACTCGAGTGTACAGTAGTCAATGGGATAATACTGTAATAATCGTTAGTAATGGAAATTTGGTGAATTGGATTACTTTTTTTTTTACAAGCTAGTTACCACTTATCAAGGCCCGGAAGCCACTAGGGGATAAGGGTTATTGCGTGCACAATACGTTAGTATTGGAGATTTGATAAAGTGTCTTACTTAAGGGGGAAGTTCATTAAGAATTTGTTTATGTTGGACTTGAAGACAACCAAGTTGTAGTCAGCTGGGAAACAGGCAAACGAAAGAGAGTTCCACAGGCGTGCAGTTCTAAGAAAGAAACTTTGTTCATGGAATCTACGTTTTGATTTAGGCACAGTTAAAGAGTGGGGAAAATTATCGACAGTGGTTTCAGCTAGATATATATTTCTGTAGAAATATATTTTCTTATAATATATATCAATCCTTATTTAAGAAGCTCAACGTAATTACAGAGCAATATAGAGAATAAATAATAAAAAGTTATATTCCAAAATTCGTGATCTTGACCATCTTATAATTTATTCCTTTAATTCAGTTGACTTATACAATTCTTGACACTATCTGTTTCGTGGCGCAAAATCAATCCCTTAATTATTATATCAATCAGTGAATCTATTATGCCTTTAACTCATCAGAAGAAATAGCAACAATCAATCCGTCACAAGGAAATGAAGTGTGTTTTGACATGATTAAAATCCGAAAATTGGAAGAGAAGCTGCAAATACCTTTATATTTTTCCTTTACGCCATATGGCGTACGTATCTCTTGGTATGCAGGGAACCTTTTGGCTTTAAGAGGGCCCAGTTAGATTGTGGCATACACACGAGTGTTTTTTTTTTTTTTTTTTTTTTGTACAATAAAATTAGAAAATGATGCAGAATAACGTTGTTTGGGTTTTCTTAGTACGTGCAAAATTGTGAAGTGAATATTTTTGCTTTTTTTTTTTTTTTTGATTGAAAGAATCTGATGATCGGAGTTCTTGTAATAAAATCACGTGATCCCCCGTTTATTAAAAAATATTGTCCCCCAACGTTATTTCCTGGGTCTTTTTTTCCTTCGTCTCCTATTTTGGCCATGTTATTGTCTCGCATATTGGCGGCTGCCGAGGCGGTGCGGACAGGATCACAGGTATTAAAAAAATAAAATAAAACAAAAAATACAACTCCCACACTCTGAATGTGTAACCGAAATATGTGCTGGTCGTCGAGTATTATGATCGTTATCAATACAGGGTGGCCCATTTAATAGTAGCCCATACAATGTAGTAGAAAGAAGGAACATTCTTTTATTGTTTAAATTACCTGTAGTGTTGTAAAAGATGCGGGAAGTGCTCCCTGTTGACATCTATACATTTCTGGACACATTTAACAACGTTTGCAAATACTGCCTGTAATATACTCGTTTAGTTGGTCTAGATTGTAAGGATTATTTGCATAAAATATTTGTTTGTAAGTCCCTCAAAGATAAAAATCACATGGTGACAATTTCAAAGAATATGGTGGCCATAATCCTTTGCTTATTGTTCTCTCTTCCGAAATCATGGCATGAACTACTGTCAGTGATCTGTGAGACGTGTGGCATGTAGCGCCATCTTGTTGGAAAAAGAATTGCATTTTGTCTTGTGGTGTCAGTTGGTCATTAAAAGAAAGATTAGGTAGATTAGATAGAATGGGCTACTTTTAAGTGGGCCGCTTAATCTGGAATAAAAAATGATTAGAGATAGATTAGATATGCCGGGCTACTTTTAAGTGGGCCATTCTTTATTTGTAAAAATAGAGTGTCAGAAAGAATGTTATCAAAACGAAATAAATATTTACAGATAAAATTATTAAGGTTAAAATGTTTTTTTTTATAGAAAGGAATGTTAGTTTTAATAACTAGCACAAACAAAAATGTTAACTTGGTAAAAAAAAAAGGATGTTAGAATGTAAACAAAATACGTGATTAAAGTAGATTACGTGGAGTTAATGACGTAATGAGGTAGCTTGGAAATACACGTAATAGTTACTCAAGAGTTTGGAGTCAGGGAGAGCAGATCCAGTCAATAGTCAGAAGAAGAAAGACAGTTGTGAGCAATAATGGCTTTAAGTAGGGGAAAAATATCGATAGTAAAAAGCTAGGAGCAGCGTTGTAGCTTCCAATGGGGGAAACATCCTGAATAAAGTTGCTGTAAATATCACCAAGACTTCGAGTTATACGAACCTTCATTTGCAACTTTTTCGATTATCCATCAAGTCAATACAAGGATGGACAAGGTATGTTTTCCCATTGGCCAATGTAAAACTCCAGAGACTTATTTGTCCCTTAATGTTATAATCGTTATATATCCTGTTTTAACAATCATTAGACTATCAATAGACACATTAAATATATATATACATATATGTGTGTGTGTGTGTGTGTGTTTAATGTGTCTATTATTATAGAAAAATTATGATTATTTCAGACAAAAAGTTTTGTCAGCTAAAATATGTTTTCAAATAATCAAAATATTTAGAATAAATATTTATGTACATTGATTTAGGAATGTTAACTTCAAAATGTTATCATAACAATTTAGTTGACAATTTAGAAATAATGACATGTAAAAACATCAGGTGATTATCTTAGTAACGTATACTAATGACGTAACAAGAGAGCTTGAAAGTAACGTATCAGTTAGTCGAGAGTTGGGAATCAGAGAGTTGGCAGACTCGGTCGGAGTCAGAGAAGGAAGATGGTCGTGGATATCAATGGCTTCGAGTAGGCGAAAATGCCGATAGCAAAAAGCTAGGATCAGTCTTATAGCTTTCCAATCCGGAATAAAGCTGTTGTAAACACTACCAAGATTTTGAGTTGTACGAATCTTCATTTACAGCTTTTCCGACGATCCGTCAAATCAAGACCAAAGATTAACAAGGTATGTTTCCCTATTGGCCGATGTAAAACCCGAAGACGATTATTTGTCCCTTAATGTTATAATTGTTATATGTTCTGATTAAACAATCACTAAACGATCAATAGGCACAAAATATTAAGACTATCATAATATATATATATATATATATATATATATATATATATATATATATATGCACACGTCAATAAACACATCATATATACAACCCCGTGTTATACAGAACCCCACTATATGACATAACGTCTTTTATCACGGCTCTGTTCATCAGTTGACGTTAACTCCTTTATATCTCTTAAGCTCTCTCGATTTGGTTCCCACTGCGACCTATCTTCAACTGTGCAAACTAGCAACTATCCTCAACTGTCGCAAACCAAAGACTGTCCGTAAATCGTCCCTAACTGTTGTAAAGTGTCGCAAAATTCACTGCCACTCCTAAAATTAACAGTAAAATATATTGGCTGATCCTTTTGTTTCAATTACTGCCATACCTTGATTAACAATTCTATTTTAGCTTTTTTTTGTGTTCCTTGGTGAAATATGTA
>NC_136522.1:48686459-48691459 GCF_053919585.1 Euprymna scolopes | reverse complement strand
ATGCACCAGTCCACAACTCTATCCTTGTCACAGACTATTTGACTAAGATGGTCATCAAGACAGTTCCCCGCCCTCTATATAGTCCAGACCTTGCTCCCTACGACTTTTGGTTATTCCCTAAGGTAAAGAAAAACCTTAGAAGCTGTCGTTATGAAACAATTGAGGAAATGAAAGATGAGAGTCATTGACACGCTCACATAAGAGGAGTTTCATGGGGTCTTCCAGAAGTTGTTGGAACGGCATTGCAGCCGGAGGAGATTACTTCGAAGTATACTAGCATTTCATGTGTGTACTATCAATAAAAGAGCCCATACGAAAAAGTCTAGAAACTTATTGAAGGCAGCTCGTAGAGTTGTGTTCGCGGGCGCAAATGTGTGTGTGTGTGTGTGTGTGTGTGTGCGTGCGTGCGTGCGTGCGTGTGTGTTGGGGAACCCTAGACGGAGGAGAAAGATAGAGACAGAAGTTTTTATAGAAATATGATTATTTCGTATTATTTAAATTCTTCAGACTACTGTCCTCACTTTTAATGCTATTTTCACAACATTTCAGGCGACGTCACATCCTCCAGGTGTATCTTGTCGAACTCGGGAATCCGCACGGAATTTCGAACGGAACACTTTACTTAATCCAATGGTGAAACTTGTTCTCGTTCTCGTAGAAGTCCTTTTGAGTGTCGTCCGCATCGAGGATTGAACTTTTAGCATTCAGAAGACTATAACTTTACAAAGAGTATAAATTTTCTCAGCTTTAAACTTATTTTGTTTTCTATATGGATAATCTTACTACTTAAATGGGCTACTTTTGCCCCGGGCAGCGCCGGGTAGGCGTGCCAGTCTAATGTGTTAAACAGAGATAATCTAGAATAGAGTAAAAATGCTTAAACAGTTTTGCTTAAAATTTATCTCTTATATTGTTTTTTATGCGTTTGTTTTGTTTTGTTTTTATTGTCATTTTTTGTCGTGTAACTATAAATAGAATGGCATCTCTCTGTAGTGGTGATATTGCAGCGGAAGTTTCATGTCTGCTAGCTACAATTACGTACAAAATAAAATAAAAAAATCTGACGTAATTTCGGACATCCTTGAGTCTAGTCAGAGCGGAAGTTCAACGCAACAGATTTGTCCATGATTGATTTCTGGATTTATTGTGTGTATTTACGCAGCCTGTTTTCATTTACGTAAACTTTGTTAAACATAATAAAATTCTTTGTTTTATTGGTAATAGTCAGATAGTGTTTTCCCTAATTTTCTGCCTGGTGCTACCGGAACCGGTGAAAAGGGGTAAAACCGTACCATCGCTTGTTTGTTGTTATTCGATATTTGCATTTTGATGCGAATTATTGAAACAAAATAAAATACAAAAAATGGCATTATTGGAAAGTATACTATTAAAAATTACAACTTTTACAGACAAAAAATGTTTCTTTATTTGTACTTCTTTTTATATATTTGAAATTTTATAATAAATATATGGTTATGAAATTATTGGAATCAGAATATACTTTTCAATAATGTCCTTTTTTGAATTTTATTAAAATAAATCGCTTCAAAATAAAAACACTAAATAACAACAAAAAAGCGGAGGTACTATTTAGCCTTTTCGCCGGTTCCGGTAGCACCACGCATAAAAATTAGGAAAGTTGCTGGCTGTTATTGTTTTATTATACACTAGCGGGGGAGTGATGTACCCGGCGTTGCCCGGGTGTTTGGAGGTGTGTGTGTTTTTGGGTAAATGAAAACAAAAATCGTTGGCCCGGTGTTTGTTTAAAAAAAAAAAATCGAAGCCTTGACGCGCAGTTGGAAAATAATAAAGTGTGACAAAGAAACGTGCGATGTATAACGGCAGGTGCCCGTTTTTGACGACTTAATAACGCACACTTTGAGTGCGGGACAGGGTTTTATTTACTGTGATTCTGTTCGTTTCGTTTTTTTTTATACGAAAAAGCTTAATGCACATGCGGCGATCGAAAAATCTGGAATATTTATCTTTTGAAAGTCGGGCAAACTAAATAGACAGGCAACCCCGGTTGATAACTCATAAATATTATCATTTAGGCGTGATATAAAAAGTTTTAAGAAGAAGTGAGTTGACCGATCGCTTCTCGGAAAAAAGCCTTTCTTGGACATACACAAAACGCGAACATACATACACGCATTTTCGCTTTTATATTTATAGATTTATTTAAAATGTTCTAATTACTCTTTTTGTAACAAAATTTAAAAGCATTAATGCATATTACATACGTATCACTAGCTCTTTCGCTTCTTCGTCAAATCATCTCCCAGTGACAAAATCAAATGACCAAACACGCCGGAAAAAAAGAGTAAATTTCAAAACAAAATATAATAATATTATTATTATTATTATTATTATTATTATTATTATTATTATTATTATTATGGTCGTCATTGCTATTATTATCGTTACTATCATCATCATTTTTATTGCCATACCATCGTCGTTATTACTGTTGTTATTATTAATATTATTATGGCTAATAGTACCTTTCCCCTATTACTCCACCACGCCAATCATCCATATCCAAAAATCTATTTTTTGCCCTGTTAGACACCGCCAAAGAATTTGCTACCCTATCTCTCTACCTTTGCCTTATAAAAAAGAAAACATACAAATATTGCCACATATTACCTAGCATATAGTATACTTTGAAATCCAGTATTATAGCCTTATAACTACCGACCCATACCCACCCCTTTCGCCTTAAATCACCACCATAATACCCATCCCAAAAGTATACACTAATTCATAGTGATGTTGTCATCTCGCTTGCATCTGTAAAAAAAATGCCCCTCCATAGATAATAGACACCTTACACGCCGTTAAAATAGAACCACCACACATCCAGGTAAGCCCCAACTCTAACCCTAAAACATATACTAAATACACATAAGACTATGACAAAGACTCTATACACCTTTCTGCATTACACTATATATAATACGCTCCTCCTTTATTAAGAATTCGACCCCACCCACATGATCTATAATTTGTTTTGATCTATTTCGTTCCTAATGAATCCAACGCGAGATGCCGCATCCCCACTATGCTACCTAGCATCTTCTCTACTCTTTTGATGAGAAGCATTAGACTTCGAAATGCCTTGGCATAAATAGTCCCTTCTATCCCTATACTAATCGATTGTATTCCCATGTTGGATAAATGAACCAATCCATATTCACCAATATATAGTTCTGTGACTTCATTTCCCACTCCTATTGTTTTCATATATATATATATATATATATATATATATATATATATATATATATATATATATATATATATATATATATATATAACTACTTCATTTACTCACATAAATTTAATATACGAAAGTATAGATTTATGCGTAAACTTTAAGTATTTACTTCAAAAGTGCTCAATACGTAGGTAGAGCTAGTTAGTAATTTATAAAATATATATGGCGACTAAGCTACACTGAATATTCTGCGTTTCATCCACTGTAGGATTCGTCAGGCTTATGCGCGAATTTTGTGGTTGTTTCTTTTTTTTTATATATGTTGAGGATTTCTAGTTAGCCAATCAGCTTTCTAGTATCCACCGCGCCCCCTTCTATCAGCCAATGGGCATGTATTTTATCGAACAAAGGATCTGTTTTAGAACTAGGTTAGTGGTTTAAGGTAGATCTATATAATGGGAGGAAAACGTAACTTAATGCAAGATCATGTAGATATGTTGCAAGAAATCAAAACAATAACAACTCAAATTGCGTGTGATCGATTCAGAGACGATATTAACTTTATTTATATATCGTCTCTTCATCAGCATAATGGGGAGTTGGGGAAATGTTCACACACACACACACACACACACACATATATATATATATATATATATATATATATATATATATATATATATAATTTAAAGGAGATTAGAACAATAGTCTGAAGAGCTGAGTGTATTTTAATGTAACAGTGAAATTACTAGTTTAATTAAAATACAGGAAATAGAAAGTGCTTGTTGTAATTTAGATATATAATAAGCTCGATAGTTAAATGTCCTAGAGCTAATTCAATATTAAGTAATGTGATTTATAATTTAAAATTTTAAAAAAAAATCAAAAATACGCTAACGGAAACAATTTATTGCACGAGCGTCCCCCTTTTTAAATTCATCATTCAATAAGATAAAAAGCTATAGCAAACATCTAAATGACTACTTTAAACACAGTTCCTGATTTCAAAAAAAGAAAAATTAAAAGGTAAATATCTCTATATATTTTTAAATCAAATTTATTATGTAAATTCAAAAATATATTTTTTTCTCTACTTATTTCTATCTCTAACCCATATTAATTTTCTTATAAATTTTAAATCCAAGCCTTTTATTTCAATTTTTCAGATTCATCTGCCTTACTTTTAATGCTAGGTTTATTTATGGTGTCTTTTAAATTCAATAAAAACCCTCCTAAATTTGCTGATGAGGAGACCTTGCTTACCAAAAAACTATATATAATTGTTCTACATAAAATGATGTATACCACAATAAAAAGCATTGTTTTCCGAAACGATCGTACAGATAATTGATTTTGTTATTGTTCCTTCTTATGAAACTGATTTTTAATTTAATTAAAATTTGATTTTTAAAAATTAAAAAAATTTTTTAATTTTTAAATTTTAAATTATAAATCACATTACTTAATATGGGACGATTCAAATATTTTTCCCGAATCCGATACAATTACAGATTCCGAACTAAATTCCCGATTCCGATACAATTACCGATTCCGATTCTTTATAAATCTCTAATTATTTAACTATAAGATTGTTATTTCCCTCGAATATATATGTATATTAACTGCCTCTCCCATTGTAGCTAAGTTAGACATGGGAGCAATTTGTAGTGTTGAATCCAGCTCCCTTCTGGGTGGTTGTAAAGAGTTTATCTAAATCGTAAGCTTGTCTAGTAGGGGCATCTCACGTGAAGGCAATAAGCCAATGCTGAAAGGGAACGTA
>NC_136522.1:48651459-48683959 GCF_053919585.1 Euprymna scolopes | reverse complement strand
TATATATATATATATATATACAGTGACTTAAATAAAAAACAAAAGAGGTCACCTAGAACATAGGCTGTAGAACGGAAAAAAAAGAAAAAAAGGCCAAAGGCCCCCTGTTTTGATGTGATGATTAGAATATAATAAATTAGTTATGACCAAAGTTTCATTTCATTCGGACAAAACAGTAAGAAACGGGGCCTAATTAGAGTTGGGCCTGTTTTTTATGGGTCACCCTGTATGTATATATATATATATATATATGCAGCTACATGCATATACATACACTATCATTCTCTTAATAATATTATTGTATATCGCTCACCAATATCTTTATTACATTCCCTCTATTTACGTTTCTGTCTCTTTCTCTTAGTCTCTTATTCTCTCTCTCTCTCTCTCTCTCTCTCTCTCTATCTCTCTCTCTCTCTCTCTCTATATATATATATATATATATATATATATATATATATATATATATATATGTGTGGGGGGGGGTATTTGTATACATGTATATATATATGTGTTTATATGTGTGTGAATGTGTCTGCATTTATTCTGTCATTTTTATTATTTGTTTGTGTGTGTTTTTTTTTTCTTTTTCGTTTTTATTGTTATTTTATCATTTGTTTATTTGTTGTTTACTTTGTTGGGGTCGTCACATACGCCCGCGAACACACACACATACACAAAACGCGCACGCACACATAAACACCCAAGCGAACTAGGTGGGGGGGAAAAAAAAGCGCGCGACAATTTGGCATTCTTTGGTTGCGTCCACTATCACCCAACACTGAAAGCTATGAATGAAATGTATGAAGCCACACAAAACCCGCAGGATAAAAATCTATGAATGGAGGGAAAAAATACAAACGTCATCATAGCTAGGGCGGGCGGGTTTTTTATCTCGTTGTCACCTGATCTGGGCTACTTGATCCAGCTTCAGTTAATAATAAAGATGGCCGCCTTGTCCTCGTTTTTTTTTTTTTGTTGTTGTTTTTGCTTTTGTTTTTATTTTTTATGGTTTTTACCTTTTATCTTCGTATCTTCTGGGATCGAGAGACCCAAGGGATTTCCTCCGGTTGGGTTGTTCTTTTCCTTTCATTTTAGAAACACATGGACGGTACATTTGATATGCTTGAATTCATTTGAACTCATAGATGCGCACACACGTACGGACACGCACACCTAGAGACACAAATAAAATATGTATGTGTGTGTGTGTGTGTGTGTGTGTGTGTGTGTGTGTGTGTGTGTGTGTTTCTGCTCATAAGTTTTTATTAGTTTTTTTTTTTACTTTTATTCAAAACAACTGGATTTTACTTATAGTAACTCTTACACGCGGTTCGTGGAGTAGCAGAAAATCATTAAACAACTCGTCAGAGATGAAGAGACTTCCTAAAAAAATACTTAAAAGTTTATAATATGGAATAAAATATTGAAGATTAAAAAAAATCTGCGTGAGCGAGAGTTAGTTTGATTGAAGTATTATAGCAAATATGTTAATATTTAAGAATATTGATATCAATATATATATATATATATATATATATATATATATACATATATATACATATATATATACATATATGTACACACAGATATATATACATATATATACACAAATATATATATATATATATATATATATATATATATATATATATATATATATATATATATATATATATCCCGCTCCCCATATGGGTATACCACATGGTTAAAGAGAAAATTATTCCCAATTCGCATTTAGGTAAATATGCACTTTCGTAAATTATTGAATTCATTCAAGATGTATCGCAAAAACAAAAGCAAATAACACACACACAGACATATATATATATATATATATATATATATATATATATATATATATATATATATATATATATATATATATATATATCAAGCCCCTTTAAGAATACTTAAAGAATATTTAAGGATCGGCACTATACGGGAGGTACAAACTCAGAGGCAGTTAGCTGACGTTTACGCAATGTTCACGACTTTCGTTGTTCGAACACTCTGGATTGTCTTATGCCTGCGCCAGAATTGAGCGTTTATTAGTTCATAATTCACTTCATTCTTGTGGCATTTGTTTTGGGGCCCGGATGTAGAGGCTTTGCAAATTGAGTCAAAGGTGGGTTCGTGGCTGGGTTTGAAAATTCCGGTCGGCAGGAATTGTAATCCTACACTGATGATTGCGTAAACGTGAAAATATAATATATATATATATATATATATATATATATATATATATATATCTTTTACTTGAAATGAAATCGGTTTTTTGTATCGCCCCTATACAGTAGAGATCCGTAGATGTAGGAAGGCCTTCTACTCTAATAGTTCCTTCCCCAGAATTGCTAGACTTTGGAATTGTCTTCCAGGTTCCTGCTTCCCCAACTGTACTGACATGCAGAAGTACAAGTGCAATGTGAACAAACATCTTGCTGCAAAACTCCCTACATAGTTCCCCTGCAACTTAGGTCCCTTATAGTACCTATTTACTATGCCTCCCCACGGAACAGAGTTAGACACCAGGGTCGTTTTTTTAACGTGGAGAAAAGGTACAAAAATAAAAATTGTCTCAGTCGTGAAGGATTTCCCCTCCACCGAAAGAGAACAAGAAATGGAAGTGCAGCATCTGAAGAACAGATACTACCCTTTGATCTTGTCCCGAAGGCCAAGTAGCCCCCAACATGAAAGTGGCAATGTGACTTGTTTGGGTTGAAAATTTCATTAAAAAAATATCTCGTGCTATACTTAGATTCATTACTCTATCCTAAACTATGCGAGGCATTCCGCTAACCACATATACGCTTCGTCCATGTGATGTTAAAGCCATTCACTGGCGTGTGTCATGGTTGTTACGTGCTTAGAACATTATTTCTTTGTCGGGGGATCTTTCACAAATCAAATCAGTAAGTGTGAGACTTACAGTCATAAAGTAAATTCGTGTGAAATTTCATAAAAATCAATCCAGCGTTTTCGAGTCCATAGGGAACGAACACACACACACACACACACACACACACGCAAGTTACTTTTATATAATAATAATAATAATAATAATAATAATAATAATAATAATAATAATAATAATAATATATATACTATTATATAAAAAGAACTGTGTGTGTGAGAGAGAGAGAAAAAAAGTGAGAGAATTCCCTATGGAATCCGAAAAGGCTGGGACAATTTTTATAAAATTTCACACAAATGTATTTTATGTATCTTGCAGTGTTCTTAAATAAGTGCATTAGAAAAGTTTTATTTCCACACAAACAGAAAGGCTCGATATGTAAAATCTACAGTAGGCCTTTTGGTATGACAGTGGCGCGTCTGAAATGATTGTTTCTGCTTAGAGCACATTTGAAGCATAATACCTGACTTTTGCATTTTAAAGTTTAATTCAAGCCATTCTATATAAAATAATTTTATAAAATTAATAATAGGTTCTCTACAGTGTAATATAGCTTACAATGTATTTTTGACGAAGTCGCTGCGGGGAGGCATTGTGAAGCTTCCTCCCGTCGCGACGGGTCTCCAACTAGAGTAGGCATTTGATCTAATTGAAAAATGGACTATTTAACCGATTTCGATGACAATAAAAATATGGGAGCATGAAAAATTCGTTGATCATCATTCAAACCCGGCCAACGTCGAGTCTCCCTGCTAATATATATATATATATATATATATATATATATATATATATATATATATATATATATATGAATTCTTCGAGATAGATAAATAAATGGATACATGAAGATGAGTAGTCATAGATATCTAGATAAATATTCGTATTATTTGGATTCATCAGACTACTGTTCTCATCTTAAGTGTGATTTTCACAACGTTTCGGTCGATGTAACCTCCGATCTTCTTAAGGTGTATGTTGTCGAACTCTGAGAATGTGAAATTTCGACGGCATTTCGAGCGGAACCCTTTATTTATTTCACGGTAGTAGCGTGCTATTCTTCCGTCAGACATGACTGGATAGAGGTCCTAAGTAATTCGCATTTGTATTTTTCGGTGGCCCACGCTGTGGATTACGAATAACCAATCCTCATCTCAAAAATTCAGAAACGTCATGGATAAATATTGCTACGTCACGATTTCACACGTATATCGAAAACTATTTGCTTCGTCATTTCGTCTGCCGAAATAGAAAAACTTCGACACCATAATATATATATATATATATATATATATATATATATATATATATATATATATATATATATATATATATATATATAGCAAAAGTACCCGTCCTTGACTGGGTTCAAAAACAGCCTACAGAAAATGAACTCTGATTTATGAAAGTATGATAGCTTATGAAAAGGAAGGGTTGTAAAGAGATAGCTTCGAATTTGGGGGTATCAAAACCAAAGCAAAATATGATGAAAGTAAAAATAAAATAGATAAACCCCATAATTTATTATACTATACCTGTTCACACTGAAACACTTATCACAATATTCTGTGGGTCTATATTAACAAAACCTTGTTAAACTTTGTGACATATTTCCATTCTATGGAGGTCAGGCGCGAACGAACACCCCATAATTTTATTATACTATATTTCTTCAAACTGAAACATAATTATAAAAGTATACTTACGCAGATAGATATGAAAAGTCTTTATTGAAGTTTGCGCCTATTTCCATTCTATGGAGGCCAGGCGCGAACGCAAACCCCACAATTTTATCATACCATCCCTATTTAAGTTAAAACATACTTATCAAAGTATTATTATGTACATCTATATCAAAAACACTTGTAAACGTTTTTTTATAATTTAAAAATTTTTTTATTTCCATACTTTGTGGACCAGGCACGTACGCAGACCCCACAATTTTAATGAATCATGATTATTCCAGATCAAACATACCCATTCCTATGTCTCGATACATCTTCTATCATTATATGTGATCAGTTTTGTATAATAGTCAACCATATAGGAGCCTATTCGTGACCACACACACACACACACACACACACACACACATACACGCACACACACACACACACATCCAGCTTTATATTATAGATATATATTCTCATAAATCATTATAAGCCGCTTATGTAAAGTAAAAATCAGAGAAAAACAAATCAAACGCAGTTGCTTACGTAAAATATAAATCAGAAAAAAAGTAAATCAACCAGAGCCGCTTATATAAAAGAAAAATTCGATAAAAATAAAATCTCACAAAGTAATATCCACGAGTCAATAATCATAAACCAAAATTTCATTTTAAAGTTAGCCGTTGATTATCTACAAAGAGATTCAGCTTTCTAGATTCAGCTCAAAGAACTTGTTCAAATGCAGTTGTAAGTTCCACTCTTCTGGAGTTTGACGGTTAAATCCTCGCTGCAGATGACACTCCAAATACAACTGCTGGCCGAACAAGCACAAAACCGCTCACACCTGAAAGTATCTTGTACCTCTATAAAGCTACTATTCGCCCATGTATAGAATAGTATTGCCATACTTTGGCTGGTGCATCTACCACTAGTCTATCCCTCTTGGATAGTGTCCCAAAAAGGGTCTGCAATTTAATAGGTCCAACTTGGTCAACTAGGCTCCAATCCCTGTCCCATCGCTGCAATGTTGCATATTTACAAGTATTTTAATGGAATATGTTCTGATGAACTCATTGCACTTGTGCCCCTTCGACGTGAATATCCCTAACAAACCCGGTTAGCAACAAAATCACACCCCTTCACTGTTGAGGTCCCTAAATGTCAGAAAGTTTTCTATTCAAATGGTTTCTTCCCTTGAACAGCTAGACTTTAGGATTCTCTTCTCGCTGCCTGAACAGACACCTTAATACTTAAATCTTTTAATTTAAACGCGAAAAAAAAACAATTGGGATGGTCGATTTCAACAATATTAATGGTAAACGGTTATTGCGATAATGCAGAAAGAAAACAAAATAACTTAAATTCAAGGTAGTGTTTTCCGTGTTAGAAGCGTTTATTAGACTTGAATCTTCATTAACTTTTTTTTTCTTCAACTTGACATCATGGCAAGAGAAAATGTAGAGTATAACTTCGAAATATATTAATTTTAAACAAGTACATATTGTTTATTTCCATTATATTGCGTTGTATCCCTCTACGTACATATCCCCAACACACCCGCTTGGCAGCAAAATACCACCCCTTCACTGTTGAGGTCTCGAAATCTCAGAAATTTTTCTCCTCAAATAGCTTCTTCCCTAGAACAGCTAGACTTTGGAATTCCCTTCCTGCTACCTGCTTCCCAAACTGTACTGATATGCAGAAGTTCAAATGCAACGTAAACTAACAGCTTAATCTTTCTTATGCGTGCTCCCATACGTCCAAGTGGCAATATTCCTTGTTTGGGGTAAAGATGAAGAAAAAAAAAAAAGAAAAAACAGCACTCAATGAATGAATAAACGTTCTGCTCGAAATTCCCTGAGTTCGACAGAATAATTTACGAGGTCTCTAAGATACACCTGAAGAAGGTCAGATGTTACATCAACGAAACGTTGTGAAAATAACACTCAAGATGAGAACATTAGACTGAAGACTCTAAATAATACGATTTGTTAATTCTCATATTAAAAAAAAAGTAGAAACATAACGTATTTGATATTCTGTCAATATATCGATTTCTAGGATCAAATAGAGCTGAAGCACCCCAGAGTGAGCAACACCTGAAAGAAGTGAATTTGTCATAACCTTTGATCACCGGGTTTATCGATTATGATAAACATTTTTAATTTGTTTGTTTAATGCAATCCGATAATTGGTTTTATGGGGCTTTTTTTTGACACTTGAAAGAGAAAAATTAAAACAAATAAGATACGTTTTGTGTTAAAGAAAACATACTTTCTATGTACTAATAAGTGGCCGCTTATCAAGGTGAAAAGGCCAGCTGAGAAAAAGAGTTCATGAATTTGTCAGATAGATAGTGAAATACCACCTTGAGGATTAGTATTGATGGATGAAACTTGTCGGAATTTGTATTAAGCGTACGGTTTATTGGACTTGAAAATGACCATGTTTTATTCATCTGGGAAGCAGTCTCACGATATTATATTCCATAGACGGGTAGTTTTTGACAAACAAAAAAGGTTGACCATAAAAATTCCATTTAATTATTGGTACACAGAGGGGAAAAAAAAGGAATATTATCTATAGTGGCGGCAGATAGACGAGTTTTTGTTGTGAATGTTGTGCAGAGGCAACGATAGATTGGAAATCAGCTCCAAAAAAGTATTTCTTATTAGTCATGTTAGAAAAAAAAGAAAGACAGAGAAAACAAAGACTCGGTCAAGAAAGATCGTGTACCATAAGAGAGAGAGATAGAGAGAGAGAGAGAGAGAGAGAGAGAGGGGGGGGGATGTTTTGAAATAGTCAGCATTTAAACTAACAGCAGTAGTCTGTTTGAATGGTTCAAATATGAAAAAAATCAAATGGATTTGAGGAACCCTGTAATGAACAATAGCCAAAATAACATATTTTTATCATATTATCATTTCCTCTTTTTTTTTTTTTTTACTGCTCGGTTACGGATTTTATTGCTCATGCTAAATTAAATATTTTTATAATGAAAAATCCAACATTACCAATATATATATATATATATATATATATATATATATATATATATATATATATATATATATATATATATATATATAATTAATACAAGGCAAGGTAAAAATACAAAATTACAAGCGTAAACAAAAACAAAACAAAAAACATTATGGTTGCTTGCAGATTGAGGCAAAAAAAATTTTTTCAATTGCTTTGGTCTAGAAAGTTTCTACCTTTCATTGACTGAGAACAGAAAAAAATTAATTGTAGTATCAGAACAGATACTACACTTTGTTATTAGCCGAAAGATCAAAGCTCGTTGTGTGACAAATTGAGGCCCTGTAGTAGCGAGCGAGTAGTGTTAACTACATAAATATGTCACTCACACAGTTATGTGGAATTTAAAATTGCAGGAGCACGAGTCAATAATTTGAAGGTAAAAGGAATGTACAGGCAATAAAAATAATGATACGACGAATAATGATCGTCAAAGAATGATACAATTGTTTATTATCGAAAGAGATCCATTTTAGAGAACAAAAGAACAAGCAACGGGTAAGGACTGAAGCTGGAGAGACTGGGTTTTTGATTGGAGAGAAGTTTGTTAGCTTGCCGGCAAAGTTTTTTTATTATTATTACGACGGAGGGTTGGTCTTTTGGGAAGCAAGGGAACTGAGCCAATGTTTGGTTATGTAAAGGTTAGCGGGAAGAACTTGGTGTTGCGTCCCGATCGCCATAGAGTATTGAAAACCGAAATAAAGCTGGAACAAAAGAAAGTGTTATTTGTTGATTTGCATGTCACCCAATGTTGGAAGGTCCTTTTATTCCAGCGTCTACAAGACGAGAAGGAATCAACAGTAAAAACTAGAGGCACGTCCCTTTATATGTGCTCCACGCACGAATGGAGTTTCATTGCTGTCATTGCTCGCGTATTTGGACTGATAGTATCACGCTCATTTCTCGCAAAAGGTAACGTGGTCACTTCTCCAGCTAGACTTACGTGGTTTCTTTTATTTCTTTTCTCCGCCTTGCTTCTCTCTCTCGCTCTCTCTCTCTCTCTCTCTCTCTCTCTCTCTCTCTCTCTCTCTCTGCAATCTGTTAAGATTACGGGAAGGGACAACATTGCGTTTTGGTTAGAAGCAAAGCGCAGTATCTGTTTTGATGCTACGTCTCATCTGTTCAGTCAAACAAGTGAAGAAGTAATCTTATTATACTGCGACATTTTTTTTATTTTTGTCTCAATCCAAAGCGCTCTTTTTAGCGAGGGGGAGGGGCTGAATTTTTACCATATTAAAAACCGACCTAATATCTAACTCTGCCCTTGCGGGGAGTCGAGGAAATAGGGACATAAGTAGACCCTTACAATGAGCAGGTATATCAATATTATACACACGACATCACAAAAGTGAGAGCAATGACGAAATCTTATTTAACCGTAAAAAAAAAGTTTTTTTTTCAAACGACCGTACATTAGGGAGCTATGCTTTGTAACAATACGAATTTTTGTAATGAAAAAGAAAAGAACTCTTCAATCGCCCATTTATTCTTTTTGAAAGTGAATTACTTCCCTTTGTTCACTTTTCTCTCATGTGGCCATTATTCTCAAGTCCTGAGTAGATTTTTGATGAATAAATTGTAATGAGTAAGTTGATTGAATAGTATAAGTTTAGAGATGCGAGATGCACCTCTATAAATATATTAGTATAAAACGTAGCACGGAATAAATAAAAAAAAAAAAAAAGAAAATTCTTTTAAAAACAACAACGTAAAGATTTGTTTTAGTAGCAGAAAATTGGATATTGCACGGTTGTGAAAAAGGAAGAGGTGAAAATTATTTGGTTTGTCGCAGATCAGCTAGTAGTTATCTGCAGACCAAGATCGTCGATATTGATGCGTCCAGTGGACAGAGACGGGAGAGAGAGAGAGAGAGAGAGATAGAGAGAGAGGGGGGAGTGAGGTTTTTTTTCAATGCTTGCCAGTTTTTTTTTTGCTGACCGACTGTGATTCCTAAAGAAGTTTCTTAGGGAGCAAATGGAACCAATGCCCCCTTGCAAGCTAATAGGTAAGCGTGTGGTCAAATCGCTTATCAGGGAACATGATTCGTGAAAGGAAAAAACTCTTATATTCATGACTGCTAAACAAGAAGTTTGGGTATACGTGAAAAGGCCTTTTCTACCGAGATCTACACAATCCTTCTTAACAAACTTCCAGTTATTCTAAGATCATGTTGCAAACCATATTTGGTTTTCCGATAAACTCCGAAAAGGTCAACGTATATGTGTTTAGTCAGTGTGTAATAACGCGCGTTTTAGATCTTTCAATGCAGAACTATAGCATGGAGAGGGTGGGAGTGGCCACGTGACCTTCCCCTCCGGGTCATGTTTATAGTGATTAGAGATTAGAAGAATCCCAAGAGCAAGAATAGGAGGGGGTGTTTGGGATTTCATTTCTGGACTTTTTAGATGAAGATTTATTATTTGGATGATTTGAATTCCTCACATTACTATCCTCATCTTCACTGTTATTTTCACAACGTTTCTGTCGATATAACCTCCGATCTTTTTCGGGTATATCGTCGAATTCTGGAGTTTACACAGAATTTCTAACTGAATCCACGGGAGTAGTATGCTCTCATTCCTAAGTAATCCACACGTATATTTTGAGTGTCGTCCGCACTGAGAATTGAACCTTCAACCTCTAGAAGAGTGTAAATTCACAACTGAATTTTTTACGAAGTACTTTATCCACTACGCCACCAGTCCTTGCGGACTCTTCTGCATATTGTTACATTTGGAACTGCATGTTGTTGTTGTTGTTGTTGATGATGATGATGATGATGATGATGAGGAGGAGGAGGAGGAGGAGGAGAAGGAGGAGAAGGAGGAGAATTCATCCTATGCTAAAAGAAATAGGTGAAACGTTAACAAATTCCGACTTCCGGAACTCTCGCTCGGTTATTGCTGACATCAAATCGGTTCCTGACAGACCAGTTTCTTCCTCTATGATCGTCTTCAGTGTGACATATGGACGATCAACTCTTTGCATCCGGAGAAAAAAGCCGTCTTGTAGGTTTATCGTGACGGCTGATAAATCCTGCAAGCGCCGGTCGTCTCCTTCTCACAATCGCTGACACACTAGGCAAGGATCCATACATTGACTTGTTTGTGATATGACTTTTCTCCATCTATCCAGCGCGGCCGGAGCCGAGATTAGACTCACTAAACGAGTTTGTAGTGTAATTTAAATCGTGTCGGGAGCTGAATACTTGATGTATATTATAAGCTAATATATTATAAGCTAGTATATTATAAGCTAGTATATTATTAGCTAGTATATTATTAGCTAGTATATTATTAGTTAGTATATTATAAGCTAGTACATGCCTGTGTTGGGAGTTTATTGTGAAGCAAGGGTTGCACAATCTTCGACTACTTATCTCTAGCATTGCTCGAATAGTCCGAACCATACATATCTCATATGAATGTTGTTGGTGTGACAAGAATCCGTACAGTTTAAGAGTTTTCTAGGAGATATTATAAGCTAGCATGTGTATCTCGCACAGAAGGATAATGCGACGCAAGGCCTGGAAAGTGGGTTTTGGAAAGCTAGGGCACAAGATGAAGAGCCTCCTGCTTACAAAAATGACTTGGCAGCATCATCGACATTCCCTGGTAAGGACATCTCAGGTGGTTAGCAATAAACTAACTCCTTCGCAAAGTGTGAGAAGGCAACGATTAGGAAGATGACCTCCTAAACTTACATAGTACTAGACCACAGCCAACAAAAAACAAGTTTCAACTATGGTGGCTTTGAGGCCGAGTGAAAATCTTCAGATGCTCGGAGAATTCTGGTATAGATTTAGAGTTAGAGTTAGCGCTAGTCGTCCCTTCCTTACAACTACTGATACACGAGTCAAGGATCCATACAATGACTTGTTCGTGGTGACCGCAATTATTTATGATCTCTAAAGTAAATGTGGTATTGTAGTGACTGTAATGATTCTAGCTAAGAGTAGGAGAGACAGAGGATAACCAACAACACCACCTCCCACTTTTAAATTGTTCAAAATGCTGATTCTATTTTTTATACATTTTCTTTACAAATAAATAATTAAATGTGTAGTATCTGTTCGGATATCACGCTTCATCTTTCCAGTGAAGGAGAAATCCTTTTCGACTGAGGCAGTTTTTATTTTTGTCCCAATCCAAAGTGCAGACTTGCACACTTTCCCTAACGAATGAAGCTCACTCCTTAGCTCTGCGATCTTAACATTTAGCAGTGACCAGGTTAAGCGTTGGTTAACTTCGCTGGACAGGTGATGTCAACGTGATTATGCCAGGAACATCTCTCCAAATATGGTCAAAAATGTCTACATATGTTCTAATCATTTCATACAACAGACCGTTTATATATCAGTACTAGACTACCCGTGACCCGTTGGGTCAGTATGTTATATTAGCTATGAAATTAATGTATGAGCGTAACACTTGTGACGTAAAGAAAATAGTTTTTTTGTGACATAACAGAAACATTTCGGTGAAAGTATATTAAAATAAAAAAATATAGACAGATTTCTATGAGTCGTTCTGTTTATAATTGTTTATTTTTGGAAAAAAAAACTTACAGCCATTGAATTGTAAGTGGTTTGCCATACTTATAGGTAAATGTGCACTGAACAGATACCATAATACTTAAAGTTAGATTCAAATTTCGATATATCTTTTTTAAATGAAATTGTTAGTTGAAAGTACAGAATAGTTAAAAACACTCTCTCCATGTTAAGACTGGCTTTTTAAATAGAAAATGAAAATAAAATGGAATTTTTTTTCATTTATCTTAAACAAACATTCATGACGCATTGGGTCAAATATTTAATTTATATGTTAATAATAAGGTCAATAAAACTAATTAAGACAATGCGGAAATGAACGATGTAAAAAAAAAAGCAGAAAGTATTAACAATTGTTTATTTGGATAATTTAAACGCGAAAAAAAAACAATTGGGACGATCGTGACGGTTTTATTTACGCTGTTATGGGTTTATTTTTATGTACTCATGCGCAACCGGAAGTCGTAAACCGGATGTATGGTTACAACATCCGTTACAAGGTCATTTGAGTTTTATAATTATGTAGTTTAGATCTTGATATTAGAAAACAGAAGAGTTGATACACGCTAAAATTAGTCAACCCAAACTATGACGCTCTTTTTTAAATTTCTGAATACCAGACATTCGCCCATTATCTCATACATTCCAACTGAGATATCGTTTTAAGATTCTAACCGTCTCTTTAAATGCAATTGTTTGTATCTCTCTTGCACGTGGTTCACTGGGTATATTTTCCATTTTTTTTAATTCATAAGTACGATTGCTCCTATAATTTTAGTTTCTTTTCATGTCATACATAAGACCTTGGTATTTCGGTATCTTTTCTCTCTCAGCTCAACTCAGCATCATTGAGGATACTAACTTCTACTATGGTTGCTTCTTTCTCCTTCTTGTTCCATATGACTATGTAAGGTTTAATAGTTCCGTTTTCTATGTATGCAGCTGTGGGAATTGCATCGTTACGCGTAATGTAACAGAATAGCCACTTAAAACATTGATAGATTGATACAGGGAGAAAGAGAGGGGTGGGGAGGGAGGGAATTGTTAAATATTTTCCGGCGTGATCGTTTTTAGTGAGCTATGATCATTTGGAATATTTTCCCCAGGCGATCATAACATTGATGTCAATTGATTTGTTAAATATGTTGCCCCCCCCCCTCTCTCTCTCTCTCTCTCTCTCTCTTTCCCTCTCTATATTCAACACAGACATATGCTCTCTCTTATTTTTCACTAGATTATTTTCTCACCTTAATCCTCTCATTCTCTTTCTCTCACACACACATACTCTCTCTCTCTCTCTCTCTCTCTCTATATATATATATATATATATATATCATTCTCTCTCTCTTTCACACTCATTCATACAATCTATTTAACTCAATCTATTCACATCATTCTATCTTCTGTTTTTCCCATCTCTATCCGTCTACTCTCTCCTTCTTCCCTTTCCTTTATCGTCTGCCTTTCTTGCTCTATCTGTCCGTCGCACTCCGTTTTAACCAATCAATTCATGTTATTTCTTCCAATCTTTCTTCCTCTTCCCCTCTCTCACTGTATATCTATCTCATTCTCCCTTCCCCCCTCTCTCCCTCTTTTTCTCTTTAATATCTCTTTAATATCTCTATTCTCTTTTGGTGTCGGTCCCTGTCTCTCTCATTCTATCTCTCTCTTTTACATCCCTTTCCACTTTCTTATGCAAGCGTGGGTCAAAGCCAAAGTACAACGGGTGTTAGCATTGCGACCGGGGCAATGCGAAACTCTTGGCACCCCTCCCATTGACTGCAGACCCAAGCTTCTGTTAAATAGCACCTTCGTCATAAAAACAGCAAAAATGGCGCAAACCTAAAATAGTGACCTCCCTCTCTCTCTCTCTCTCTCTCTCTCTCTCTCTCTCTCTCTCTCTCTCTCTCACACACACACACACACACACACACACACAATCGTTTAAATAAACACTCAAAATAACTAATTTAAATTTCAAAACCTATTTATAAATAACTAGCAGGACCCGTTTGTCGGCGTTGTTCGAGGAGGTATAAAAATAGTTAGTAAGAAAAATATTATTAAATACTCATTTTTGAATTGCTAACTCCACGTGGTTTCTTAGGTAGTTATTAAACAGATTTTTTGAAAAGTAAATCAAAGTTATAAACGAAATTTTTTTGATGAAACACACGAAAACAAATGAAAATTTAATTATATTACGAAAGACCCTGCCCAGTTTACAGAAAAGAAAACTGGCAGAAAATTCAGTGTATCTGATCGTCAGTCATATACGCCGGTGTTTTAACGATCGAGGAGGCAATAATGTGTTGTTTTCTAAACTAAATCGAGTCTTATGAACGTCAAGTTTCCTTAATCCTCTATATAATATTTTGATCGCAGAAATTTTCCTCTGGACCAAAGTACTGTAGCTTTGCAACAACAGATGCCATATACAAATTTATTATGTCTAGACTATTAGTCACTATCTTATGTAACTTTAGAACGCCTTTGTAGTCATTATAATAAAATCCTACATTTCATCTTAGGAGCAACATCATAACAATCGCAACCATCTTTAGAGGAAGTAGCTCCTTTTTCCCCTCTAAATAACAAGTCCTACTACCGCTCCCACTCATCACCGGGAAGGTTTTTGTACTTTCGACAGATATGGGATTTCACCCTTATTAACTGAATCATATACTCATAGACATACCATGATCTTTATATTTCCCAATTCAAAAATAATGAATTTTCCTTTCCTACGTTCCGCCAAATCTCATTGGCTGAGAGCTGACAATGCGTTCCTTCCAGAATCTAAATCTTTTTACAAAAACGACCGCTCCAGAAATTTTCAAATATGGCATCACTCTCTACAAGAGGCAATCGTTTTAAATAAAATAGACTAAATACAAACATAATAACCAACTGCGACATATCGAGACATGTTCATAAGCCAAGAATTCTTTTATTTTTTAAATTAAATATATCGTAGACGTTAATTGGGCTTATACACTTACGTTTAGTGTTTTCATAGATCGTACATGTTGTCGTTGAATACTGTTTTTCGCCACATCGACACATGCTTATAAACCATTATATCGTCTTTTTTTAGCTAGATAAATCTTTCTTCCCTTTTCAAAGTACGATTGACTAATATTCTTTCTTTATACACTAAATTAATGTTATTATACAGTTACGTTACCATGGTAAATCTTTAGTGTTTTCATAGCTCGTACATGTTTTTATTAAATACTTTTTTTCGACAGATCAGCACATGCTGAAAGTACGATTGACTAAAATTATTTCTTAATACGCTAAATAAACAAAATAAAACGGTTTAAGCGAATAATGTAACCGAGACCCGGATTTTGCCGAAACCTTATAGAGTGAATTATATTGCTTGACTATAGAATTTAATCATCACCCGAAATTGAGAGTTTATATAATTCAAAATCCCCTTATGTGTTATTTTGAAGCCTTTAAACTGACTATTCCTGACTATTTACATAGTGTGTGCGTGTGTATGTGCGTCTGTGTGTGTGAACGTGGGTGTGTATGTGTGTGTGCGTGTGTGTGTACTTGTATAAGTCCGTGTGTGTGTGCTTGTATATGTCCATGTGTGCGTTTATTTATGCGTGTGTTTGTGCGCATGTGTGTGTTTGTGTGCGTGTGTATGTGTGCGCGTGTATGTGCGTGTGTATGTGTGTGCGTGTGTGTTAGTGCGTGTGCGTGTCTGTTCGATACAAATCAATCTAATATTTGCGTCAACCAGAATCAGCCACAGCAACGCGTGACCGGGCGGGTACAGCTAGTGATATATACGAGGGTCGTTCCAAAAGTAATGCATTCTAGTTTTTAACTTAAAAAATAAAAAATAAAGTGATTTCAGCTATGTAACAATAAAACATAAACTAAACTTAAATTGTGAAATAGAAAACGGGTGCCATCCATCTATCTGTCTGTCTGTCTGTCTATGTCGGACTTCTCTTCAACCTTTGTTTATAAACATATAATAAATATAGAGGATGAAGAGAATCTGATATGGACGGCCAAAGATTGGTCCCCTTCATGTTGGATTTGGAACCAACGGCACCGATGTTTTTCTAATCTTCTGTAACATATTTGCATAAACACACACACACACACGCGTACACACACGCACGTGTGTGTGTGTGTCTGTGTGTGTGTGTCTGTATATCTGTGTGTGTGTGTGTGTGTGTGTGTGTGTGTTATTTTTACGATACGTTTTGAAGGCATTCAATTATTTACACGAAAGTGCATTTTTACCTAAATGCAAGTTGAGAATAATTTTCCGTTTGACCAATTTGGTACCCACACATGGGGAGCGGCATATGTATTGTTTTTAAAATATTATATTTTAAAAACACACGCACACACACACACACACAAACACACACACACACACACACACACACATATATATATATATATATATATATATATATATATATATATAAAAATACCAGCGGTGGTTGACGTTATGTTTTTAGAAAAATAGAAAAACCGAATGAAATAATTAAAATAATCAACGTTTCGTCCCTATTTCATAGGACATCTTCAAGATATTGAAGTAAAAATGCAAGAAAAGAAAAAGTCATAGATCATACGAAAAAGAGAACAGTTTTTGAATCCTACCAATGTTGGGAAGGACAATCTTGCATTTTTACTTCAATTATCCTTAAGATGTCCTCTGAAATAGGGACGAAACGTTAATTATTTTAATAATTTCATTCGGTTTTACTAGTTTTCTAAAAACATAACGTCAACCACCGCTGGTATTTATATATATATATATATATATATATATATATATATATATATAGAGAGAGAGAGAGAGAGAGAGAGAGAGAGAGAGAGAGAGACAAACACACACACACACATATATGAAATATTTTATGGCAGTTCAAAGTTAACTAAACTTTATTTGAGCATTAAATCAATAAGGAAAACCATGTGAACTATAAAGAAAACTAAAAGAAAAGGTATTTCGAGGCTAAATGCTTCTTGTCAGCAGAGAGGATAAGAACAAGGTTATATACATGCATCTATAAACTTGGCAGAAGAACGTTAGCCTTGTACCTATTTACAATGCCTCCCCACGGGACAGAGTTAGACACCAGGGTCGTTTTTTAACGTGGAGAAAAGGTACAAAAATCAAAAAAATTGTCTCAGTCGTGAAGGATTTCTCCTCCACCGAAAGAGAACAAGAAATAGAAGTGCAGCATCTGAAGAACAGATGGTATTTATTTGCTCCCCCACCGAGCAAATTAGGCACAAGGCCGATTTTTAATGTGAGGAGTGAAGGGAGGGGGAAGGGAAAAAGGGGACCAGCTCCCGAGAGGTGGGAAATGGGAGCTGGTTAAAGGTCAGGCATGTGGGGTTGCCCCCACATCTGGTCTTTGCTAGTCATAGCTAGTCATAGCTTGCAGCATCTGAAGAACAGATACTACACTTTGATCCTGGCCAAAAGGCCAAGTAGCTAAGAGTTTAGCCTTGTAATAAAAATAAAATATACGTGTATAAAGGCTGAATGGATAGTAAAACAATAAAGATAAATAGAAGAAAACGAGCAGTGAACTAAGTACTATGTTATCCGTTTGATGCACAGTTAGGGATTTTTGTGAATTAATCATCACTATGCCACATTCCTTCTGTAAATGTGGTATTGCAGCAATATTTTTGACTATTAATAATGGTATGATCCCTTACAGTTGGGAGATTCTATTTATAAACGATGCTGCTAGAAACTGACGAATCAAATTAATTTACTTTCTGCTATCAACCAATCAGAAACCAGAGTTGCTCTATAAAAATTAAATCTTGCATATGTTTTCTTCGTGTCAACGCGGGAAGAATCTTTTGCTCTGTGGCTACAAAATTATGACGTCCGGAATCTGTATAGAACAGCTGTCTTCTGAAAACTCGTCATGTCGAGGACTTAAATAGAATAACTAACCATCGGAAACTCTTCTGAAACTAACCATGGCTTCCAACTCAACAGGTATTGTAGGTGAGCGAAAGGTTTAGTCACATACTATTATAGATACACCGAATGTTCTAATTTCTCACGATTTTCATCAAACTGAAACACAGTGGATCTATGGAAGCATATGGAAGCATAAACACATCCATTTTTGTCTACGAAAATTAAACGCGAAACAACTCTCATAGCTTAGAGGAAATAATTCCCACGGCTTAATAAAAAAAACTTACTTCCGTTTTTAAAAGGCAACTGGTGTGCGCTACTAATAATAACTGAACATAAAATGAATTAAATATAAATTAAATTAAGAAGAAATAAATCAACTTTAAATAATATTTCTAAATAGAACAATTGAAACAATTCTATTACAAAAGTCTCGTCATGTCCAGGACTTAGATAGAATAACTAACCATCGGAAACTCTTCTGAAACTAAACATGGCTTCCAACTCAAGAGGTATTGTAGTGACTAATCCCTATTAATCCCTATTAATCCATAATTGTGCATTAAACAGATACTACAATACTTACTTCGCTGCCTTTTATCATAACAAAGTCCCATACAAAATTCAGACCGACCCAGTTATTTCTGAGAAAACTTTTTGAGTAAATGTGGTATTGCGATGACTAATTCCAATAACTCATATTAATTCCTAACGCAGGTTTCAGAAATATTCTTCTAATTCACCAAAAATATGCGTTCTTGTGTGTCAGTGTTGAACGCGCCAGTCGTACATAGGATTCTTTAAATGTATCGTTTTTGACTCCGAATTCGTGCTGCGATGGTGATTTCGAAGTGCATCGCCGCTTCTTGAGCATTTCGCATCAACGTTTTCCTATTGAGAGTCGATTCTCCTTTTCGTGACCGACGAAGATTGTTTGGAAACATCTGTTACAAGTTCAACGGTGGCAGATGTGAGACAATCTGTCCGACGTGGAACCACGATGAACTAATTTTTAACCCCGCTTTTAAAGAGAATTGGCGGTGACATTAAACACATTTCAGTGTGTGCGTCTTATGAAGATGTCATTTTTACTCGCGAATTTTTAAAACATTTGAACTTCAAATTAAAAAAAAACGATCACTTCAAATTAAACGAAGCTTAACTTCAGATGAAAATGATAAGTTCAATTTGAAAAACAATCCATTGCGTTCTATATTGACGATAAAAGACATGAAAAAATACTTATTTCCTCTAACGAATTAATGTCCCTGATAAGCAATCTCATTAATTCCATTTATTTCCTGGGGAACATTTTACCTCCTTTTAGAAAACAGGATCGGTTAAGAAATAGAACCCTAGAAGTATCAAAAACATCTCTCTCTCTCTCTCTCTCTCTCTCTCTCTCTCTCTCTCTCTCTCTCTCTCTCTCTCTCTCTCTCTCTCTCCCTCGCTCGCTCGCACACACGTACACGCGCGCACACGCACGCGCGCACACACACACACACAAACACATGCACACATACACAGACAGACTCTTTCTCCCTCTCCTTTTCTACTTATCGTTCTCTCTCTCTCTCTTTCTCTTTGTTTTCCCGCTCTTTCTTTATCTCTTTCCCTTTCGTGCTATCTTTGTCCATTTCTCTCTCTCTCTCTCTCTCTCTCTCTCTCTCTCTCTCACACACACACACACACTCTCTCTCTCTCTCACACACACACACACACACTCTCTCTCACTCTTTCTTTCTTCCTCTCTCTTTTTCTTTCTTACTATTTCTTTCTACTTCTCCTTTTCTTCCTCTCTTTCTCTCTCTTTTTCTCTCTCTCTCTCCTTTTCTCTGGACGCTTTAGCATTGACGATCTTCATCTGAAGATAACTGCTCGCAAACATTCGACAGCCAAAATAACTTTAAACTTTTCATTTTCCTCACTCGGACATTGTCTAACTTTCTTTCACCGAAATAAACCGTTTTCGTTGTTATGTTATACTTATGTCCCAACAGCTCAAAAAAAAAGTGTTGGAAACCTAAAAAAAAAAAAAAAAAAAAAAAAAAAAACAGAAGAAAAATATCACTATATATATATATATATATATATATATATATATATATATATATAACTCTTAATTAAAATAAGACCGATAAAACTTTTCAATGATTATTTTTAAAAAAAATTCTGAAAAAAAGATAATAAAAAAGAGTACATACACAGGGGAGATATACGCGTGAAAGAAAAAAAAGTTAATGAACTGATTTGCCTTGTCACTACTTCTGGTAGCGCTACGCAAGACGTTAGGAAGGACGTCAGCTGACTATAACCGGGTGAAACATATACGTATTTGGGTAGTAGTAGTAGTAGTAACAACAACAACAACAGCAGCAATAATAATAATAATAATAATAATAATAATAATAATAAATAATTATATATACACTAGCTATATATACCCGGCGTTGCCAAGTTGAAACATATTGGTGAGCGAGTCACATACTATTATAGATACACCGAATGTTCTAATCTCTCACGATTTTCCTCAAACTGAAACACAGTGGATCTATGGAAGCATAAACACATCCATTTTTGTCTACGAAAATTAAACGCGAAACAACTCTCATGGCTTAGAGGAAATAACTCCCACGGCTTAATAAAAAACTCACTTCCGTTTTTAAAGGCAATTGGTGTGCGCTACTAAGAATAACTGAACAAAAAATGAATCTTATAGAATTTAATTCGATAATTCGATATGTTAGTATATAATCTTATAGAATTTAATTCGATAATTCGATATGTTAGTATAGCGGTTTATGATAGTTTTTTTCTTCATAAGAAAAGATATAATTCTACTGAAAATGGTCCGATGTATTGCTTCTGTTCTTCCTAAATTTTACCTATTACATCGTTGTGCATTTTTTCTGTGAGAACTTTGTGGGGGGGGGTTCTGATGGGCCCACGCACATAAGAAATATCCAATATTAACATTATATTCACATATTAGTTCTTCTCCGTGAACAGGCCTGTAACATGTATCGAAGTTTTGATTTAGAAAACAAAATATTTGGTAAAATATTTAAAACCTTGGACTTTGGAATATAGCACAATTTATATATATATATATATATATATATATATATATATATATATTTAACGTGGAGAAAAGGTACAAAAATAAAAATTGTCTCAGTCGTGAAGGATTTCTCCTCCACCGAAAGAGAACAAGAAATGGAAGTGCAGCATCTGAAGAACAGATGGTATTTATTTGCTCCCCCACCGAGCAAATTAGGCAGAAGGCCGATTTTTAATGTGAGGAGTGAAGGGAAGGGGAAGGGAAAAAGGGGAACAGCTCCCGAGAGGTGGGAAATGGGAGCTGGTTAAAGGTCAGGCATGTGGGGTTGCCCCCACATCTGGTCTTTGCTTGCAGTATCTGCCGGAACAGATGGTATTTATTTGCTCCCCCACCGAGCAAATTAGGCACAAGGCCAATTTTTAATGTGAGGAGTGAAGGGAGAGGGAAGGGAAAAGGGGACCAACTCCCGAGAGGTCGGAAATGGGAGCTGGTTAAAGGTCAGGCATGTGGGGTTGCCCCCATATCTGGTCTTTGCTAGTCATAGCTAGTCACAGCTTGCAGTATCTGCCGGAACAGATGGTATTTATTTGCTCCCCCACTGAGCAAATTAGGCACAAGGCCGATTTTTAATGTGAGGAGTGAAGGGGAAATGGGGACCAACTCCCCGAGGAGTAGGGGAGCTGGATAGTGACAATTGGTATGAAGGGTTGCCCCTACATTGACCAAGGTCTTATATGTGGAGTTGCCCCCACATATGGTCTTTGCTTGCAGTATCTGCCGGAACAGATGGTATTTATTTGCTCCCCCACCGAGCAAATTAGGCACAAGGCCAATTTTTAATGTGAGGAGTGAAGGGAGGGGGAAGGGAAAAGGGGACCAGCTCCCGAGAGGTGGGAAATGGGAGCTGGTTAAAGGTCAGGCATGTGGGGTTGCCCCCACATCTGGTCTTTGCTAGTCATAGCTAGTCATAGCTTGCAGTATCTGCCGGAACAGATGGTATTTATTTGCTCCCCCACTGAGCAAATTAGGCACAAGGCCGTTTTTAATGTGAGGTAAAAACCAGCTCCCCTAAAAGTAGGCAAAAAGGGGGCACTCTGGTTACCAAAAATAATAATTGTCCCAGTAAAGAGGGTTTCCCCTCCATTGACTGGTACAAATTATCTTAAGTGCAGCATCTGCCGGAACAGATGGTATTTATTTGCTCCCCCACCGAGCAAATTAGGCACAAGGCCGATTTTTAATGTGAGGAGTGAAGGGAGGGGGAAGGGAAAAAGGGGACCAGCTCCCGAGAGGTGTGAAATGGGAGCTGGTTAAAGGTCAGGCATGTGGGGTTGCCCCCACATCTGGTCTTTGCTAGTCATAGCTGGTCTATGCTAGTCAAAGCTTGCAGCATCTGCAGAACAGATACTACACTTTGATCTTGTTTATATATTTTATTGAGAAAGAAAAAATTGAACATAAAAAACGTACAAAAAATTCAATTCAACAAAATTAGGCACAAGGCCCTACAAGAAATTGGGAGGGGGAGGGTACAGGGTCTTTTTGACTATGTAACAGATGAGACTTTGAAGTCTTACTCTTGACTGGCAACATTTACCAAAATACCTCAATCACTCTGTGGATCCTAATCTAACTAATAACCCCAGCGTTCAATGTAAAATTTAACTATGTACAATTTGTATATTCATTTCTGTATGTTGTGTGTGCATTTTTTTTTTTTTTTTTTTTTTTTTTTGTGTGTGTGTGTATGTGTGAGAAAATAAAGTTCGATTTCATTAGAAAGAGTTCTTGAATTAATTGGCATAAAATGTTCGTGGAGTGGGAAAAAACTAATGAAAATGTTCATTTCAAAAATAAGGAAAATCCACTAATGTGTTGTTAGTAAGACCCCCCCTGTACTATTCTATGTGGCTAGATCCCCCACTGTTTTCCGGGGAACCGAAAACAAGCAGAGCATCCCTAATGGGGTTTGGGGAAGTCGCCTTAATGGAGGTGGGAGAAAATAAAGCAACGGATGGAGGGGGTAGGAAGGTGACCTCTGAGTAGGGGGATGATCGGGGGCATCAGAAAATAAAGATGAGGAGCAGGGGGGTTGGGCAGACTCAGAGGTTCTCTAATACCAAAAAATAAAATCAGGAACAGGATCTCATTTGTATCACCAGTCAAGAGTTACTTTACTGAACTTATAATGCTAACCTAGGCGGGATGGGTTCCGTAGGACCCAGCACCGCCCATGCCATGCCTAAGGAGGGAACACATATTGAAACTTGGCTCCTCGACGGATGCACAAACTAGTGCTGTGCACCCACCTCTTGTCAAATTCCACTCTAGGCAACCTCTTCCAATCGCATCTGATCTTTACTTTAAGCAAATGTTTAAAGTAAACGATCAGATCCCGATCAGGAACAGATGTCCCTTCGTGGACCAACTTGAGGCGCGCGATCCAAATGGTCATGCGCGCTACTGCTAGGATCGCCAGGAAAACCAAACTTTCCTCCCTGGGGAACGGCGGCTCCATGTTGTACACAAAAGTTCCTACGTCGAGATCGAGCAGACACTCGGCATCGATGCGAGCTGCTACCCCCTCGACGTACCTTAATAGGGGCTGTATCCGGCTGCAACTAAAAAACGCGTGCTCGATTGTTTCGGGCTTGCGTTCGTCACAGCACGGACAGAAGCGGCTGGTATGTTCTTTATACTGGAAAAGTACGTCGAAGAGGGGCAGCGCATTTCGGACCAGTCGCCAAGTCAGGGAGAATTCCGAGTTATTCAGAATCTCCCGTCCCGGCGCCCAACGCCATTGAGAACGGACAACCGCCATCGACCATCCCATCCGCCTACAAAGTGGATCCTTCGCGGTCCCCTCCACTAAATCCCGATACAGTTTCTTCCTTGGCTGATCGAGGACATTGGTCCCCGGCAAAGCTCTAAGAGCGGTTCGGCATTCGGAGAAGAACTTGGACTCCCCCTTCGGTCTACGACGACCTTCTACCGAAGGGTTGGGTTTGAGGTTGGGAAACGAGTTCTCAACCACAGGGACCCAAGGAGCGTCTCCTTCAAGCGAACGACCCAGGAAAGCCAATCTCTCGGCGTTTCTATGACACAAGAGACTGGGCTGACCCAGGCCTCCCTCGCTCGGATTTTGAACACAGACCTCTCTGCAGACATAATGCTTACCCTCGTTCCACAAAAGTGAATCGAGGCGCCCTTGTAAGCGGGTTAGTCGTTCTGCAGGGAGAGGAAGTACAGACAAACGGTAAAGGATGAGCGGAAAGACGTATGTAGCACACGCCTCCGCCCGACCCTTCAAGGACAATTTCCTTCCAATCCAAGTCTTTACTGACGATTTGACCTTAGACTGTACTTCCGACCAATTCTTTTCCAGCTGAAGTCCCGGTCCAAACCAGACACCGAGAATGCGGACCGGTCCATCGGTCCAGCTGAAAATACCTGGAAGCGAGTTTACCCCGGTCCAGGCCCCCAACCGCAGGCCAACAGACTTGCTACGGTTGAAGATGGCCCCTGTTACTTCTTCGTATCGAGCGAGCGCCTCGACCACCGCTTGAACGTCCGTGAGGCAAGACACGAACACGGTGACGTCATCGGCGAACGCGGAAACCCTGGCTCGTGTGCCTCCAGGGAGAGCTATTCCGCGCAGGACTGGTGTAGCCGCCTCGTCCCTTAACTTGCGAAGGAGGGGTTCCAACGCCAGGACATACAACAGAGGCGACAGCGGACAACCCTGTCGCACCGACCGAGAGACAGCGAATTACTCCGACAGCTTACCGTTGATCTGCACCGCTACCGTCGGCCTGTCATACAGAACAAAGATCCACTTGCGGAAGTCCGGATTAAATCCGGCGGCCTCTAGCACAGATCCTAGGAACCGATGGTCGACCCTATCGAATGCCTTGGACTGATCCAAACTGATCAGCGCGGCTTCGGCGTCGTCTTCTGTCCCCTCTATGATCGAGCGTATCAAGTGCAAATTGTCTTGAATCGATCTCCCCTTCACAGCATAAGTCTGGTCCGGTTCGATCAAGTCAGTGATGACAACCTGCAAGCGATTCGCAAGAATCTTTGCCAAAATCTTTAACTCTGTGTTTAGCAGAGTCAAGGGCCTAAAATCATCAAAGTTTTCCCTCCCACCATGCCGTTGACCTTTCCTCAGCAATGTGATCACACCCTTGGTCACCTGTCCAGGGATGGAACCCTGGGCAAACCAATGGTTGAACATATCCTTCAGAATAGGGACCAACATGGGCGACAGCCTCAAGTAAAACTCGTAGGGTAAACCATCAAGCCCCGGGGATTTGTTATAGCCGACCTGCTTCAACGCAGTAATGACCTCATGTTCAGTAATAAGACCATCACAGCTAGCCGCCCGAGCCGCCGTGAGGCGGGGCGAGTCAGCCAAATAGCTGCCAAACTCATCAACCCTGAGTCCGGGTAGTTGGGTGAAGCGCACCGATAGATGCTCCCGAAACCCCTCGCAGATCTCCCGAGTCGATACTAAGGGGTGTCCTTCCAGGTTATGTACTTTACGAATGTACCCATCCGAACCGCGCCTTAAAGCAGCCTTACGCTCAACAGCGTCAACATTCACAGCCTCGTTAGAAACTTTGTTTAACCTAGCCCTAACTACTTGACCTTCATACCGCTCGCTAGCCAAGCGGTTGAGATCTTGTTTAGCTCGTGCTAACTCTAGGGGGTCCCCCCCCCTCCACCGCCCGGGTCAGCTTATCCTCTAAACGCTACTTAGCCTTAGCCTTATCTATCGCGAGGCGTTGGCTATACTGGACAGAGAAGCGCCTAATTTTGGCCTTAAGACTAACCCACCACTTACTCCCTGTAACCGCCCCCACTAAAGCCCGCTGAATTAGCTCAGTGACCTTCAACCGGTAGTCCTCCAGCTCCAACAAGGTGCTGTTGAACTTCCAGTATCCGGCCAGTTTAGGCCTAGCACTTAAGCTCAAACGGGCCATAACAAGTTTATGGTCCGAGTGTCCTAGCAAGTGGAACGTGGGGCAAGATAGGAAGTCTACATCACCTCTTCTAACTAACATCCGATCCAAGTAAGTGCTTGGATGGGAAGGCACTACAGGATGCCACGTCCACATCTCCCGCCCCGGATGATCCAGACGAAATCTGTCGACGAGATCGCACGAGGCCATCAGGTCAGACAGACTGCTGTCACACCACGCCGACCCGCTAGTCCCCCCGACCTTATCTATTTTGGGATCAAGGATTGCATTCCAATCCCCCATTAAAACTAACCGTTCCGGATCCACTAAGAAGCCCTCCAACCGTCGAAAAAAGGTTGCCCTCTCTACAGCAGCATTGGGAGCATAAACAGCAACAATCCGAAAAACACTACAATTAACAGCAACATCAACAACAAGCGCCCGCCCGTCCTCGCCTGCGTGAACAACATTCACCGACGCTGACAGGGTGCGACTCACTAGCAAGGAGATTCCACGACTATAGGTATTGCCATATGCTGAGTAGACATCGTAATCGTTTACCAGCACCTGACAATCCGTGTCACAAACAAAGTGGGTCTCCTGGATAGCGGCAATATCTACCTTGAGGGACACCAAGTCTCTCACAACGCGCGAGGCCTTGCTTCGACACCTGATGCCCCTCACATTCAATGTAGCCAAGTTCAAAGACATGATCACTTACCTCAAGCACTGTCACAGACGGGTCTGAAATCCTGGGCAGTGAGGACATGGCAGGCCTGGCCAAGGCTGCCGGTAAGTAAATCCGATGAAGGTGATCCATCCTTGGCCACGCCCCCCACGTCCAGGGGGAAGGTTAGTTTGAGTGCCCTGTATAGCGATGGGTGTACATACATGGGGATTCTACCCTCACATTTAAAGAAAATGTTGGTCAGTGAAGGATGGTCCCTATCCACCAGCTGCTGGCCTGGGATCGCATTCTTCGCTGCCTTAATCATTGCCCACATTCCTCCAGTCCTAGCGTCCTTGTCGACCCTAACGAAAGTGGTCAACAAGGGAGCGTCCTTGAATTTAGTGGGGTCTGTTACTAGGTCTCCACCGACTTTTTCAAAGTTTTTAAGTTTATTGTACCGGACCTTCTGTTGTCCTTTAAGGTCCGGAGCCGGTTGGAGAGGGTCTGTTTCACAAATCCTGCTTCCTGGCAGGAAGGGGAGCTTTTTGGTCCGTTCAGTGCGGACTTTGGGAGTGGGGGAGGGGACCTCTTTTGGTTGATGGGGAGGCTGAGCGCTTGGGGAGGGGGTAGCCTGCTCGTTTTCTTCTTTTTGGCTCCTGTCACGGGATGAGGGGCGGGAAGAGTTTCTTGGGGCCTTTATAGGAGAAGGGGAAGGTTGTTCGGGTTGCTGGGGTGTTGGGATCACAGGGGGCTCATCCTGTGTTGTTGTTGCGAGGGAGTCCTTCTCAGTCTCAGTGGGGGTAGGAGGGTTTGCGCGTGTCTTGCGGCTTTTCCTCCTCCTGGCTCTCCTGATCTCTGTTGCGCTCAGGGCCATAGAGACTGTTGTTGTCTCTTCCTCTGCCTCTGACGCGGCCTCCTCCTCAGATTCTGGTAGTTTCCTCTTGTTTGAGGAGGAAGGTGTCTGTGTGTCCATTTTCTCCGTCTCGCTCTTCGGTTGTTCTTGGTCTTGGGTGACTGTCTGCAAGAATGGCTGTTTGTTGATCTTGCCTTTCTTTACGACCGTCACCCAGCCTGTCGGTGCCTCTGGAGGATTTGCGGCCGGCGCGGGAGCAGCGGCTTGATTTGTTGTCACGCTTATTCCCGCCGCTTTTGTGGGCTTCTTCCCTCCATTCCTCTTTGGACAGTCCTTCGCCATATGCCCTTGTTGTGTGCACAGCCAGCAATGAGGCCTCCTCCCTTCCACTATAAGGGAGAGTGTCCACTCTCCGAACTTGAGTGTGGCTGGGATGGCGTAGAATCCAGCCTTGTCCAGGACCATCTGTACTTTGTAGTCCCTGGTCATGATGTTTCTTAATCCGCGGACCGGGGTGACTTCCTCTACGTCTCCATACTGGCTTAGGATAGCCCCCAGTTGTTTGGCCTCCATATAGCAGGGGACGTTTAGAGCAAAAACATTTGCTCTCCTCTTGTTCATATAGATGGGTTGGAGCTTTATGTTCCTGCTCTGATGGCAGGTCCTGGACAGCCTGACTGCGTCTTCGGAGGTGGGGAGCAGAACATCCCACTGTGCGTAACTCCTTCTACAGATGTAGTTGGCGGGAATGTTCTGCTCCAGCAACACGTTCATCATGGTGTCCTTGTTGACGCCCGTCAGACCCCTTGTCTTGGTGTCTGAAGTTATCAGCGAGAGCACTCTTTTCTCCAGAACTTCCACTTGACCCGGGAGGGGTTGGATGTTGTTCCCCTGGGTATACTCCTTGTAAGTGGAGTCGAAGAGTGCTCTGTAGTCTTCGGGCATCAACTTCCCTTGCTGCTCTTTGGGGCCCCATGCCGGTCCTCCATCCTGGTGGGTGTCAGCTGGACTCGGGTTGGGGGGCGTAGCTGGTGTTGTGGGGCTCTCCCCTGTTATGGGCCTTTTTGGTTTCGGAACTGGCCCGTTACCAGGCAAAGTAGGCCATTGTGTTTTTGGCGTTGTTTCGTCCTGGCTTGGTTTGCTTTCCGGGCCGCTCCCCTTTCTTATTTTCTTCCTTTGCTGGGTGGCTGTCCCCTTGGGGGATGGAGGTGTCTCCCCTTCTGGTGCCGTGTTCCCAGCTGGAGCCTTGGTGGGTACTGTCAAGGGTGTCTCTCCTTCCAGCTTGCTTTTGTTACCACTGGCCAGAGAGTTACCCTTTTTCCGTATTTGGTCCTCTTGGGGAGTGTTGGGGGGCCAATCACTGTCTTCCCCGCCGAATAGTGAGCAGATGGAGGCTATTACATCTTCATCCAGCGCCTCGGTTTGGTCCGCGGTGCTGTTTTCCTCCTTTTCTGTTGGGGAGTCGCCCTTTGGGGGAGCGGGGGATGGGTTCCCCGGTCTTCCTCCCTTGGTTCTGCCGTCCTGGGGTGCAGCTGGTTGGCTGGGTTCTGCACTTTCCCCAGCTAGTGACTTAACGGCAGCTTTTTCCGCTGGGTTGCCCTCGTGGGGAGCGGTTGCAGGTGCTTTTTGGGGGGTCGCCGCGGGCTGCGACCCTACTCTCCCGCTTTCTTCCAAGGTCGCCGCGCGCCGGGGCCCTACCTTGTTTCCTGGCGCCGTCTCGCCGGGAGATGCATCAGCTCCCTCACATAGGGAGTCGTTCGCAGTTGAGATGCTGCGCATTTGGGGTGACGTACCCCTCCTGCCTGGCATCGTGGCGGTTGCACTGGCCGCTGGCGCGGACCAAAGTGTAGTGGGGGAAAAGAAAACCCAGGGGAATGGAGGGGGAGGAGGGGGAGGAGTGGACTTTGAAGAAATTAGAGTTTTTGACTTCCCCTCACGGGGATGTCGGGTTAGCAGCTCAGATCCCCCCGCGAGGGGAGAGCAGAGAAGAAAGACGCAGTGGGTGCTAGCGGGTCAGAGTGCCGCGTCGCAATTAAGAGAGAGAGGGGATAGGCATCCCTGCCCACAGAGGGGAGCAGAAACGAAGCACCCGCCCTACCCCACGTCACCCTACCCACTAACTACCCCAACGGAAGCGAGAAAGAGAACCCTGTCTGCTCGATCCACTGGGAGAGCAGCGAAGATAGACAAAGTTTGGGCCTGGCAGGTCAGAGTGCTGCTCAGGCAATTAAGTGTGGAGAAATTAGACCATCCCCTTTCTCTAGAGGGAAGAGACCGGAATGAAGAAAAAATGCATGCAAAAAACAACAAAAGCAGGTCTCAACTACCAGCTAGTGGTGCTGGTCCCGAGATTCCAGTCTCCCAAAAAAGGGGATCAGTTTCCGGGTCCAAGCTCCCACAAATGTGGAGTCGGTCCTTTAGGTCCTGACTCCCCAAAGGAGGGGGTCGGTCCTTACTAACGAAGGTTAGTATGAAAACACCTTAACCTAGCCTGGCGGAAAGTTTAGTAACTGAGAGAACAGATACTACACTTTGATCTTGTTTATATATTTTATTGAGAAAGAAAAAATTGAACATAAAAAACGTACAAAAAATTCAATTCAACAAAATTAGGCACAAGGCCCTACAAGAAATTGGGAGGGGGAGGGTACAGGGTCTTTTTGACTATGTAACAGATGAGACTTTGAAGTCTTACTCTTGACTGGCAACATTTACCAAAATACCTCAATCACTCTGTGGATCCTAATCTAACTAATAACCCCAGCGTTCAATGTATACGGTTTTAATGGTGTCCTTATCAATTATTGATAGCTAATGCTTCCCATATTGTATTAAATGCTACACTAAATCTACGTAGGAGGTCATTGTTGTCCAACAGATACGCAAATTCTTTAAGATGCCTTGCTCTCCACTGTTCTTTTCTGTCTGTAATGTTTATTTTGTTCCATGGAGTTAATGATTGCAATGGTTTAAATAAGTTCAATCAGATTAAATAAATTAAAATAACGATTCAATGCGTATTTATCAAAGTTACAAATAGGCGAGACCGATACACCCACGCGTGCATGCAAGATTTAGTCTGGTAGTTGAAAGATCATAGCTGATATGAACAGCTTGAAATGTGTGCTTGATCGTGGGTGTCCGGGGAAAAAAAATAAGTGTTTTTTTTTTGTTTTGTTTTTTGTTTTTTGTTTTCATGAGAACAATTATTTTTGTTGTAATCTACGTCATTAATTTTGTAAAATTGTTTTCTGGGCTCTATGGGTCTTCCATCTTGACGGAACTTCAGTTGACAGGTGGCGCTGTCATCGCTTGAAATGTTTTGAAAACAATGTTAGCAAACATAACAGTTTGTTGATGCGAATTCTGGCCAAAATAGGCCAAACTACAGTCGGGGTCGTTTTTTTCTTTAGACGCATCTTCACGTATATTTATCGATCGGTTTCTCTGTCACGATTAAGTGCTTATTTTTTTTTATTATATTAAATCTTAATGTCACCTGCTAACTTTAGTCAATATTAGTTTCCCCCAACTTTCCGGGCAACCTGACAAAAAAAAACCCAGATTAATCCTTTATACTGTTTACTCATTACTCAGTTCTGTAGTTGTTCCATTATTCTGCTATTCCATTTGTCACTTATTCTATTAATCGACTATTCCTTTATTTCGTTACTCCTTAATTCAGTTCATCCAATTTTGTGTTATATGTTAGTTCCATTTATCTGTTAATCTCTTATTCCGTTCGCTAGTTTTTAAGTTTTTCTGTGATCCTGTTCGTGACTTGGTACGTTATTCCGTTCGACCGGTATTCTGTTTGTCTACTATTCTGTTAGTCCTTAATTCTGTTCGTTCATTATCTATTCCCTAATTTCGGTTGTTATTCCGTTCATCCGTCATCGTTCGTATTATGATATGTCAATCCACTATTCGCTTATTTCATTAGTCCTTAATTCTTTTCTACCACTATTCTGTTATTTAGCTAATACCTTATTCCGTTCACTCGTTATTATGTTGTCTGCTTCTTCGACTATTCTCTTATTCCGTTTGTCTGTTTATCTGTTTGTAAACTATTTCTTTATTCTGTTTATTTACTCATCAATCATTCTGTTATACAGTCGTTATATTAATCCTTTAGTCTTTTATTCTGTTCATTGATCATTCCATTCTTTAGTTATTCCGTTATTCTCTTACTCTCTTCGTACCTTATTTAGTCCGCCATTTAGTCCGTCTGCAATTCTGTTAGTCTTTAATTAAGTTCGTCCATTATTCTGTCATTCTGTAATTTCTTTTGTCTTGGAGCATTTTATTCCAGCAACTCGTTATTTTGTTATTTGCTCGTTTCGTTATTCCGTTATTCTGTTCGTCTCTTGTTCTATTAGGCTACAATTCCTTTATCCTGTCAGTGCTTAATCCTTTATTCTGTTCATCTATTATTCTGTTATACCGTAGTTCAATTATATAGCCCATTAAACTCTTGTTCTGTTCACTTATCATTCCGTTCGTTGGTTGTTCCGTTATTCTTTTCATCCGCTATTTCCTTACTCTGTTGGTCCGTTTTCCCATTTTTTTTTTGGGGGGGGTTCTTAAAAAAAACAGTTTTACACGAAATGTTGCCTAAAATGACGTGAACGCAGAAATCTAATTGAAGCAGATTTTTAGGGAAAACTTTGATTTGTCCATCGTGAGACTCAAAATGACATTTTCTTTTATAAAAATGTATAAAATTTCCAGCATTAGTATTTGATGCGAATTTTTCCAAAATGAAGATCGATGGTTGTTCATATGGAAAATGTATTTATGTGGTTAGAAAATTGAAAAAAAAAAAGAGTGCTCCATTAATTG
>NC_136522.1:48643959-48648959 GCF_053919585.1 Euprymna scolopes | reverse complement strand
TTGCGGGAGTATTATTAGAGAATCAATCCTCTATTGGTTATCATATATTACAAAGAATAACTTGCCCGGTGGACTAATTCGCAAAAAAAATAAAATTAAATAAAATTTTTAAAAATACAAATAATAATGATAATGTCGTTCATAAAATTCCGTTAGAATTGAATCGTCAATCCCAAATATCACGTCAGCTGATATTTGGGCTTGACGATGAATTCCTTGGAAAAGTCTCTTCTGGTTAATGTTTTGTTTTAAAATATGCAAACGAAGAAATGGTTTGCAGCGATTTTAAATGATACCTCTTGTTTTATCCTAAATTGAACTCATTTGTAAGAAAAAATTAAAATAAAATGGACTTGAATAGTGGATCATTCCATTTGTAGTCAAGTGCTCTATCACTTAGCTATATCTTCAGATTATAATAAATCTGTTTGTTTGTTTTGTTTTTTTTTTTAAGAAGAAATGATTTATTGAAATTTTATTATTTCCCTTGCCGGCGTAATATAAAATGTTCCCCAGGAAAAATGTTTCTTTGTATCTATAAGAGAGAAAAGCCATTTTAAAAATTTGGATTTGTTCCGATATTCAATACTTATCGGACAAATTACTGTACAAAACATATCTAAGAACACTGCCAGATATATAAATTACCTTTGTGTGAAAAGATAGGCTTAGCTGTTTCGGAACCTATTTGGACGGAACTCACACACACACACATACACACACGCACACGCACACACACACACACACACACACACACACACGCACGCACACACATACACTCACACATACGCGCGCGCGCACGCACACACACACATAAAGTGACTTTTATTATAATAGTAGATTTTGCATATGTTATTTAATAACAGTTTTAAAAAACAAATTAAAAAAGACAGTTTAGCACCTTTAATTTATGTTTTATAAACAAATTAGTAAAGCTACCCAACGTTTTCTGGGGCAAGAGTGTAGCATATTTTTATTAGAACTTCTATCTCTTTATTTCTCTCTCTCTCTCTCTCTCTCTCTCTCTCTCTCTCTCTCTCTCTTTCTTTCTCTCTCTTTCTCTCTTTTTCTCCATTTTCCCTCCGTCTTACTACGACCCCTACATCCTCCACCCTACCTATTTCTCTCTATGAACATGCACACAGACAATTCTCCTTTATTTATTTACTCTTTTTTTTACCTCAAACAAGGGATATTTCCACTTGGAACGTAATAGGCTACTATTCAAGATCGTATTTAACAGAGGACTGTGGGGAGTTGAGCAGTGAAATGTCTGTTCACATTACGTTTAAATTTCTTACAGAATTAGTACAGTCTGGGAAGCAGGAAACAAGGAAGAAATTCCAAAATCTAACTGTCTGAAAGAAGAAACTATTAGATTAGAAGGCTTCCCGGCATCTAGAGACCTCAACAGTGAAGAGATGGCAAGAATCTCTAAAATAACTTGTTTGTGGGCGTTGTGGTAAGCTACTCATAACAATGGTATTTTCCGGCAGGGGTGCCGAAGGCGATTAGCAATAAACTAACTCTTTCACAAAGGGCGAGGAGGCAAAACCTCGGAGAATGGACTTTCTAGAACTGCACAGGACCAGGGGCATACCTCAGTCAATAGGGTTAGCGCTAGTTGTCTCTTCATCGCAACTGCTGATATACGAGTCAAGGATCTATTCTGGTTTGTGTACTATCGAACTGCTTTCTACGCGCTTCAGTCAGCGTCCAAGATTCAGAGTCGTACAAACATTGTTTCATTTTTTTACTTTTTTTTTACCTCATCAAGGCGTGTTGCCACTTGGAAGATTAGTGGCTACTATTTGGGATCGTTTCTAACAGAGCACGATGGGAAAGTGTATGTTTACTTTACATTTAAACATTTGGAAGTTAGTACTGTCAAAGAAGCAGGAGACGAAGGGAAGTCCAAAGTCTACAAATCCAAAAGAAGAAAACAAGGACGTATAGAAGGGGGGTGGGGCTGCAAGGAGTGCCCAAGCACCTGTTCCTTTTACTCTCGTTTTAAAAGTGCCTTTTTCAGAGGAATGTATTTTAGGCGTGTGCGCCACCGAGTAGAGTGGACTTAATACTTTGCTAGCAGGACTCGGCGTCGGCCCACAAGTACAAAGAGACCCACGTTTGTCGTCAGAAGGATTGTTACTACTTTGTACCTTCTTTTACTGGTCCCCCTCCTCCCCTGACCTGGACCCGCTGGACTACTTCGTTTGGTCATACGTCGAGAACATCACCAACATGACCTCCTATAACACAAAAGCCTGGCCCATCGCCGTCATTCGTTTAGTATTCGTCGAGCTCCCGCCGGCTTTGTGGAATGCTCCCAGTTCCGAGCCCGTATCGAGGCGGTAATTGAGGCTGAATGCAGCTACATTGAATGGATGCCAGCTCTACTACATAAAAAAGTTACCTGGATTGGTTTTTTCAATAACAGTTTTTAAAATAAAATTGTAGTGTTTTTTTTTCTTTAGGGCGAGAAATTTATCGTTCCACCCTGTACACATATAACTACCTTTTATATCATAGATGACAATTGTCCTTATTTACAATGCCTCCCACGGGACAGAGTTGGACACCAGGGTCGTTTTTTAACGTGGAGAAAAGGAACAAAAATAAAAATTGTCTCAGTCGTGAAGGATTTCTCCTCCACTGACAGAGAACAAGAAATTGAAGTGCAGTATCTGAAGAACAGATACTACACTTTGAGGTATTTATTTGCTCCCCCCCTGAGCAAATTAGGCACAAGGCCGGCTTTTAAAGTGAGGACCAACTCCCCGAGGAGTAGGGGAGCTGGATAGTAACAATTGGTATGAAGGGTTTCCCCGACATTGACCAAGGTCTTATGTGTGGGGTTTCCCCCACATGTGGTCTTTGCTTGCAGTATCTGCCGGAACAGATACTACACTTTGATCTTGTCCCGAAGGCCATAGATGACAATTGTCTGCTCTTTTGTTTTCGCCACTTATTAAGCATACCTAAAATAAAGGAATACAATTGCTAATTTCAGAGTTGTAATCTCTCATCATTGGCTTTTTTTTTTTCGCTTTTTATTTGTTTTAACAATAGCTGCTCCCCGCCGTTCATCGTATCCTCCACCTCGCCACCGCAGACACGCGTACATGCTTATTAGATTCGATCCTCGTGACTCTCATTGCCTGTTTATTCGCACAGCCGCTGAGCCAGCTCTTGAAGAGAGAATGAGTCTCACCGCAGAAACAAAACGGTGTGGCGCGTCGTGTCTGCTGCTGCTGCTGCTGTTGTTGTCTGAAATGGCATTATTTTGTTACGACTTATTTTTGTTGGCTTCGTTGTTGTACCAATCGACCTATCCACCTTGGTACGTACTTATTTATTTGTATAATAGTGACACAGGTGTAAATGCGGATGTTAAAGTAAAATGTTATTGTTGTTGTTATTGTTTTTAGTTTACCAAACAATTAAATAAGTAACAAAATAAAACGAGAAGAGGAGGAGGGGAGGGGGGTAAAACTGACAGACAAACAGTCTTGCTTGCACTTGGATAATACGAAACTCAAAGGGAAAAAGAAGAGAGAGAAAGAAGAAAGGAAGAAAATAAAGAAAGGGGAAAGAAAGACAAAGAGAAGAGGAATCAGGAGAAAAGGAAAACAGGAAGGAAAGGAAAGAGGAAGAAAAAAAAGAGGAACGAAAGAAGCAAAATGGAGGGAAGGAATTAGGAATGAAGGAAAAGAAATTAATTGGAAACGAAGAAGAGAAAAAACAAAAACAAAAACATACAAAACAACTGTTATATTTTTGTTTGTTTCAATTAAAAACAAATCTATTTTTTAATGAGCGCCATTTTAAAATTGTCGGCATCTATTTTAAAACTCAAACATTCGTTCGATTTAATTGAGTTTCTAACGATTTTTATAATACTTCTTAAATCGCCTTTCTTGAAAGACGTTGGACAGTTTTTTAACAATAGCCAACAAAGCAAAAAACGCTAAAAAAAATACTCCTTGGAGTCCCCCCCTCTCCATTGCATTGTGTTAAAACATACGCATGAGTATCGATCCTCTGTTTCGCAAAACACTTTTTTTTACTAATATTAACAATTAATATAGATATCCCGAAAAATTGAGTCGTAAGAAAGCCTTTAAAAAATATCTTAGTGACTCCTGAAGATTGAACCTTCTTTATGATCTACAGACCCACCCTCAAACCCACTGTTCGAATTCTTGTGATGGAGAGCCAACCCTCATTTACTTAATAGAAAAAAAAACCCTGAAGAATGTTGCAGTTTGCAGCGACCGAAACGCTGTGCTAATAACAACCAAGCTGAGAATAATAGTCCGATTAATCAACATAACACAAATATTTTCTCATCTCAAAAATTCAGAATTAAATATACAAAAAAATATATGTTACCAAAGGTGGGTTAAGTTACTAGTGTACCTACCTGGATAATTTTTAAACTTATTTTATGGTGTTTATTTACTTTGAAACAAATGCAGTGTCAAGTTCGGTTAAAACTATAAAAACGGAGTGGTCTGCTTAGAGCCATTTGCACCCGGATAATCGCTTAAAAATCGAAAATTAAACAAAATAATGGTAAAAACTCATCCTATAGATGTCACTAACGAGCGGAAATGTAAAGTTCTATAAGTAAAGTCCGGAAAGTTCGTGCCGATTGTTAGTTGGTCATATTTCGACACGTTAGCACATATCACAATCATTGCAGATATTAGTATCTCGATATCATGTTGCAGATATTAGTATCTCGATATCACATTGCAGATATTAGTATCTCCATATCATGTTGCAGATATTAGTATCTCGATATGATGTTGCAGATATTAGTATCTCGATATCACGTTGCAGATATTAGTATCTCGATATCATGTTGCAGTCTCGATATCACGTTGCAGATATTAGTATCTCGATATCATGTTGCAGATATTAGTATCTCGATATCACGTTGCAGATATTAGTATCTCGATATCACGTTGCAGATATTAGTATCTCGATATCATGTT
>NC_136522.1:48633959-48641459 GCF_053919585.1 Euprymna scolopes | reverse complement strand
TACAGCGAAAAACGCGAATGTTGTCAATTATTTAATAATTGAACACACTTACCAAGTGTTTTAGAAAGAGAAAAAGGGTTCATTTTTTTTCTCACCAGAAGCCATTTTTCCTACGTTAAGAATTTCTTCTGCAAAATTAAATGTCCAAAGCCAACTAGCAAATACCCTGTAAGCTTATCGTTAATTCGATAATATCTGGTATTTAAAAAAAAAAACACGCTTGACTTTTCAAGAGAAAAAGAGACAGACCGTGAAAAATAATTATTCGCGTATGTCATTGTGCTTAGCAAACACGTAAAGAATCAAGTCATTTTTTGCAAAGAGCAAAGAGAGTAAAAAAAAAAGACTAAAAGTTTACCATACGAATTCGTCGGATATTTAAGACGACGGATTTTATTTTTGCTACGTAAAAACGCGTGCAAATAAAAAAAATGTTAAACAAATGTTATTTCGCTGGATTGTTTCTAGTAAGACTAGAAATATAGCGTTCAAAAAATTAAGCCACAAAAGGACTGCTAAACTGTTCTTCAAACAAAAGAATTGGGAAGGAAAACTTGGCTGATTTTTTTTTTTTTTTTTATACTAAGGAATATTTCTTTAATACAAGCGTAAATTGTAAGTTGAATTCGTATGATGGATGCGAAATTCAAAGATTCACTGTTGGAATTGTTCCAATTCCAGGAAGAGCAAAATCTCGCGTTGCAAAAGCAGCAAATTCAACAACAAGTAGAAAGAGAAGAGATTTAAACAAGCATTTGAAGAAAAAATGCTTCAACAACGGAAACGCTTCGAGGAAATATTGATGAAAACACAGGAGGAACAAAGAAAAATTCTGGAGGCGACACAATTAACTAAAGGGGACAATAATCATAACGCATTTTCTCAAACAGCTGTGTAGGCCGCTATTGAAAATTTCAATTATAATCTAGAAGACGATGTCACTTTCGTCCAGTACTATAAACGATATGAGAATATTTTTATATCGGATTGTAGTACCTGGTCAGACGCGAACAAAGTTAGGCTTTTGCTAAGGAAATTGGGAACAACCGAGCATACAAAGTTCGTGAATGTTAGTCTCCCAAAAAAGGCTAGTGAGTTGAGCTTCCAAGAAACAGTTACGCTACTTACAGAACTGTTTTCTGCAAAAACGTCTCTTTTCCATAGACGATATAAATGCATGAATGTTACTAGAAGAGAGGAAGACGACTACACTACTTATGCAAGTATAGTGGACAAGCATTGCGACGATTTTAAACTGGAAGAATTATCAACAGATAAGTTTAAATGTTTAATACTTAATAATTATCAGCAGATAAGTTTAATTTAATACTTGGGGCAAATCATCAACAAACAGGGAAGAAGGCCGGATCCAGATAGATCGAGTGCAATAAAGAATATCCAGCTTCAGAAAATATTGCGTCTTTACAAATATTCTTCTGTTTGACAAATTACTACAATGTATTTGTGCCAAATATGCATAAACTAAGGTTGCCTTTAAATGAACTGTCAAGCAAAGACCAAAAATGGGTCTGGACGCAAAAGTGCGAAGAAGCATTTCGGGAAATTAAAGAGACTTTAACGTCTGACTTGTTTCTGGCACATTATAATCCCAAGCGTGAAATTATAGTTGCAAGCGATATCAGCTCCTATGGCATAGGAGCATTTTTACACAAAATGGATGATGGAAAAGTGAAACCTATAGCACATTCATTCCGATCATTTTTGCCAGCCGAAAAGAACTACTCACAAATTGAAAAAGAGGCGCTAAGCATTATATTCGCGGTAAAGAAATTTCATCGTTTCCTGTACGGTAGGCAATTTCTGTTACAGACCACAAACCATTATTAACGATTTTAGGGTCAAAAAAGGGACTACCACAACATACGGCGAATAGACTCCAAAGATGGGGTACCATACGTCTGAATTACAATTTTCAAAAAATTTGGTCATGCAGACGGGTTATCGAGGTTAATACCTAAGCAGACAGAACCATTGGAGGATATGGTAATAGCAGCCATTGAAGCGGAAGTCGAAGTAAAAAATACGTTATATGACACAATAAGAGAACTTCCAGTAACGCTTGATGAGATTAAGAGTAAAGCAGAGGTGGACGAATTTATTATACGCACGAAAGAAAGGATCAACAATAACGAACTGGATGAAGAAATTTATTCAATTTGCGATAACGTCCTGTTATATAGCGACAGGGTCGTAATTCCTGCGACATTACAGAAAAGAATGCTCAAGGAATTCCATGTAAAACATCCATGTATATCAGGAATTAAAAACCTTGTGCTCTCTTTCGTTTATTGGCCAAACGTGGATAAGGATATAGAAGGAAAAATAAGTGAGTGTAGAGGATGCGCATTAGCTATGAAAGCTCCTCCGACTCAATTCGGATCGTGGGCAAAACCGGACCGACCTTGATCTAGGATTCATTTAGATTTTGCAGGACCGCTAGATGGATTTTACTATCTCATTGTTGTAGACAACCTATCTAAATGGCCGGAAGTATTAAAATGTAAGAATCCCACATCCAAGGTAACTATCAACTTCTTCTATGAACTATTCGCTAGGTTTAGAGTAGTAGACTGCATTGTTACAATGGAACGCAATTTACGTCTACTGAATTTAAACATTTTTGCGAGGATCATCTAATCGAGCATATAACCATTCCGCCATACCACCCAAGAAGTAATGGACAAACAGGGAAATTCGTTGACACATTCAAGAGTTCTCTGAAAAAAGCTAGTGGGTCGCCGACAGATAAGTCAATTCAACAATTTTTACAAGTCTACAGAGTCACTTCGAATGCAAACATCGAAATATCGAAGACACCTGCTGAGGTTATGTCCGGACGCAAGGTTAGATCGATTTTTCACAAATTGTTACCAAACCAGGATAGGCCAAACCTCAAAACAGATTAAAAAAAATAACGGTATAAAGTTAGCGAAAGAGTCTTCTACAAGATTCAAAAAATAATAAGACTTTCTGGGAGTCCAGCATTATTGAGAAACAAATAGGCAACATGGTCTACATGATTAAGGGACCAGACTTCGTGCACAAACGTCACACTAACCAAATTCGGAAAAGATACTCGAACAGTAAGGTGACCAGATCGCCCGATGATGACATCATGAACACAGTGTTTGATACTTTTCAGGTGCCCATACCAGAGACAGCTCCGGAGAACAGAAGACCAAACAGAAAACGGAAATCAACAAAATTGATTGGGGTAAACTCAAAACAAAAACGTTATTAATGCCAGACGGGATATTTTCAAGGGGGGGTTATACCAGCCTTTCTTGAACAGAGGAATTTACACCGATTAGCACTATAAATAGCGCTAGTAATTCCAACACCGGTGAGAGAGATGGGACTGCACTTCAACTGTTAGCCGAGTTCCCAGCAGATATACACGCTTTCCTATCTTTGTACATTGTTAATGCACTTGTTCCTTAACCGAACCTCGACTTGATTGTTCTTATTTTCAATTATTATTATTATTATTATTATTATTATTATTATTATTATTACCGATCTCCATCTTTATATTCGGACATCAATTTGAATATCCTATTTTGCATCCGTATATAAATTTGTATATAATCTTTAGAACATTAATTTTTTCGAATTTAGAATTTTAATTTTTGCGTTAACCAACAATGTTATAAAAAATTTTTTTGCCAACCTTTTTTCTTTGAAAAAAATCCAAAATTTTGAAACTCCATGGAATAAGAAAATGATTCACTTTATCTTGTGTTCCTTGTTTTATGAACACTAGATGTTGTAAATCATGATTTCCATGATGCTAACTCCTCTCATGTATCTAATACTAGCATTTCAGCCCGGCGTTGCCCGGGTGTTTGGAGGTGTATGTTGAGCAAAAAAATAAAAGGGGGGGGTCAATTTTTTTAACTTTGACCCCTATTATGACCCCTTAACATTTATTGTTTTGGGAGCAAATCCAGTTATTAAGTTAGATCCCTGCCCAAGAAACCGATATCTAAAACTTTAAGTATTTAGACCCAAAATTGGCAGAGGAGTTTGGTAGAGTTCTCAAAGGTCAAATCGTTGAACTTTGACCCCTTAACAGCCAAATTTTTGGCCGAAAATGGATTACAAAGATTTTCCCAAATCTCAGTACTCTGTATATCAAATTTCGTGTCTGTAGACTGAAAATTGACGGTTATTGCGTAGGGAAATGTACACACACAGACACAATTATCGACAGACACACACAGACACTTTCACTGTTATATGAAATAACTTTGTGTGTGTTCATTCCCTTTGGACTTTGACAATTTTGGGGCCGAATTCTTTTTAATTTTACACGTAGGTTTTATATCGGAATGTCGCTGATCTATTATATCTATGAAAGTGTCTGTGTGTGTTTGTCTGTGTACGTTTCCCTACGCAATAACTCTGTCAATTTTAAGTTTACAGACTCGAAAATTGATATACAGGCTACTGAGATTTGGGAAAATCTATGTGATTCGTTTTCGGACAGGATTTTGGCGGTTTAGGGGGCAAAGTACAACGATTTGACTTTTGAGAACTCTACCAAACTCCTCCGACAATTTTTGGTCTACACACTTGAGCCCAAAACAATAAATTTTACGGGGTCATAATAGGGGTCAAAGTTTTAAAAAATTGACCGCTTTTTTTTTTCTTTTTTTCTTTTTTTTTTTTTGCTTGGCATACACCTCCAAACACCCGGGTAACGCTGGGCTGAAATGCTAGTATATCTATAAAAGGGAAAATGTCTGTCTGTCTGTCTGTCTGTCTGTGTACATTTCCCTACACAATAACTCTTTTAGTCTACAGACTCGAAAATACAGGGTACTGAGATTTGACAACATCGATGTGATCGGTTTTCGGCCAGAAATTTGGCGATTAAGGGGTCAAAGTATAAAGATTTGACCTTTGAGAACTCTACCAAACTCCTCCGATAATTTTGGGTCTATACCCTTGAAATTTTAGCTATAAGTTCCTTGGACATGGATCTAACTTAATAATTTAATTTGAGCCCAAAACAATAAATTTTAAGGGGTCATAATAGGGGTCAAACTTAAAAAAATTGACAGCTTTTTTTTTCTTTTTTTTTTTTTTGCTTTTTTTTTTTTTTGCTCAACATACACCTCCAAATACCCGGGCAACGTCGCGCTGAAATGCTAGTAAGTATATAAAACGATAATATAAAAAATCCGATTAAAGAAAAAAGCGCGATTTTTACGAAAGTTAACATTTTTGTACAAGCTAACATCAGAAGCGCATTTGAGAAGTTTCATCACTGCACAAGCAGAAAGACCCAGCCTATAAAATCAGCTGAAATTTTTTTTATGAGACAGTGGCACGTTTGAAATGAATGTTTCTTTTTAGAGCACAACCGAATCATGTTACTTAATTTTTGTACGTTTAACTTTATTTCAAGTGATTATGTAAAAATTATTTCATGAACTTAGTTCTTTGATAAGACAGGGGCGTGTTTAAAATAATTGTTCTGTTAAGAGCACAATTGAAGCATGATACTTGACTTTTACATTTTTAAATTTAAGTGAAGCCATTATTTACAGATAATTTTATTAAATCAACAGTATACTTTCTACAGTCCAATGTAAACTAAAATGTATTGTGTGGACTAAGTCACTGCAGGGAGGTATGTGAAACTTCCTCCCGGTACACTGAGGGAGTAGGTTTCCCTAAACGATCGATTTGATTAAAAAAAAAAATATCTGCTTTGGATGACAATAAAAGTATGGCAAGGTGGACTAGTTGTTAATCCTCATTCAATCCTGATCAATATCGAGTCTTGCTGCTAGTATATATATATATATATATATATATATATATATATATATATATATATATATATATATATATATATATATATACTACCATAGGCGCCCGGCGTTGCTTGGGTGTTTGGATGTGTATGTTGAGCAAAAAAAAAAAAAAGTGGTAGTAGGAAGGCAGGCTCGAACCCGTACCGCAAAGGAGGAAAAGAACGGGGTAAAACCTAACGTTTATGCTGTTACGACCACCGCCAAACCGGAAGCGACATTTTTTTAAATTAAGGCTAGACAATCTAAAGGAGAGGATAACTTTAAAAAAATATCGGCGAAAAAAGTGACCCCGCCCCTGTAGAAAAGTGCCTAGTTGAAGGGGGGAATATTAATGTTTTTAGCCAATTTTTCGATATTTGTCCTATGAAAGATCGAACTTTAAAACGATATTGATCTTGCTCAAATCCGTCGCAGACATGCAAACAGACATACATGCATACATTTATATATTGGTAACTGAAAGTTTTCGACCCAAACTGATGAAAAATCTTGCCCTATCTCTGAATACCCGTTATGTAAAATTTCAAATATTTAGACCAGAAATTGTCTGAGTAATTTGGAAGAGAGAAATTTGGAATTTAACTTTGACCCCTATTATGACCCCTTAAAATTTATTGTTTTGGGCGCAAATCAAGTTGTTAAGTTAGATCCATATCCAAGGAACCGTAGACCCAAAATTGTCGGAGGAGTTTGGTAGAGTTCTCAAATGTCAAATCGTTGAACTTTGACCCCTTAATCGACAAATTTCTGGCCAACACCCGATCACATCGATTTTCCCAAATCTCAGTACCCAGTATATTAAATTTTGAGTCTGTAGACTAAAAATTAACAGAGTTATTGCGTAGGGAAATGTACACAGACACACAGACACATACAGACACTTTCACTTTTATAGATATATATAGAGAGAGAGAGAGAGGTGGGGGAGAAATAAAAAGGAATTAACCGAGTTATGTGCTCATCAACGTTTCCTTTTTATTTTGAGACTTCCTTTGGATGAATGACATTAAGAAAACAAAAATCACCCGTAAAAAATATTTTAACGTTTTCTTGTGAAAAGTGTGAAGCTGTTGCATTTCAGAAACAGAAAAAGACGTTGGCAAATTTTTTTTTGAAAACAGGGTTTGGGGTTGAGATGTTAAAGAGAGGGAGATTTTTAATTACGTCATATAGCCATTAATATACTTAGAAAAGATATGACGCAGTTAATATTCTTTCTGGAAAAAATATGTCCGTTTTGTATATATATATATATATATATATATATATATATGTGTGTGTGTGTGTGTATATATATATATATACATATGTATATATATGCATATATATATACATATGAATATATATGTATATATATACATATGTATGTATGTATATGTATGTATATATATGTATATATAAGTATATGTATATGTATATGTATATATATATGTATATGTATATGCATATATATATATGTATATGTATATATATATGTATATATATGTATATGCATATATATATATGTATATATATGTATATATACATGTATGTATATGTATATACATGTATGTATATATATGTATGTATATACACTTGTGCCCGATATTATTCATACCCCCCCCCCTTAAAAATTGAGTTTATTAGGTGTAACTTTGTAAGAATTTATTGTTTA
>NC_136522.1:48621459-48628959 GCF_053919585.1 Euprymna scolopes | reverse complement strand
CTACACTAATAAATCAGTTCTACACTAATAAATCATATCCATACTAATAAATCATGTCTACACTAATAAATCAAACACAATAAACTACTGAGAAGAAAATATTCGGCACGTTATTGTCAAAATTCAGCCTAATTTAATGTGTACAATTTGAAAAATTGAACCTGTAAATTACGGCAGAAATGCACGGCCCGCGGGAACATTCGTCCGAAATTATTTTTAATTATAAATGCCAAAAGTTAAACTTTGAAATGAATAACATATTTGTAACATAAAAATATTTGATGCAATTTATTTTAATTTAAAGTCCCCCATTTCTAAGAAGCGCTATATATATATATATATATATATATATATATATATATATATATATATATATATATGGCTGAATCTCGCTTGAATCAGCCACTCTGATGAGCTGTAGACGACGAAACACGTGTCAATGGATAATTATATTTTAAAAACAATACATATGCCGCTCTCCATTTGGGGGTACCAAATTGGTCAAAGAAAAAAATATTCTCAACTCGCATTTAGGTAAGAATGCACTTTTGTATAAACTATTGAATTTATTCAAAAAGTATCGTAAACAAAAACAAACAAATAACATCCCCCCTCCCTCTCTCTCTCTCTCTCTCTCTCTCTCTCTATATATATATATATATATATATATATATATATATATAATATGCGTGTGTGTGTACTGTGCGTGTGTGTAGCCTTACGAATCCTCACGACGGTTGATACACGGAAAATTCTATGTAGCTTAATTGCTATGTATATTTTGAAAACTTACTATTTAGCTCTACTAACGTATCGAGCACTGTCTAAGTAAATACGGAAAATATTTACATAAAATTTTATCTAGCATCAATTGAAATGAATGGCTCTCATCTTGGGGAGGCTTCATGTTTTGACAAGCTTCTGGGCTTGACCTTTACACCGGATCTAAAATGCCTACATCAAATCTGTTGTCAAGGTTTCTGGGAAAATGATGGGATCCTTCTATCAATCTAGTAGATATCTACCTGCTGATGCAATACTCTGCCTATATAAGACCCAGGTCCGCCCAAGGATGGAGTATTGTTGTCACATCTGGGCAGGAGCTGCTAAGAAGACCTTATCTTGCCATGACAGCGTTCAGAATAGACTTCGTAGCCTAATGGGGGATGTCCTTTTCTCTTCCCTGCAACCTCTTTCTCACAGAAGAGACGTTGCAAGCCTGTCTCTGTTTTATCGTTATTTTCATGGCAAGTGCTCGCCTGAGCTCCAATTTATGCCCCCCTCGCCAAACATTTACGAGAAACATTTGTTTGGTTGAAAACACTATCAATAATTTCTCCCAATCTTTATCTGTGCCTAAACCTAAGCGTAGATTCCAATTAAAAAGCTTCTTTCTAAGAACTGCACACCTGTCGAACACTCTTCCGTTTACCTGCTTTCCAGCTGATTACAATGTGGCCGCCTTCAAGTCCAATGTGAACAAGTTCTTGATGAGCCATTCCCCTTAAGTAATCACATTTTACCTAATTTACACTCCTAACGTTTAATATGATACTGTCCTTTTGACCACTGTACACTCTTTAACCCTTATCCTCGAATGGCCTCTGGGCCTTGATAAGTGGTGATTCCCTTTGCAAATGTATATATATATATATATATATATATATATATATATATATATATATATATATATATATGATGAGAAAGAAGTGAACCATAAGCGAATGTTAAAAAATACGTAAGTCGGTTAAAAAATATCACGAAATGTACTTTTTAACATTCGATTATGGTTCACTTCTTTCTCCTCATTTTAAAATTTTGTTGTTCTAATAAAGTTATATATATATATATATATATATATATATATATATATATATATATATATATAGAGAGAGAGAGAGAGAGAGAGAGAGAGAGAGAGAGAGAGAGAGAGAGAAGGGAGCGGTATAATTAAAAGAAGTGACCATTTGTGGGCTAGAATTGCTTTTTCTACATAGTCACAACCATTCTCAATGCCAGCGAGCAGTTACGAACTAGTAGTTACTTACATATAGCCGTATTGCCGTAAAACGGCTCCTCGGAGTGGCTATATTTGCTGTATGAAAGAATCCAACCTCGTGTTTGACATACTCCACTTACACAGTTTCTTTCGGGATAATGTCAGTGCTAACAATACCAAGCCCCAGGGTGTGGGGGCGAACGCGAGAACATATTGGGACTGCGGTAGTGGGGCAATCACGCCAAAGAAAAAACAAAAACGGATCTTATTTCTCATGTTTGCAAGCAAAATGAAATCTCTTGAAGTAATAAAATCGTCTCGAGCTAAGAGGACAAAATAGCTGTGTCAATTGTAAGGAATGCCGTCTTATGTACCCGCTCCCTCTTCAATTTACGAAACGAGAGTGAGGGGGAGGGGAGGGGGGATAGACTAGCAACGTAGTTTTTTTTTCATATAAACAAACCTAAGTATTAATCTTTCCCACCAAAACGAATAAAGCTATGCAATTATAACAAAATTCGATGAGTTGTATGTTTTACTACAAAAAAAGATACATGTGACCCATTTAGTCAGCCATTTAGCTCAGTTTAAATTGCTTGAATCTGGGAAAAAGTTAGTTTGAAAACTTAGTGAAATTTTAATAAAATGAGAAAATTAAATAATTATCCTCCTTCCTCTCTTTCTCTTTCTCTCTCTCTTTCTCTCTATCTTTCTCTCTTTCTTTCACACACTATTTTCGTTTTAACTATATGTATGTATGTGTGTGTGTATGTGTGTGTGTGTGTTTTCATTCTTTCATCAAACTATCTATTGATAATATTCTAGCTTTCAAAATGTGAGGTGTGTTTTTTTGTTCTTTTTTATGAAATCACGTGTGCTCAACTCATACTATAAAAGTGACAGACAAGATAACTAGCGACCAGCAATACACAATATCTTCAGAGAGTGTGCATCTTTGGTCAAATTAGGATTTTTAAAATATATAGAAAATATATTGCCACTATGCGCACGCCTTTTGACCACGTCTCGTCTCTTTAAGGCCACCATTTGCCCATGTATGGAGTACCGTTGTCACATTTGGGCTGGTACATCCGCTACTAGTCTCTCGCTCCTGGACAGGGTTCAAAAAAGAGTCACCAACCTCATAGGTCTTGAACTGTCATCTAAGCTTCAGCCTCTGTCCCATCAACGAGATGTTGCATCTCTCTACCTGTTCTACAAGTATTTTAATGATGAATGCTCTGACGAACTACTTGTACCCTCTCGACGTAAATACCCCTGACAAATCTGAGAAGCAACTTAATCCCACCCCTGCACAGTAGAGACCCCTAGGTGTAAGAAAGCCTTCTACTCCAATAGTTTCTTCCTCGGAACTGCTAGACTTTGGAACTCCTTTCCGGGATCCTACTTTGCAAACTGTACTGACATGCAAAAGTTAAAGTGTAATGTGAACAGACATCTTCCTGCCCAACTCCCTTCATTATATCCCTGCAACGTATGCCCAGATAGTAGGATAGTAGCCCCGTACTTCAAAGTGGTGCTGTGCTTAGTTTGTGGTGAAAATTGAATACAAAAATAAAATAAAAATAAAAAAAATAACCACGTCTCGTCTCTCCGTGCTAACCACGTCTCGTCTCTTTCGTGTAAGCATGTCTGTTTATAATGGCCCTCTGGGGTTGCTGAGTCTTTGATAAGCAAATTAATGCATATATAACAGCATATATGTGTGTGTTTACGTGTCTTTCATATAACTATCTATTGAAAATGTTATTACTCTCAAAATGAGAGAGGTTACGCCTTTTGCTTTTTTTGGGGGGGGATAAAACCACGTGTGCTAAACTCATGCTAGAAAAATGAAAGCCAAGATAACTAGCGAACAACAATACACAACGTGTTCAGAAAATGTGCAACAGTTTATTTTGCGATGTTAGATGTGGTCTTCAAATCTCCGTAATTAAAAACATATCACTGAAGTAAGCATTTCATTGTCAGCCAAATGCAACGGTGTTGTTTTATTGAAGAGTTTGCAATAACAACAAAGTCTCTCTCTCTCTCTCTCTCTCTCTCTCTCTCTCTCTCTCTCTCTCTCTCTCTCTCTCTCTCTCTCTCTGCGCTTATTAGATCCTGCGAAATTAAAGAGGCGATAGCGAATTATCTAGTCGTGAAAGGTGACTGTAACGCGAGAAATAAACAATTTCAGTTTCATAGCGTTACGGTTTGGAACAAAGTGTAGTATCTGTTCTGATATCACGCCTTTCCTATTCTGTCATCAGCCAATGAATGAGAAATCCTTCTAGATTGAGACATTTCTTGTTCGAATCCAGAGTGCCCCTTATGTAACATTGTCCGGAAACCAACACGTTGTAACCTCAGTCGCAAAGCAGACCAAAGAATAGAAAAGAACTTTTTTGTTGTATAGCGACATTTAGTTCCTCATTCGGTGACGTTCGTTACGGGATCGTCTTCTCGAACGTCATCCACGTCTCTAACCTGATCTCTCTCACGTGATCGTCTTCTCAAACATGCTCTCTCCTTTTTGTAGTCCTCTTTTTCCTTACTGTGATGTAACTTCACTCGTCATTTCGCTCATGCTAAGGAATATTATCATCTGTTAAGAACCCAGATAAAAACAGTCCACAAAAAATGCAATCATTTAAACCGCCTGGCGCCACTCTGGGTCTTTTTGTCTCGGAGGAGATGCATTTTCAGAAAATGAAGATAGACAGACAGATTGGCGTACAGACAAAGTGAGGTATATAAAGCAAATTACTTTTCATGAGAGAGCGAGACATTGTTTTTGATCCGCCATGTTTTATAAATAAGTGGGAAATAACTCAATTCGAAAGCTTTCTTATGGCTATATTTTTTTATTATAATCTCTAAAATTCGAAAAGTAATAATTTGCTGGAGGGACCTGTGGAAATTCCACAGTGGACTCTTTCATGTGTAATGTATAGATGTTGACATTCTATACATTATTTATCCAAGCTAGAATGTATACTCGGCGTGGCCCGGCCGTAAAATAGTTTAAATATGATATTTTAATTTATGCAAATTTCGCATATACTATTATAAAGTCAATTTTCTATCGATTCTTATATATTAAAGTTGTTATTTCAAAAATAAAAAATAAATATGTGCATATGATTTGGTACATCAACTTAAATCGAAACCGAAACCAAAAATTGTGAAAAATTCTTGGTAAAATTATTTATTGCAAGAAATGGAAGGTCATCTTCTATAATATAAATCCCACCTGTCTTTTTAAATGTATGTATGATAGTATGTATGTATGTATGTATGTATGTATGTATGTATGTATGTATGTATGCATGTTGGCCGTGTGGGTTTGTGTGTATGTATGTGTGGGCTCCCGTAAGACGTGGTGAAGGCAACCTTTCTAGGAGAAGCAAATCTCTAATTTAAAAAACCATAAAGCGGGAGACCAGTACCCGTATTAAGCTGGTCTGCAGTTTAACTTGTTGCTGGCTATCTTGCTCTTGCTTGTTGCTGGATCTCAACATTTTGAACCGAGAGAGAGACTTAGCTGTCGTACAAAGCTAAGACTCTGTAACATCATCTGTGTATAGATACTCCCTCACGAATTTGTCTATTAAAATGGTCCTGTGTCGATGGAACTCGTTTTTGGGCTCGTGTCTGGGAGAGTGGCACTCGTCTGACAAGACGTTGCAATCATCATGTATGTATGTATGTATATCGGCATAAAACTTTCGACAGAAGCCACGATTTTTCACGAGATCGGTATCGTTTTGAAGCGCGACCCTTCAGACGAAAAATATCGAAAAATTGGCTAAAAACATTACTTTTTCACTCTCAACTGGACACTTTTCTATGGGGAGAGGTCGCTTTTTTCGTCGATATTTTCGAAAATCATCCCCTCTTTTCGATTGACTAGCCTTAATTTAAAGCTTCGCCACTTCCGGTTTGGCAATGAACGCAACTGCAAATACGTCACGTCTTTTTTTTTTTTTCACTTTCTTCGCCTCCTTCGTGGTACGGATTCGAGCCTGCCTACTACTACTTTGTTGGGTTTTTTTTTTGTTTTTTTTTTGGCTCAACATACACCTCCAAACACCCGGGCAACGCCGGGCACCCAGGCTAGTAACAATTAAATAACAGTCATTCGATGAGTCAGCGTGACACAAAATAACATACACGCTATCGTATTAATATATAGACTATATGGAAAAAAAAAAAACGACTTGATTAATTTACGACTTGATTTTTGGAATATGACATGTTTCTGAAATTTATTCTTATTAATATATTTAAATCTAAATAAACGCCAAATAACAACAAAAGAGGTTGATATGCCGTAAACAAAACGGAAGCAGTCAGCAAATCATTTCCAATCGGTATTATGTTTCAGCGGTGAATGACCTCAATGATCTTGTTTTTTTCTTTTTTTACTTTGGTTCTTTTAATTCTTTACCACTTTTCATCTTTTTTATTCTATCTTTTTTGTTTTTTTGTTTTGTCTTTCTTTTCTTATCTTGTGTTCTTATTTTCTTTTCATTGCTTTTCTTTTTCTTTTTCTCTTTATTTTTTGTTTCTTTCTTTCCTACCTTCTTTGTCTTTCTTCTCCCCCACCCCTTTGTCATCTGTTTGTTTATTTCACTTTTTCTTCCTTTCTTTCATTCTAAAATACAACGCTCTCTCTCTCTCTCTCTCTCTCTCTCTCTCTCTCTCTCTCTCTCTCTCTCTCTCTCTCTCTCTTCCTCTCCACCGCCTTTTACGACATTATATTGTTTTCCTTATTCCTTTCTTTATCTATCTCAACAGAGTGCCAAGCCTGACCTCCCCCACACACCTTTTGTTCTTTGTCGTTTCTTTTCTTACCTATCTACCAACCATTTACCTACCCCCATACATGTCTACCTGCATGTCTATTAGGCACTATTAACCCCAACACTAAACCTAACCCTAACCTCCCACTCGCCGACACCGCTTTCATTTCTTACTTTGAGAACGGCTTACTGCTATTCTTTACCAAAAACATACTCTTCGGCACTAAACATAGCCATTCCCGCGAAGAGAAACGACGAACTGCTTGGAACCAGCGAGAGGCGAAACTCTTTACAAAAAAAGTGGCATATTGTACACAAAGCCGTTATCCACAAGTCTTTGATTGTTTTATTCATTCCAAAGTTCCAAAACTTTTCAAAGACAAAATGAAAAAAATTAAAAATTGGATTCTCCATGAAAAGGTCTTTGAGAACAAATGATTTGATCTAGAACAAAAAATATAAGAAAAAAAAAAAAGAAACAAGAGTACGTACATACGCACGCACGTGCACATATACACACACGTTAGTTTTTTTTTTTTTTTTTATTGTTTCAATTCATCTATTTCCAGGTAATATCCCCTGCATTCCATCCTTGTTTTATACTCAGACCAATATATCTGTTTTGTTTATCGCTTTAGTTGTGCCGGATTAAGATGTTTAAGATCTCGAGTAACACCTGTATTATTTTATCGT
>NC_136522.1:48603959-48616459 GCF_053919585.1 Euprymna scolopes | reverse complement strand
TATATATTTATACATACACATTTATATGCGTGTATATATTCGTGTGTATACTTATATATATATACATACGTATATGTGTATATTTATGTATTTATATAGACATGTATATGTGCATATGCCTGTGTATATTTATTTATGTATATATGGATATATATATATTTGTATATGTTTAAATATACGTTTGTATATGTATATATATATACACATTTATGTGTGTATGTGTAGATATGCATATACGTGTGTATCTGTAGATATATATTTATATTTACATATTCTCATATATATGTGTGTATGAATGAATATATAATTAGCTATTACAAAATACAATTAATTAATCATGTTTTTTCTTGGTTTGTCTAATATTTTGTCACAAATTGTTTTTGTTGTTTATTATTTTGTTTATTTTTTTAAAGCAAAACAATTCTAATGTTTATCTTTTTTATTTATTTATTTTTTTTCATTTTCTTTGTTTTTGTGTCATGAAAGATTTAACGGCCAAAGACGCAACAAAATATTTACTTCGAATGCTAATTTTTTTCTTGTTCTTTCTTTTTCTTCTTCATCTTCATCAATGCATCTTCATCGCATCATCCTCAAAACTATGTTCTCAGAAAGTTCTTAAAACCTTATCTATTTATATCTTTCTTGTTTTACGTTTTGCCTTTGCGTGTTCAAACGGTGTCCTTCTATTTTCCTGCCTCTACTATTTGTGTTCTTATTTTAGATATGAACATGTTTTCGTAATTGATACGTTTCTGACTTTAAAATATAATATGGATACGCTTTTGACATTTTTGAAAGGTGAGATATATATATATATATATATATATATATATATATATATATATATATTAGAATATATATATATATATATATATATATTAGAATATATATATATATATATATATATATTAGAATATATATATATATATATATATATATTAGAATATATATATATATATATATATATATTAGAATATATATATATATATATATATATATATTAGAATATATATATATATATATATATATATATTAGAATATATATATATATATATATATATATATTAGAATATATATATATATATATTAGAATATATATATATATATTAGAATATATATATATATATATATATATTAGAATATATATATATATATATATTAGAATATATATATATATATATATATATTAGAATATATATATATATATATATTAGAATATATATATATATATATATATTAGAATATATATATATATATATATTAGAATATATATATATATATATATTAGAATATATATATATATATATATTAGAATATATATATATATATATATATTAGAATATATATATATATATATATATTAGAATATATATATATATATATATATTAGAATATATATATATATATATTAGAATATATATATATATATATATATTAGAATATATATATATATATATTAGAATATATATATATATATATATATATTAGAATATATATATATATATATATTAGAATATATATATATATATATTAGAATATATATATATATATATATATTAGAATATATATATATATATATATTAGAATATATATATATATATTAGAATATATATATATATATATATTAGAATATATATATATATATATATATTAGAATATATATATATATATATATATATATATATTAGAATATATATATATATATATATATTAGAATATATATATATATATATTAGAATATATATATATATATATATATTAGAATATATATATATATATATATTAGAATATATATATATATATATATATATATTAGAATATATATATATATATATTAGAATATATATATATATATATATTAGAATATATATATATATATATTAGAATATATATATATATATATTAGAATATATATATATATATTAGAATATATATATATATATATTAGAATATATATATATATATTAGAATATATATATATATATATTAGAATATATATATATATATATTAGAATATATATATATATATATATTAGAATATATATATATATATATATTAGAATATATATATATATATATATTAGAATATATATATATATATATATTAGAATATATATATATATATATATTAGAATATATATATATATATATATTAGAATATATATATATATATATATATATTAGAATATATATATATATATATTAGAATATATATATATATATATTAGAATATATATATATATATATATATTAGAATATATATATATATATATATTAGAATATATATATATATATATATATATTAGAATATATATATATATATATATATATTAGAATATATATATATATATATATATATTAGAATATATATATATATATATTAGAATATATATATATATATATTAGAATATATATATATATATATTAGAATATATATATATATATATTAGAATATATATATATATATATTAGAATATATATATATATATATTAGAATATATATATATATATATTAGAATATATATATATATATATTAGAATATATATATATATATATATTAGAATATATATATATATATATTAGAATATATATATATATATATATATTAGAATATATATATATATATTAGAATATATATATATATATATTAGAATATATATATATATATATATTAGAATATATATATATATATATTAGAATATATATATATATATATTAGAATATATATATATATTAGAATATATATATATATATTAGAATATATATATATATATTAGAATATATATATATATATTAGAATATATATATATATATATTAGAATATATATATATATATTAGAATATATATATATATTAGAATATATATATATATTAGAATATATATATATTAGAATATATATATATATATTAGAATATATATATATATATATTAGAATATATATATATATATATATATATATATATATTAGAATATATATATATATATATTAGAATATATATATATTAGAATATATATATATATATATTAGAATATATATATATTAGAATATATATATATATATATATTAGAATATATATATATATATATTAGAATATATATATATTAGAATATATATATATATATATTAGAATATATATATATTAGAATATATATATATATATATTAGAATATATATATATATATATTAGAATATATATATATTAGAATATATATATATATATATTAGAATATATATATATATATTAGAATATATATATATATATATTAGAATATATATATATATATTAGAATATATATATATATATTAGAATATATATATATATATATATATTAGAATATATATATATATATTAGAATATATATATATATATTAGAATATATATATATATATTAGAATATATATATATATATATATTAGAATATATATATATTAGAATATATATATATATTAGAATATATATATATATATATTAGAATATATATATATATATATATTAGAATATATATATATTATATATATTAGAAGTGGAAAACGTATAATATCATTTTAAAGTTGGAAACGTATATACTTTAAAATGATATTATACGTTTTCCACTTCTAAAAGGTGAAATGTACATGCTTCCGACTTTAACAAGATTATATGTATACGTTTCTGACTTAAAAAATAAAATGAATACATTTCCGACTTTAAAACATAATACGAGTATGGATACGTTTCTAACGTTAAAATGATAATATTATACGTTTTCCACTTTTACATGGTGAAATGTACATGTTTCTGACTTTAAAAAGATAAAATGTATACTTTTCTGACTTGAAACAATAATATACGTACAATTCCGACTTTAAAAAGGTTATATGTATACGTTTCCGACTTAAAAAAATAAAAGGAATACATATCCGACTTTAAAAGATAATATGTATACGTTTCCGACTTTAAAATATAAAATGGATACGTTTACGACTTTAAAATATAAAATGGATACGTTTCCTATTTTAAAAAATTATATACGTACGTTTCCTACTTTAAAAAATGAAATGCATACGTTTCCGAATTTAAAAAAAAAACTGAAACGTTTACGACTTCAAAAGATAAAATATAGAGGAAAATAGATTGCATGTTGAATAATTGCGAACTGCATTAGAGAAAATAACGAAAGCTTTAACTAATCTTTCATTTTTGTTATTTGATCAACTCAAGAAATATTCATAGCGAAACGACGAATCTTTGATGATATTTTCGCTTTTTTTTCTTTTTCATTTCCATCCTGGTGAAATGTTATTTTTATATTTAACGCATATTTAACGATTGACTATATATAAATGTAGGTACGAATTATGTTTAGATTTTGTTTGTTTTTAATTTTACTTCATTGTACATTCTTAGAAATCAACGGATCCTTTGTTGGGGTAAAGACCAGATATGAGATGCATAGATATCCGAGTGTTCAACAAAAGTTCCACTTGATCTCGCTAACATTCAGTTAGTAAAGAAGAGCATTAAGTTTGGCCCTACAGATTCTGTAGATAGATCTGTACGGATACAGAACATTAAGCTTGGCCCTACAGATTCTGACCATAGATAATTCCTGAGGTCTCTATCGATGACCAGGTTCTGCTGTTCAGCAATCCGAACCCAAGACTCAAAGAGAGAGAGAGTCGTAACTTTACTTTGTCCTTCAGTTGAGCGGAGTTTTCACTCAACTAACATCGTTTCTGTATTTTCTGTTTAATATATTTTCCATGTCACTGTTTCCGAGGTTTTTCGTTATTCTTTCCGACATTTACAGCATAACAATTAATTTTACTGTCATCAATTTACAAGTGAACTCTATCATAGTATATCTTTCTTGTGGTCTCTTGATCTTACTGGATTCCAGGACAAGAATTCATCTAGTCTGGTGAAATACCTAAGTTTTGTTACTTAAAGTGGTATCACTACGAGGTGTACTATTCGTTGCATGATCCCGTGCATAGCTGTGTCGAAGGAATCTTATTTGGGTTTCAGACACTTAGTTATTTTAAATGAGTCAGGGTTTGCGTCTAGGGTGAAGTATCCTTGTACCTATTTGCCCTGATAAGCCTTTGTACGGAGAGATCGAACACACCCTGGGACGGTGTCTATTAGGTAATTAAAATGTTATCTTTTTTTAATATTCTTGTCATTTGGTTTGAACTGGAAATGAAGCATCCTACCGGATGCCAGATGTGTATATGTATATATAAACGTATATATCTTATACATTCCAACCGAGAGATCTTTTAAAGAATCTGCCGATATGTATTGTACGCGTATGTACATATGAATATATATATATATGAATATATATATATATATATATATATATATATATATATATATATATATGAGTATACATGCATATATCAATATAAGTGTGCAAGAATATGTATATATATGCACTTTACTTCCGTATAAACTATATCGCCTGAAAAGGTCTCTAGTTATAGGTAACTAGCTGACCGAAACATATTCATGACTGCGTGGCAACATATAGTGTGTGTGTGTGTGTGTGTGTGTGTGTGTGTGTGTGTGTGTGTGTGTGTGTGTGTGTGTGTGTGTGTGTGTGTGTGTGTGTGTTCGGTTTACGTTCTTTTGCCAATTTTTCACAAATGTCATTATTTTAAGATTCACGTTGATCGCATATTATTTTATGGCTTATTTTTATATATGCACCCACCCTCATTCTTCTTTCTCTCTCTCTTTTTTTTTTTTTTTTTTTTTTTTTTTTGCAATATCTCACATTTCTGTAATGATCCCCCACCCACCCAACCTGTCTGATCTTCCACCATCCGACACGCCCACGACGGCACTTCCATTTCTCTTAGAACAGCTTATCTTGTCGCATTTAGAGTCTTCACGGGCGTACAAGCATTTCAGTCATTCAGCTAATCTAACCGTAACAAAGTAACTTTTGGACGGATCTGACGGCTCGGGCATATTACAGAATTAAACATAACTAATACAACTATTATCACTACTACTACTACCACTACTACTACTAATAATAATATTTATCATTCTGAAATTCGACAGCTTTTTTTTTTTAGTAGAGGGTGAGAAGCGGTAATTAACTTCCAATTATGTGGTGTTCCTCTTAAGTTTTTTTTTTCTGCTGCAGTTTTTAGATCACTTGTGTTTGTAACTGATGTGAATTAGTTACCGCGTTCGAGGATTTTCCTTAAAATTTCAGTAGTTTTACCGTCTGCTGTATAGTGTCAGTCTTCTCCTTGATTCCGATTTCTCCTAGTTTTTTCCGAGGTATTTGGAAATGTTCATAGTGCTCCTACAATTATTGGCATTTTATTGAGGTTTTTTTGTTTTTGTTTTTTTTTCATATTCCATATTCATTTCAGTTCTCTGGCAGATGCTGCATATTTGAATTATTTTTTCTGACTGTTTACTCTTCACACTGTGGCTTGCTGGGATGGCAAAATCTACAATTTGGCTGTTTCTTTCTTTGTTATTAATTTCTATTTCATCCGGTCTCCTTGTTTTGAAGAGTCTATCTGTTTGAACCTCCATGTCTAAAAGGATTTAGGGGTTGTCATTTTCCACTACTGGGCTTGTGTTTTACAATTTGTCTGTATGTTCGAGATACAGTCGTTAACTTTCAGTGCAAAGGAACTGATTTTCAATTACCATTTTTTAACAACATGCGTTTACGTATATATGTTTATTTGTGCATATATGCATACATGTATATATGTATGGACTGCGTTGATGTTGCTAGAACCATAACTCCTTTTAAGATCAAAGAATTGACTTCCTCGGGGGGTGGGGACAAAAGGTTGTTTTAAGTTATTTTTTTTAATTGTGGATATGTCGATAAATAATAAATTTATATGAGGCCCATACTTAGGATATGTTTTTTTAATTATTCTTTGACAGAAAAGTATAATAAAAAGTAAAGTTCGCAAGATAAGACAATGTATGTTTGCCCTAAAACAACATTTTAAGAGACCTGCAATAAAGCGATGGACAGTGAAAATTCTTCGATAAAGAATAAAATGTCATAACTTTGTGAATATAACATGAACTTGAATAAAATTTTTGGAAATAGCTAACCTTAAAGCAGTCGTTTGATGATATAATTTTCGTTTTGTTGTGACGTATATTAAGGGAAAAAAATTAAAATTTTACTAATCTGCAATAAAGCGATTAATACAGTATACTTATATACACGTGTACATATGTATGCGTATACATACGTGTATATGTCCCAAAAACTTCTGATCTTGATGAGGAGGAGACTAAAATCGTAACCAAATTTGAATATTTAAATGCTAATATTTTTGTTTCTATGCGACGAAACTACATGAAAATTTGCAGCCTTTTTGAAGATTATAATACTATTCTATGGTTAAAATTTGATGACAATTGGTTAAAAGGAACCTATATTTTTAAACCAATACAATATGCCGAAATTTGCTTACATTTGTATATATAGTGTCCTGGCAAGCTAGCTTTAGTTTTGCTGCTTTGGGATTAATTTTGCTTAAGGTTTTTTTTTTCTTGGTTGTCTCCCCTGTGGTTTTTCCAAGCCACTTATATATGTACACATGTATATATGTATACATCTATATATACGTGTATATAGATGTTATTCGTCCTCCGACAAAAGGAGGGTGAACTTGTAAATTCACCCTTGTCCGTTCGTCCCTTCGTCGGTGCTCACTTTTCTCAATAACTACGCCTTGGAATTTTTGGAAATTTTGCACAAACTTTAAACATGATATGATTAAAAAAAAAAGTAACAGAATGGATTTTCCGGGAAAACTCCGGTTTTCCTTCCTAAGGGTGCCTTTCGATTTAAAATGGCCAAAATTGACACTTTTGTGCTTATTAAAAAAATTGATGCCTTGAATTTTTATAAAACTTTCTGAAATGTTGTAACTAGCTGATTTCTATATAATTTTGTTTGTCTATTTTTCGCGATAACTCTTGGGTGTGCCCTGGGGGATCTTTTAGGGCTAATAAAACACTCCATTTTTGGGACTGTTTTACCATATTTGTCCAAAATTTTCTGTGTATGTCTATTTAATAGTTTTGCATGGTGCAGAACTCAAATTTAAATATGTTAAGGCCTTGGGGACTTTTAGGGTTAAATGGGGGGGGGCAAATGATGGACTTAGTCATTTTTTTTGTATGGTACAGAACTCAAAACTCAAATTTACTTATGTTAAGGCCTAAAACTGCACCATTTGTTAATTTTCACCAGGACTTGACCTCCCCTGGGGTCTTTTGGGGCTAAATGTGGAGGGGGGAGGCAAATGCTAAACTTAATCATTTTTTTTTATGCCTCGTTCACTGTGCACTCACGGGGGACCATGCATGCTTTACTTGTTAGAGCTTGTTTTCAAAACGAAAACTGGGGTTCCATAGTATTAAATTTTAGTTTTTCAAAGGTCGAGATGATATATATAGGGAAGGCAAACCTGCTAGAACCATACATCATCAATCCATCATTGAACAAAGACCTTGCCAGCCGCAGCATGTCTAATACCCTATGTCTAATTTGAGTAAGAATAGACAATAATGTTTGGACGATTAATCGCCGTTGGGAATCGGAAATATCAGAATTATTGGTGCTTGGGGGGTATCGGAATCTGTTTCCTTATCGAAAAATGTTGTGTCTGATTTCTGATGCTCTAACGTTTAATTGTTTCAATTTTTTTTTTTTAACAAAATTTTCCATTTATCGATATTAATGATGAAATAAATGTTTATGTAACTAATATCTATCGCTCTCCCTCTACCCATAAGTGTATTTATGCACATATTATACGGAAATTTAATCTAATCTGGTTTACCCCTCCCCTCTCCCCTCCCTTAACTAAAAAAAAAACAACTACTGTATAGCTAAATATTTAAAGATTTTGAAAGAATCGTCATCAGAAATTGACAACAGAATCGGTAATTGTATCGGAATTGGGGAAAATATTCTAATCGTCCCATCACTAAGAGGGGACGACGACTATTAGACAAATGGGGAGTTCTTGAAAAATTATGTTTTTTTTCTTTTTCCTTTTTTTTTCTTTTTTTTTTTTTTTTGTCTGCACTGACACTATCGGGACAAATAACAATTAATGAAGGCTTAATAACAGTTGGTAATGGTCAGAGCAGTTGTAATTCTTTTTTCTTTTTTCCTTTTCTTTTTGGTAATAGCAGTGTTGTTAGTACTGAAAGAGCGAAGAATAGTTCATCCCTCTCACTCTCTCTCTCTCTCTCTCTCTCTCTCTCTCTCTCTCTCTCTCTCTCTCTCTCTCCTGTACTTAATGGCTTAACCCTCGTGCACTGTGATAAAGACGTCCTGCGCGACAATTAGAGGGTGATGTGCGTCTGTCTGCCGCAGAGGTGTTTACACGCTCAAGGTTGTTTTTGTTTTTGTTTTTCCTGTTGATAGTCAAACAAGTGCGTGTTTGTTAAGGTTATCCGTCGTCCGAGAGTGGGAAGCGGGGTGGAATCAAAACTATGGTTGAATAAGAAGGACAAAAGATTTTGGCAGCAAAAGAAAAAGTTCAGGTTTGAGTTTGGGAGGATCAAGGTATTATTAGACATTGTTTTGTTTCTTTTTCTAAATAAGAAAATTGACGCGGACAATTTGGTTTTGTTTTTAGGGGTTTGTTCAATTACACATTTTTTTTGTATTATTTGGATCATTCGGTCTAATATTACTACTACTACTACTACTACTAGAAAAGATGTAGACAAAAAATCGGTAAGTTTGCTTTTCATATATCCACATATTAAGAAGGTTTTACGTGCGGGTATACTTTTATGTATTACTTTAAAATGCAAATAAATCCTGTTATCTATAATATAAAGGGCAGTTGTCTGTGTATATGTTTGTATATCCGGCTGAAACGAAAAGAAAGAAACGACCAAATGAATGTCCACAAAGTTGGTACTTTCTTTATCGGCGTTGCTCTGGACGAATAATAGCTAAAATTTAGAAAAGTTTATTCATTTGTTGATTCTAAATCTGGGCACATTCCTTCGGGGATGGAGAAGGTGTCGATTTTGCAGTTAGTTTATGTACTAAGTAAAGGGAAATAAATCTGATTTTTATCAAGGTTAATTCCCCTACACCAGCTCATTCCTCGTGGAATCTATATAGATGAGTCGTTTATGTGTGTGTGTGTCCAAATAGAGGAATAGGCTGGCAGAGAAGGAGGAGGAGGAAAACAGGAGAAGGAGGGAAATAGAGATAAAATTTTCATAAAAATATGTTACACTTTTTTACCAGGGAAACGTCGCGTAACCTTGCTAGCCTATTATATAAATAGCAAATGTCTGTGTGTATGTGAGTTTATATGTCCAACTAAAAGTCAGAAAACAAGCAAAGTTGGTATATTCTTTATCAGCGTTACACCGGATGATATATATGTAAAATTTAGATTCAACTCGGCCATGTTTCGTCAGGGAGGGTCGTTTTTTCGGTGTGCATTATGCACTAATTTGGAAAAAAAACTTCCAAATACGAGGGGCGTGCAATAAGTAATGCCCCTGGCCCACTTCCCATAGCAGTAGAGCAATGAAACTTGGCACAGTTATTAGTCTTTCTCTACATAGGAACCACCCAGGGTTATGCATTTCTCCCATCGTTTCATGCAACTCTGGAGACCGTTTTTGTAGAACACCCCAGGTTGGTCCTCCAAACATGACGTGACTTCAGAAATCAAGGCTGCATCATTTGGGAAACGCTTTCCTTTCAAAAACAACTTCATGGCTGGGAAGAGGTGAAAGTCAGAGGGTGCAAGGTCAGGAGAGTAGGGAGCATGGGGGAGGATTTTATAGACACACGCCCGTGCTTCTGATCTGGTGACATGCGAGTTGTGGACCGAAGCGTTGTCCTGCAGGAGGAGAGTATCTTTGCTGATCTTGCCCCGCCTCTTGATTTTGATAGCTTCCTTTAATTTCCTCAAAAGTGAAGCATAATAGGCTCTTGTAATTGTGGTACCCTTTGCCAGGAAATCTGTCATCACTACTCCGTCCTGGTCCCAGAAGACTGTGAGCATGACCTTGCCAGTGGAGGGCTGCGCCCTTGCCTTCTTTGGAGGTGGTGAGTCCAAGTGCTTCCACTGCATTGACTGGGCTTTGGTCTCTGGATCATAGTGATGGACCCAGGTTTCATCCTGTGTAATTAGCCTTTTGAAAAACTTTGGCTCGTCTTCTTGGCACATCTCCAAATTCATCCTCGAGCACTCGACGCGTTCTCGCTTCTGGAATGGTGTGAACAACCTGGGTATCCATCTGGCAGACACCTTATGCATATGTAAATGGTCATGAATGATAGTTTCCACAGAACCTGTACTAATCTTGACATCTTTGGCTATTTGGCGAATAATAATGCGCTGATCTTCCAAAATGGTAGCCTCAACTTGATGGACAGATGCCTCATCAATGGCAGACGGGGAGCGACCAGGTCTGGGAGCTGTTTCCACAGACTTCCGACCATGTTTGAATTAACGATGCCAGCATTTTACAAGGTCATATGATCGGGCATTATCACCATAAGTTTCTTTCATTTCATCAAAAGTCTCCTGTGATGTGCGTCCTTTCAAATACAAAAACCGGATCACTGCTCGACATTCAACAGACTCCATTTCACACCTGACTCGGTTCAAACACCTGTAAAACAGAAACCATAATTAGTTCAGAGCTGTTATTTGTCACATAACCCGTAGAGATATAACTCCTTGCACATGCAAAATTTCAGCTAGATCAGTCAACTGGAAGTGGGTCAGGGGCATTACTTATTGCACACCCCTCGAATTCTAGGAAGAAATTTATATAAGGGACAGTTTTCTGTAAGTCCAACTAGAAAGGAATAGGCACGGTAGAGGAGAAGAAAGTGTTGGTAAGTGAGAGGAGGAAAATTGGGGGGGGGTAAGAGTAAAAGATAGATGAATAGAGGAAGGTAAAGACATATAAGTTTTAATAGAATTATGTTATACTTTTGCCCCAGGTAACGCCGGTTAGCGCTGCTAGTATTTTATTTTAAAAAAAAATAGGTTTGGGTGATTAGGATTAATAAACAACACTGCAGCTTTATTTTCAAATTTTCTTGAAAAAAATTCTATGTAGCCAGCTTCAGCTTCAACTACTGCATCGATGCAGGTCCAGAACTGGGAGCATGCTTTTCCACAAGCACCGGCGGGAGCTCGGCGAATACTCAGCGGATGGCAGCAATCAGGCTGGCTTTGGTGTTGTGGGAGGTTATGTTGGTGATCTTCTCGACGTATGATTAAACGAAGTAGTCCAGCTAGTTCAGGTGGGAGAAGGAGGGGGCCGTGAGTGAGAGAAAGGTACAAAGTCAAAGCACTCTTTCTGCAGCCTGAGTCTTTTGTGGGCTGAAGCAAGGTCCTACTGCCACACCAAGAGTCTGCCAACTGTCACTTGATTGCACCAGGGAATCATCACACTCTTCAGCACATCCAAGTGCACTTTGATGTTGACTTCAAAGATTTGA
>NC_136522.1:48596459-48598959 GCF_053919585.1 Euprymna scolopes | reverse complement strand
TTTTTCGAAAGACGCATGAAAGTGGTGCAAAACCTGTTCTGTCCCGTAAATGGATTTTATTTAATAGCAGAATGGCTATTGTACTAAACGCAAGAAACGAAGACAAGTTAAGCTGGGTTTCTTAGAAGAAGAAGAAAGTTTCTTGGGAATATTAAATACCAATATTCTACTCGTACGTATATAAATAACAAACGGAAAATAAATAAATAGTAAAATTATATAGCATTCAATACGTATTATTTGGATTCTTTGGTCTAATGTTATTATCTTGAATGTTATTTTCACAACGTTTCGGTCGATGTAACTTCCGACCTTCTCTATGTGCATCTTGTCGAACTCGGGAATCCCTCTGTCAAACTCGGGAATCTACGCGGAATTTCGAACCGGGCTCCTTATTTAATCCACGCCCCCGTCACGTCAGCCATGACTGAGTAGATGTCCTAAGTAATTCGCAACTGCACTGTGTCGCCCACACTAAGGATTAAAGCCTCCAACCTCTAGAAGAGTGTACCTATTTACTATGCCTCCCCACGGGACAGAGTTAGACACCAGGGTCGTTTTTTAACGTGGAGAAAAGGTACAAAAATAAAAATTGCCTCAGTCGTGAAGGATTTCTCCTCCACCGAAAGAGAACAAGAAATAGAAGTGCAGCATCTGAAGAACAGATGGTATTTATTTGCTCCCCCACCGAGCAAATTAGGCACAAGGCCAATTTTTAATGTGAGGAGTGAAGGGAGGGGGAAGGGAAAAAGGGGGACCAGCTCCCGAGAGGTGGGAAATGGGAGCTGGTTAATGGTCAGGCATGTGGGGTTGCCCCCACATCTGGTCTTTGCTAGTCATAGCTTGCAGTATCTGCCGGAACAGATGGTATTTATTTGCTCCCCCACTGAGCAAATTAGGCACAAGGCCGTTTTTAATGTGAGGTAAAAACCAGCTCCCCTAAAAGTAGGCAAAAAGGGGGCACTCTGGTTACCAAAAATAATAATTGTCCCAGTATAGAGGGTTTCCCCTCCATTGACTGGTACAAATTATCTTAAGTGCAGTATCTGCCGGAACAGATGGTATTTATTTGCTCCCCCACTGAGCAAATTAGGCACAAGGCCGTTTTTAATGTGAGGTAAAAACCAGCTCCCCTAAAAGGGGTCACTCTGGTTACCAAAAATAATAATTGTCCCAGTATAGAGGGTTTCCCCTCCATTGACTGGTACAAATTATCTTAAGTGCAGTATCTGCCGGAACAGATACTACACTTTGATCTAGACCAAAAAGCCAATAGAAGAGTGTAACTTTACAAGTTAATTTTACAAAGTACTTTGACCACTTCACTTCGCCACGTGTCCTTACGGATACATCTGAAGGAGGTCGGAGGTTACATCGACCGAAACGTTGTGAAAATCACACTCAAGATGAGAACAGGAGTCCGATTAATCCAGATAATACAAACAAGCAATCCTGATCTCAAAAAATTCAGAAACCATTCAATACACTGTGCGTTTTATTTTGTTTTTTTTTTGTTTTTTTAGTTTTTTATCTTTTTATCTGAGAAAATAAGCTAAGGTAGGAATGGTAGGTGAAGCTCACCACCTTATCTCATCATACCCTTCAAACAATTCCCCTCTACCCATACCCGACATAAGTATGGCTCGCCCTTTAAGCGTAAATTACAAACATTTTTCAATCTAACATAAGAAACATGGTAAGTTCGATCTTCTTGTTTACATAGAATTTTTTTGTTTGTATTTTTTTTTACATGGTAACCATAAACAGAATGGAGTAGCGCCTATTTTAGCGTTATGAGGGGATCTTATTTAAATGATGGTGATATATATAATGCATTTTATTTGGAATATGATTTGAAAATAAGTTAAAATTATATATATATATATATATATAATTATATATATATATAATTATATATATATATATATATATATATATATATATGATTGTTGAGCTGGATTAAATCCGACGATATAAAATAAAATGGAGGTGACGTTGAGAATCCAGGTCCTTCCACCTCCATTTTATTTCATATATATATATATATATATATATATATATATATATATATATATAACGATGATATAAATTTATAAATAACGATCAACGCTGGTCGAAGGATTCGAACTCCGTAACAAAGCTACCTTTGGCTCTATTACCAAGGAACATACCCTAGCGTCACCGTTCATCGCCGCGAAATTAAAGTAAATTTTTAACATGAAAGAAGCTTAACGTTTAATATAGACGGTCTTAGAGGAATAAAAAAAAAATATATATATATATATATATATATATATATATATTTATATATATATATATATATAATGAATGACAAAAGTCTATATTCCAAATTTCATGATGTTGACCATCTTACAATTTATCCCTTCAATTTAGTTAACACTTACAATTCTTGATATTTGTTTCGTAGCACAATTTGGACCATAAACTTTTGTCATTTATTCATTATATGCTCTGTAATTACATTGAGCTTCTTAAATAA
>NC_136522.1:48498959-48583959 GCF_053919585.1 Euprymna scolopes | reverse complement strand
ATGGCCAGTGACTCCCTGTCTGAGAGTACATCTTTCAAACTGCTTGGCCTAACGTTCACAGGAAACATGAGTTGGAACAATTATATTGAAAACATTGTCAGGGCCGCTGCGAAAAAGGTAGGCTCTCTCTACCGTGCTAGAAAACTACTGACACCTGAAAGTATCCTGTACCTCCATAAGGCCACCATTCGCCCATGTATGGAGTATTGCTGTCACATTTGGGCTGGTGCATCTGCTACTAGTCTTTCGCTCCTAGACAAGGTTCAAAAAAGAGTCGCCAATCTGATAGGCCCTAAACTGGCATCTAAGCTTCAGCCTCTGTCCCATCGACGAAACGTTGCATCCCTCTGCCTGTTCTACAAGTATTTTAATGGTGAATGCTCTGACGAACTGCAAACACTTGTGCCCCCACGACATAGACACACTTTACAAACCCGACAGGCAGCTAAATCCCACCCCCACAGAGTAGAGATCCCTAGATGTAAAAGATCTTTCTACTCCAGTAGTTTCTTCCCCAGAACAGCTAGACTCTGGAATTCCATTCCAGGTTCCTGCTTCCCTAACTGTACTGACATGCACAGAAGTTCAAGTGCAACGTGAACCGACATCTTGCTGCCCAAATCCCAACATAGTGTCCCAGTAGTTGCTGCCCCTGATAGTAGCCCCCCCCCCTACACCAAAGTGGCAATGCGCCTTCTTTGGGGTGAAAATGTAATTATAAATAAATAAAAATATGGATATATTATATATATATATATATGTGTGTGTTTGTGTGTGTGTGTGTGTGTGTGTGTGTGTGTGTGTGTGTACATTATATTTATTATAGATATATACATATATATATTATATATAAATATATAATACACACACACACACACACACACACACATATATATATATATATATATATATATATATATAAATATTATATATCATAGACCCGTCGTTGCCCGCGACTGAATGAGGATCACCGAATGTTCCACATTTCCAATACATTTCTTGTCATCGCCTATTTTTCGATCACATCACTTGATTGCATGCTCTAGTCGGAGATCCGCCGCGATTCAGCGAGAGGAAGCTTCACATTTCCTTCTGCAATGACTTAGTTTACAATGCATTGTCGTTACATTGCACCGTAGAGAACTTAATTTTATAAAATTACTTTTATATAATAGCTTGAATTAGAGCTTAAAATGCAAAAGTCAAGTATCATGGTCCAGTTCTGCTTTAAATAGAAACATTCATTTAGAAAGCGCCTCTGTCTTATTAAGGAACTTGCGATTTTCAATGCTCATCAGGGGCATTCCGATACAAAACCTATTTAAGAACACCTCTAGACACATAAAGTGCATTTGTGCGAAATTACAAGATAATCAACCTTAACGTATCGGAGACAAGAGAATGAATTCCCACACATAAACACTTACACACGCACACACAGAGAAAACTCCCTATCACATATATATATGTAAATCAATATACACACACACACACACACACACATATATATATGTGTATATGTATATATATGTATATGTATATATATGCATATGTATATATATATGTATATATATGTATATGTATATATATGTATGTATATGTATATATATATATGTATGTATATGTATATATATATGTATGTATATGTATATATATATGTATGTATATGTATGTATATATGTATGTATGTATATGTATGTATATATATGTATACGTATGTATATGTATGTATATGTATGTATATATATATATATATATATATATGTATATGTCCACTTTCCCAAGCTTTAACTTCTCTCTTTGAGACATAGTTAATTCATTGCTAATTGCCTGAGTCACCTCTACAAGGAAATGACAATGTTGCTGCTCAAGCATTTTTGTAAGCCAGAGTGGCCATTACTGATCAGAAAATATATGAAGAATATATTAGCAGTACGAAAACTAAATGAATTTTGCCTTATATTGCTACCAGTTTCATCTTATTACCATTCATAATTCATCTTACTACCATTTATAATTCATCTTACTACTATTCATAGTTTATTTTACTACCGTTCATTGTTTATCTTACTACCATTTATAATCTATCCTACTACCATTCATAGTTCATCTTACTACCATTCATAGTTCATCTTACTACTATTCATAGTTTATCTTACTACCATGGATAGTTCATCTTACTTCCATTCATATTTTATCTTACTACCATTCATAGTTCATCTTATTACCATGCATAGTTCATCTTATTACCATGCATAGTTCATCTTATTACCATGCATAGTTCATCTTATTACCATGCATAGTTCATCTTATTACCATGCATAGTTCATCTTATTACCATTCATAGTTCATCCTACTACCATTCATAGTTTATCTTGTTGCGGACCAGGATATAAATATCCTAACTCTCTACAAGAAAAAATAATGAAACGAATTGAATGAAGGAAACAAAGAACTCAAATGCTGGAATAAAATAAACATGTCGTTTATTTTCTGTTGAGAAATGAAAGTCTTGGGTGTACATGTGTTCATTCGGTCGTTGACGAATACGCGCGTGGAAAGAAAGAGGAATGCAATAGAGAAATGCGAAGTGGCAAGCCGGCCTGTAGAAAAAGAGGGTTAAGCTCAGTAGAGAGTCGCGCACATATCGGTGTTGATGGACCAAAACCAAAGGGGAGATAGAGTGAGAAAGAGTGAGAATGTCAATCCAGTTCATGGAGAGAGAAAGCGTATGAAGTGTACGTGCGCTTCTCCCACATTACAGTAGCAGGAAAAATGACGTTAGGGTGGTCGGTCGGTTTGTCGACTCAACAGGTCGAATGCTGGTCCGGACGAAAAAAGGGAGGGTGACAGGATTTGTTGACTTTTATACTGCGGTCAGTGTTCTGACTGCGCATGTCTGGCTTTCACTGTAAAGGAAGTGACGTCACAGCTCGGGTGTGTCTATGCGCATGAATTTGAGTGTGTGTATGAGGCTGTGTATATGCGTGCGTGTGTGTGTGTGTGTGTGTGTGTGTGTGTGTGTGTGTGTGTGTGTGTGTGTGTGTGTGTGTGTGTGTGTGTGTGTATACGTGCGTGCATACTTGTGGGTGTGTATATGTGAGGGAAAACATGTTCGAACAATCTTACTACCATACATAGTTCATCTTACTACCATACATAGTTCATCTTACTACCATTCATAGTTCGTCTTACTACCATTCCTAGTTCATCTTACTACTATTCATAATTCAACTAAGTAGCTTCGTTTTCATAAAATAATTGCAACTGTTAGTCATACAAGAAAATCCAGCTCGTAAAAACAGGGACAATCTGGATTGAGACAAAAATTGAAATTGTCACAGTCTAGAAGGATTTCTTCTTCGCTAACCAAGGGCAAAACAAGATTTACTTTAGTATCAAAACAAATACTATATATTGTGCCAATCCTAAAAGCTAAGAACATTTCTTAGACGTCCATATTTACTTGTCTCCTATAAAAGACGAGTTTGACAGTAGATAGGGTTTTTTTTTCTGTATAATAACATTTTGGGGTCTGCGTTAACACTGGGTGTCCAGAGAATGGAAATATGTCACAAACTGCTACAAAAGTTTTAGTGACAGACCCCTATAACCATGGCGGTAATACACAACAGGTAATACACAAGAGAGACACAACTGTGGAATTTCTGTGGGTCCCGCTAGTATTTTATATTACTCTTAAATGCGCAACTTTTTTATTTAAGTGTTTGCTTATCAGATACCAAAATCATCTTGACATTTTTTTTCCTTTCCATTTAAAAAGCTTCTTGTATTTTTATTTGGACCGTATCAAAATGGGAGGTAAAAAAAATCGGCCGATTGTACCTTTGTATACAAACAAACACGCGTTTACAGATAGTATTAGACGATTATCTAACCCTAACCCTAAACCTGTTTTACCTCATCGCCACTTCTGACCCTATCCTAGCTGATTAAGGATCTATTTAAGCACTCCACCTAATCTCGACAATAGCATTTGATCTATGGAATGTTTTTCATTCTCTGGGTTTTAGATATTTCAATTATGTGCTCGTAATGGCATAGAGGGAAGGGAGTGGTGAAGATTAGAGAAGGGCGACCTCTATATAGCCCACCCTGTTTCAACTTGAGGGAGAGCATCTAATTAGAAGAAATTTAACTTCTCAATATCAGCCTTAAAATTCATAATCAACAAAAACTGGAACAGATACATTGAGGGCATTGCCAAAGCTGCTGCAAAGAAAGTGGGCTCCATCTACTGTGCTAGAAAATTAGTCACACCAGCAAGCATCCTATATTTTTACAAAGCCACACTTTCTCCTTGTATGGAGTATTGTTGCGACATCTGAACTAATCTATCTATCACGTCTCCCACTCTTAAACAGAACCTGAAAAAGAGTCTTAAATCTAATAGGTCCTGCACTATCAGCCAAGCTACCAGCTCTGTCCCATCACTGCAATGTTGCATCCCTATGTGTGTTTTACAAGTACTTTAATGGAATATGATCTGATGAATTCATAGCAGCTGTGCTCCTTGACATATATACTCTCAACTAACCCAACAAGCAGCAAAACTGTTGCGGTCTCTAGATTCTGTAAACCCTTCTACAATAGTTTCTTCCTGCAGACTGTTAAACTTTGGAATTCCCTCTCTGTTTCCTGATTCTCTGACTGTACTAATCTGCAGTAGTTTAAATATAATATAAACGTATATCTCGTTGCTCAACTCCCCACACAGCCCTGTTAGATGCGATACCAAATAGTAGACATTTAAGTGGCAATATACCATGTTGGGGGGAAGGGGGTAAAATAAATAAATAAATAAAAATAATCCTGTACAGTTATTCGATTTTATAACACATTTTGGCCCCAAACGCAGTGCCCTTTTGGGGAAGAGCTGAACCTTCCTCATATTAAAAATCAATCCGTGTTTAACTCTTTCCTTGTGACGAGATAAATTACTCTGTCTCTACCCCATGAACGAATGCAAAATAAGGCACATGGTCAATTTAATATATATATATATTTTTTTTTACTTAGGTGTCACCACTTATCAAGGCCCGAAAGCCACTCAAAGATAAGGGTTAATGAATGCAAGGTGGTAGTAAAGTAATCGTTACTCATGTAAATTAGGTGGAACTTGATTATTTATGAGGACAACTTGACAGGCACTTATTTTCATTAGATTTGAAGGCTATCATGTTATATTTAGCCAGGAAGCATGCCAGCAGAACAGTGTTCCAAAGGCGGGCAGTTCTGGGAAAGAAGCTTTGTTCATGGGATCTGCGTTTACATTTAGGCGCAAATAGAGAGTGGAGGAAATCATATATAGTGGTTTTAGCTAGTCATGTTTTTTGTGAAAGTTTGGCAAGGGGGGATAGTAGATTGGAGTTCAGATGAGCACTTGCCATAAAAATAGCGATAGAGCAGAGACAGGCTTATGACGTCCAAACCAACTACATGAAAAGGAATACTATGTACTAGGTACCAAATATAACTCGTACACCTAGTAAATATACTTGATAACTTCATATATGTGATGAACAAATGCAAACAAAAAGAAAATCCCTTATTACTTCTTTTTAATAATAAAAATAATAATAATAACAATGATAATGATAATAATGATAATAATAAGGATAATAATAATAATAATGATAATAATGATAATAATAAGGATAATAATAATAATAATGATGATAATAATAATAATGATAATAATAATAATAATAAAAAGGATAATAATAATAATAATGATGATAATGATAATAATAATAATAATAATAATAATAATAATAATAATAATATGCAGAAGTTTAAATGTAATATAAACCAACATCTTGTTAAGCTTTTCTATGCATGGTCACAAATAGTAGCCATTACGTCCAAGTGGCGATATGACGTGTAGGAGTGAACGTGAGTAAATATATATATATATCTTGAAAAGTTTCATCAGTTTACCCAGTATTTAAAAATGCTGATAATCAGTCTTCTGCATCTTAATACCAATGCCTTCCGCAAAAAACAATCTACTTAGCGGTAGGCAATATGGATTTCATCCGGCAAGATCAACTGCTGATGTGATGATTGTAATCTCTATTTTTTATATAAAAGACACTTGTGTGTGTGTGTGTGTGTGTGTGTGTGTGTGTGTGTGTGTGTGTGTGTGTGTGTGTGTGTGTGTGTGTGTGATTGACTACGAAATGCCTAAAAAGGCTAATTTTTTTTTTTAATTTCACACAAATGTACTTGATATGCCTGGGAGTATTCTTAAATAGCTTTTCATCGGAAGCATTCCGATAATTATCGAAAAAGGATCTAATTTTTAACCAAAGTTAGCGCCTTATACAGCTTAACGTCATAGTTGTATTTGAGAAGCTTTATCACCAGACAAACGAAAGCGTGTAAACATGAAACAGTCTGAAAATTAATTTGTTAAACAGTGTGCCTTCTGTACATATCAATCAAATTGTGAACAAACAAACAGACAGGAATACGACTTTATTATAATAGATATCTGCGCACGCACACACACACACACACACACACACACCTAAACACACACACACACCTCTTTGTGTAAACAAATCGAGCGGAGGTATTTCGGACGATGTGAAAAACATCGTTAAATTCACTACTCGTTCAGCAGCCGCCAATAGCGTAATGGCTAGGAGTCTTGACTGCCGTATAGACGGTCGGGTTTCAATGCTGGCTTGAGGTAGTTGTTTTTCTAGCCGCACTGATGAGCTGTGAAACAGCGAAACAGTACTGATGACTATATATATATATATATATATATATATATATATATATATATATATATATATATATATATATATAGCACTCTTCCAATCTTGAGAAATATATTTACATTCATACTATTTGGATAATTCGGACTACTGTTCTCAACTAGTCAGTGGGGCCTACATCAGTGCTAAGTCTAATTTATAAAACTCATTATGGCTGTCTGTCTGTATCCACATTTTCAAACTCCATCTCTGCCGAAACTAAAAGTCGCTGAATAGCGTTAGGGGCCTCAAATAATGAGATGTTTTTCTGGACCGTTCATTTATGGGTCAAATTGAAAAAAATCGTACATTCATTTATATATTTTTTTATATATGCGTGTCACGTTTGTTCAGTGTTAACGTTACCAGCTTTGCTTTCGGTTTCGATTCTAGCTGATGGCACCTAAATAATTTTTTGTTTTTACTTTTGAAATCATGACTCTATAATAATATAACGAAATCTGGACAAATTAAAATATCATATTTAAGCGTATTTTACGACCGGGCAAAGCTCGATGCCCCTCTCTACATCGCCCTATATATATATATATATATATATATATATATATATATATATATATATATATATATATATATATATGTAAATAAATAAAGATCTTTGTAGGACATAGTGCAACCGCTTCAAGTGTTGCCAAAGCATCAAGATAGGATTAAGTGTCTTACATGTTGTATCAAAGGTGGTGGGAAATAGTCGCAATGTCGTCTGTGCACGTGTCGCAAAATCTCACAAGAAGGGCAACCTCTTCAAGAGTCATTTGCTCGTAACAACGACAACAACAAAAATGCTCACTTTGCACATGGCAAATAATAGTATCTCATCGCAATCTTTGACCCCTTTAAGTGTTAACTTACCTTTTTTTTTTTTCTTTTTAATAATTGCTATTTTTTCTTTTCTTTTTTTTTTAAATCTGTTTTCTTAATACGGAAGATAAAATCCTTTTAACTTTATTTTTTTTTATTATTACAAAAAAAAAAATAAATAAAATAACAACTTTGCCACGAGTGATCACTTCAAAATATCTTAACCATCATATAAATATAGGGCATAAACACGTTGACACGCCGGTTTTCGTTAGATAACTGAAGTTAAGCAACGTTTAGCCAGGTCAGTACCAGATGGGTAACCATTTTGGAATACTAGGCGCTGTATGTAGGAGGACGTTGACACCCCCTCCCTTTATACAAGAATTGCAAAAACCTTACGTCATCATCTCCCTTCTTAGGGATATACAAGCGACTGGGAACTACTTGTGAGGTTGATATTCCCATAAAAATTCCGCCTCCAAAAATAGTCGGTTCAACCCACCTACGGTATCGGTATTTATCGTGAAGTTATGTTAATATTTCTATGCTCTCCTTTAATGGTTAACTAAAGAAAATCTCTTAAAGTAACACGATACTTTTTTTAAGAATAACTACTAAACTAATTAACCGATCATTATGAATTTTAGAATACAGTTGTTAAGTGTAAGGGCGGCTACTATGGATTACATTTAGTTTAATTTAGTTTTATGCAAAGGGTGGAAAAAGATGTGGCAGAGCCACTGACGCTGCGTTAGCAACAGCCGCAGCCATATGCAAATGACTAAGCTGTGTGGTGTGACAGTAGAGATAAAAAGGACACACGTGTTCAGAGAATAGGTATTCAAGACATGTTCGCAACATAGAAGATTAGAGACATGTTCGTGGCATAAAGGATTCAAGACATGTTTGAGACGTAGAGAATTTGAGACGTCTTCGAGATGTAGACGATTTGAGACGCGTTCGAGAAGTAGAGGATTTGAGACATGTTCAAGACGCGTTCGAGACGTAGAGGATTTGAGACGTGTTCGAGATGTAGAGGACTTGAGCCGCGTTCGAGACGTAGAGGATTTGAGACGCGTTCGAGATGTAGAGGACTTGAGATGCATTCGAGACGTAGAGGATTTGAGACGTGTTCGAGGCGTAGAGGATTTGAGACGTGTTCGAGACGTAGAGGATTTGAGACGCGTTCGAAACGTAAAGGATTTGAGACGCGTTGGAGACGTAGAGGATTTGAGACGTGTTTAAGACATGAGAGAGCAGAAATAGATGTGCTACATACATGGCCCGAGACAGACAGGGAAAGACATGTGCTAAACAAGGGCGGATAAAGACAGAGTACCACATGTTCGACAAGACAGAGTCTTGTTACGCATATTGGAGTACGCGAAGACTTTTAAACAACAGACAAGTCATAATTCTGGAATGTACATGTAAATAAATGTCTGTTATTCAAATTTTTTCTTTATCTTTGTTTCCTTGTGACTGTTTGCATACAACGTGTGGGTCCCAAGTGTTGAGATGTAACACCTTCAGTACAAAGGTCCTGCGTGTTGAGATGTAATAACTAACATTACATAAAAATGCTTGAGCGACACCGAAGGGTAAGAGGTGACTCCAGAACGGAAATCCTTAGAACTCCATGTAGAGGATTGTGAAAGTAAAAGTTTGAGTGACACCTTAAAGTCCGAAGGTGATTCCAGAACGGAAGTCCCCAATACTCTTATCGATGTAGATGATTATGAAAGTTTCTTCTATTACATAATGAGGGATGTGCTTGAATCGAAAAGTTTGAGCGGCACCTAAGGCTTAGAGGTGAGTCCGAAAGGGAAAGTCCTCAAAATTCATGCCAAAGATTGTGAAAACTTTTTTTGTTATATAATAACATAATTATATAATAATGGAGTTAGAGGTGACTCCAGAACGGAGATTTTCTAACTTTTGCTGGCACTAGTTGAAGCATAGAAGACGTGTTCAGGGCACCATCCCCAATGAGTGGGGAGCACAACGTAGTAAGGTGAAGGAAGACAAGCTGTCTATCTATTTATCCATCTATTTATCTATCTATCTATCTATCTATCTATCTCTCCAAGTGTGTAACCCATCTCTCTGATTTTTTTTTTTTCTGCAACTCTTTTCTTTTTAATAAAACTTTCTTTTTATTAATTTACATCGACGTCCGAGTGATTTGTTAGTAGATAAATAGAACTTGGGTTCCTGACGGATATACAGTAATTTAAACATAAGCGAAAATGTAACACTATTAATAGGATTTGAATGTGCATCAACAAGACAGATGTGGCTGAATCAACTCAACTATGGGAGATCATAAGTGATACAATGTTCCGATAAAGCTTAAAGAACAAATAGGTTTGCAGTGCAGACATCTTATTTATTATCTGCTCTTTTGCCATAAAACAAGATGTTTATCATTTTTGACGTTGAGGAGCTTTTATAGTTGCCATAAAATTATGCAAGGATCAGTTTACATTGAATAAACAGAATCCAGATGCTGAATGCCTTTGAGAATTTGGTTTTTACGTGACCGCATCATCTATACGGGTATCGATAATTAGGTTTATTAATGATAACCTGAATACTTTTTTTTGTTGTTTTTTATGTAAAAAATATTTGTGTGTGTTTTTATGTTCTGGAATTTTTTAGATGAGGATTGATTTGTATTCACATTACTTAGACTACTGTTCTCATCTTGGATATTCCTATTTACTTAGACAGAATTAGACACCTGAGTCGTTTTTTAGCATGGAGAAAAAGAACAAAAATTTGAAAATTGTCTCAGTCGTGAAAGATTTCTCCTCCACTGAGAGAGATCAAGAAATTTAAGTGCAGCATCTGCAAAACATACTACACTTTGATCTTGGCCTGAAGGCATGTTATTCGCATTATTTGAATTCACTGGACTACTGTTCTCATCTTGAGTTGTCATTTTCACAACGTTTCGGTCGATGTAACCTCTGACCTTCTTCAGGTGTGTCTTGTTGAACTCGGGAATTTTTCTGTCGAAATCGGAAATTTGGATGCAATTTCGGACGGAACCATTTATTTACTTCACGCAGAATCATTCATCAAATTATTATGTCAGTTTTTGAATTTATTCCACTCTTAAATCATCAGTAGAAAAGATGGTATAACTAAAAAGAAAACGCATTTGCAACTTCACTTCCAATTTTCAGATTCTGTAATCCGTAATAATTATCAATGAATGCGTATGTAAACATAAAAAAATTATAATTTTATAATATTCATTAGGTAACACTTCAAAACCTTTTTAAAAAAAAAAAAGAAAAACAACCTCATATAAAGCATGTTTGAACGTCAATGTCATCACCGATAGAATGCAAGAATTTGTATACCTAACACAAGTGGTATATTGGCCCGGAGTGTCAGCTTGGCTGATAGCAAACCCTCCACCATAACCATGATGAAGTGCTTCCGCTAGATCAAATAAAATGTAATGAAGAAGCACACACACACACACACACACACACACACACACACCATCATCGTCATCATCATCGTCATCGTCATCGTCATCATCGTCATCATCGTCATCGTCATCATCGTCATCGTCATCATCATCGTCATCATCATCATCATCATCATCATCATCATCATCATCGGTTTAATGTTCGTTTTATATGATGGCATGTGTGTCAAACGACTTTCAGAAATTTACTTTTAAAACTACTCTACCTCCATATTATTTATATTCTTCTGTTCTCATCTTGAGTGTTATTTTCACAACGGTTCAGTCAATGTAACCTCTAATCTTCATTAGGTGTATTGCGCCAAACTCGGGAATCTTTCTATCGAACTCGGGGAATCTTTCTGTTGAACTCTGGAATCTGCACCGAATTTCAAACGGAACTGTCAGCCATGACCGAGTAAAAGTCCCAAGTAATTTACAATTGTATCATGGCTGATGGAATGAGAGCTTGCTACCTCCATGAATTAAATAAAGCGTTGCGTTCAAAATTCTATGCAGATTCCAAATTTGTCAGAAAGATTCCTAAGTTTGATAAGCTACACCTGAAGAAGGTCGGAGGTTACATCGACGGAAATGTTGTGAAAATAACACTCAAGATGAGAACAGTAGCCCAAAGAATCCAAATAATATGAATAACTAATCCTCATCTCAAAAATTCAGAAACGCAATTATTATCATATCATAAGAATCCAAAGATTCTATTGTTGGCACTGGTTTCCCCGATAATTTTCTAGTCAGAATTTTTTCTAGAAAAGACATCAGGTACTTATAAGAGGAACCATTAGACGTTTGCCAACATCTTAAGTGAAAAACAATACTATCTCATTGATTACTGTACACGCAATAACCCTTATCCCTGAGTGGCCTTCGGGCCTTGATAAATGGTGATCTCCATGTAAAAAAAAAAAAAAAAATGATTTTTGTGGAACAAACTGGATTCGAACTTGAAATAGTCAAGTCGTCAGTCTGTATGGTTAGCCACTAGACCATTATTATCTCCCAAAAATATCTTATTAATACCTTATATCTGGCCAGGGCTTTATTTATTCCTCTTTCTCTTCATTCGATTTTTATCATATTCTTCCATGTTTTCATTAGCCTTCCTTCTGTGAACTACTACCTCAACTGTTCTACATCTACTGGCCCCAGAGTTCTCATCCATTATTTTAACAAAACAGCACCATCAAAGTTTCCTGTTCTGTACACATCTCGCCATGCTGTCTATATTTAATTTTCCTCTGAGGTCATCAGCTCTAAACTGGTTTTAAGACTCGCATTACACATACATCATATCATTCTTATATAATTTATGTCCATGCAACGCATGTCCTCAACCCTCACCGGTCAGGTTTCACTTCCATGCATCATCAAACTGGGTCGTTATTTTTCCTCCATGCAAATAGATTGTTCTCATTACATCAGCCATGGCGTTAATTACATCAGCCATGGCGTTATTTTTAATGTCACTAATTTATATCCACTTTTTGTCCATACAGTAGCTGGGTATGTCAATTTCCATCTCTACTTAGCTTATACAGTTTTATAGTTAGCATGGAAAAAAAAAGATATTTGCGAAATTTTGTGCATCAGCAAATACCTTCAAGAAATTCCGCTGTCGTTTTAACAAAATTAATCAGAAATCCACAATTGTTGTGTCTGTTAACCCAGTCAAAGCTACTGCCACTGCTGGTTAGGCTGCACTACTGCTGCAATGCCGCTGCAGTGTCTGGACCAGAAAGCAGTCTGGTCCCCAAAATCAATAATCTGCACACCCTGCCATCCCCGATTCAAAAGCTGCTGTCTGTCCCCGACCCCTACTCCTGCCTATTCTCTTCCACATTCTGCTCTTCTTCTTTCCATTCAGCTAAGCAATCACTCCGGCTAACAATACGCTGCTCCCTGTCGAAAAGATTCCATTGAATATGTCTCAATTATTTTTCCATACATAAATATATATATATATATATATATAAGATGAGTGAATAAATAGGCAATACAATTTCAGACGAAATGGAAAATTAGCTGATGGAAATGTGGGTACTTATTCAGTTTGCAACCCAATCTCCGGCAATTTCTCATCGTCATCTCCCATTAGGTTACATATAAAGTAAATAAAGGGTTCTGCTCGAAATTCCGTTCAAATTTCTGAGTTCAACAACAACATTCCCGAGTTTGACAAGATACATATGAAGAAGGTAGGACGTTACATCGACAGAAACGTTGTGAAAATAACACTCAAGTTGAGAACAGTAGTTCAAAGAATCCATGTAATGCGAATATTCAATCCTCATCTCAAAAATTCAAAAACATAAACTGTCCGTGTCGTAAAATTCACTGTCACTCCTAAAGCTGCCCGTAAGCTAACTCTAAATATATCTACCTTTACGTCTGATCTTGTGTTTACCATGCTTGATTAACAATCCTATTTTAGCTCCCCTTGTGTACCTTATTTCCTCTTTTTTGTTGTTATTTTTTCTCCTTTTTTTTTACTTCCTAACTCTTGGGAAGAGGACGTAGATAATATCACAATTTCATTGAAGATAATTTCATTGGATAGTATCACAGATTAAGTAATAAGAATTGATCTGAATTATATAAAATAATTGTTTTTATATTTAGCATAAACACACATACACGCGCGCGCGTCCGCATGTGTGTGTGTGTGTGTGTGTGTGTGTGTGTGTGTGTGTGTGTGTGTGTGTGTGTGTGTGTGTCTGTCTGTCTGTCTGTCTGTCTGTCTGTCCCCGTCCAGGCATAATCTCGTTGACACACTGGTTGTCGTCAGATCACCGAAATTAAACAATCTTGAGTCTGGCTAGTACTAGATGGGCGACCATTTGGGAATTCTATGCACTGTATGTGCTCTCTGCTTATCTCGGCATTGTTTCCAGTTGTCCTGAACTTCCACTTGCCACTGGTATTTAACAACCCTGACTCAGGAGAGGTGTAGTTGGAGATTGCACGACTCTTGCCATAAAAATTTTAAGTGCAGACACCCTTACAGTGGGTATCCATAGTCTGTCAAGACTGTAGGAAGCTACCATATGCAGCCAGGGATTTTTTTTTCTCCTCAGCACGAAAGCCAACCAAGTCAAGACCATTTTTAAAATGACATCTTCTTTGTTGACTGCGATATGTTGCTGGTCTTGTGCAGTTCTAGGAGGTCCGCTCTCCCAGGCTTTGCCTCCTTTCTTTGAGAAGGGATTGTTTTATTGCTAACGGCCTAAGGCACTCCTACTGGGGAATGCCAACAGGGCTGCCCAGGCATATTTTTGCAGGCCAGAGTGCTTCGCCTCCTTTGGGGTGCTGGCTCTTCATTCCCACTTTCCAACTCTTGTGTCACATCTTTCCACTGTGGGAAGAAGATAAATACCTATAAGAGATACGCCCAGAGTAACAACGCCACAAAGATCTTAAAATAAAAAGATTTCACCAGAAATTTCTCACATGCTAGACATATTTCCCCCTCCTCCTACTTCCCTCTCTTTTCCATCCATCTGGCCAATTCTATGATTCCATGTCTGGCAGACACACGCAGAGACAGCTACAATTTGTAGAAAACGTTGCCACTTCTCTGGACAGTGACTCATTCAGAAACTTTGCCACAAAAGCTCCTGGCAGCCGTTTTCTTTAACGGAAACCTTTTAACTCCACTCCCTTTTTTCCTTTCAATGCATGAAAAGAACTTAAAATCTTAGAAACGTCTTCATTATTTTTGTGATTATGGAAGCAACAGGACTCATAAAAAAGAATTTTAAAACTAATTGGCAAATATACCCCGTGAACTAAGTTCAAGTGAGATACAAACAATTTTACTTCAAAGGGCAGTTAGAATTTTAAACACGCACACGCACACGCATACACACACACACATGTAGACACACACACACACACACATGTAGACACACACATGCATAGACACATACACACACATTCAGATAGACACATATACACACATAGACACACAGCATCATCTGTAAAAAATTGAATATCGTATATAGCAGCAAGTCCTGGAAATATATATTAGGAAGAACAGTTAATATTAAGTCACACGCCATTCACTATGACTATGTAATTTCTACAACTATTTACCTAGAAACAGACCTATGAAACCTGACAAAGACAAGAAGGAGAAAGAAGCAACCTTAGTAGAAGTTATTGTCCTCAATAATGCTTAGTTAAACAGAACTGAGAGGGAAAGATAACAAAATACCAAGGTCTTATCTCTGACATGAAAAGAAATTGGAATCTTAGGAAGATCTCCATTATTCCAGTAACTATAAGAGCAACCAGACTCATGAAAAAAATTTTTTAAACTGCCTGGCAAATATAATCGGTGAACTAAGTGCAATGGAAATTCAAACAATTGCACTTAGAATCTTTAAAAATCTTAAGAATCTCTTGGTTGGAATGTATGGAATAGCGATTGAGTGTCTGGCATCCGGTAGAATGCCCCTTCTATGGCTAGAACAAAATAAGATTTAAAAAAAGAAAAAGATATAAAAAAGATAACAAAATACCATTTGGTATAACATTCTCTATGTATCTCTATACTTTTAAAGTATTTTTTAATTTTTCATATTTTAGAGTCTGAGTGCCATGCAATCAAAATTTGTCCGGGGGCATCACTTTAAAAATGATAATCAGAGAATAATCCCCCCTCCAAAAAAACAAAAAAAAACACCTAACATTACGTTCTCTGTGCATCATGTTATAGCTGTGTTCGTATATAATGGAAAGTATTATTTTTTTTCTTATAATAATTGAGAATATTTTAGGTTGTGGGTGTTATGCAATCAAAATTTTCCGGGGGGGGGCATCACTTTAAAAATGATAATCAGAGAATAATCCCCCCTCCAAAAAAAAATAAAAACACCTAACATTACGTTCTCTGTGTATCATGTTATAGCTGTGTTCGTATATAATGGAAAGTATTATTTTTTTTCTCATAATAATTGAGAATATTTTAGGTTGTGGGTGTTATGCAATCAAAATTTTCCGGGGGGGGGCATCACTTTAAAAATGATAATCAGAGAATAATCCCCCCTCCAAAAAAAAATAAAAACACCTAACATTACGTTCTCTGTGTATCATGTTATAGCTGTGTTCGTATATAATGGAAAGTATTATTTTTTTTCTCATAATAATTGAGAATATTTTAGGTTGTGGGTGTTATGCAATCAAAATTTTCCGGGGGGGGCATCACTTTAAAAATGATAATCAGAGAAAAATCTCCCCCCCCCCACACACACACAAAAAAAAAGCCACCTGACATTACGTTTTTTGTGTAGTATCATGTTATAGCTGTGTTTGTATGTAATGGAAAGTATTTTTTTTTCTTTCTCATAATATTTGAGAATATTTTAAACCGTGTGTGGCATGCAATTAAAATTTATCCGGGGCATTACCAAATCCCCGTGCACAACATTAATAGGATGCATGAAAATGAATACATGTGTACTATTGCTAAGCACCTGTAATTAGATGAAAGGACACTCGTCTTCAGTTTGACAGGTCGGCTACACGAGTGTGCACAACTACCATATATCATGTCAATCATGGTGATCATCAATTATACCACTCAACTAAAGTTGTAAAGCTATAAATAGAAGAAAGGGTGGTTGGGGCGGGGGGGGGGTGAGGAAGAATTGTGACACTTCCCCCTTCCCTCCCATTTTTTTTTTTTTTTTTTTAGTTTAATTTCTTTTCTTTTTTAATAAAATTAGTACGAATTTTTCATTTCGTACTCGGAATTACCTAATTAAAACAATTTGTTTGATAATTAATTTTTTATCTCTAAAGATAAAAAAGATCATTTATTATCTCTGCTTTTATATCAAAGACGCTTGTGTGTGTGTGTGTGTGTGTGTGTGTGTGTGTGTGTGTGTGTGTGTGTGTGCCTTTTTTTTCATTTTCTTTCTTTGGAGATTGTAATACTGGGTATGGGGCAGCTAAGTCAACTGCCAATATCCACCTGCTTTTTATTGAAACCAACCGAGAGCTCTTTTTAGTATCCTCGCTGTTCCCTTAATTGCAATTGTCTGGGTATCTTTTGCACTTGCTTCACCAGGAATATTAGTTAGGTAGGACTTCAGGTTCTTCTTCATAAGCCCTGTGGCACCTATAATAACTGGCATTATTGATATCTTCCTAAGATTCCAGTTTCTTTTCATATCATACATGAGACTTTGATATTTGGTCTGTTTCTCCCTTTCAGCTCTGTTCAAACCTCCATCATTAGGGACATTCACTTCAACCAAGGTTGTGCCTGTATGTGCGTCTTTATATGTCTGTGTGTACGTCTTTGTGTGTGTGTCTATCTGTGTGTATGTGTGTGCATGTGTGTATGTCTGTGTATGCGTTCGTGTGTGCATCTGTGTGTATGTGTTCATGTGTGTCTGTTAGTTCATTCCCTATGGACTCGGAAACAGCTAGGCCGATTTATTTTTCATTTCACGCAAATGTACTTTTTGTGTCTGGGAGTTTTCTTAGATAGGTTTTGTATCGGAATGCCTCCAATAAGTATCTGTAACATAGCACAGACATCTACATGCAAATACCGAGTCATGAGCGAAATGACGTGACTATAAGGAAACACACACATATATGTATACACACACACACACACACACACACACACACACATATATATATATATACATACACATATATACATACGCATATATATATACATATATATACATACACACACAGATATATACATACATACACATATATATATACATACACACACATATATATATATACATACACACACATGTGTATATATATATATATACATACACACACATGTGTATATATATATACATACACACTCAAAAGTTTCTCCCTCTCTCTCTTTATATATATATATATATATATATAGAGAGAGAGAGAGAGAGAGACTTTTAAGTGTGTGTGTGTGTGTGTGTGTGTGTGTGACACCAGCGTGGAAAACGACCTTGTAACGCTAAGGTCCATATTTACATCATCTGTCAAGGCCTTTTTACATTAGTCGACGTCAGCTCATCTCGCTAGAGAAACAAAAGAATACACAGACTGATACATTCTGTAGAAATCAGTTGCACTCTCTCTCTCTCTCTCTCTCTCTCTCTCTCTCTCTCTCTCTCTCTCTCTCTCTCTCTCTCTCTGTGAGTGAGAGAGAAAAACACTGTGGAACCTGGAACTGCATTGATCAGTTACCGTCAGTCCAACTTGATCTGTTCCAAGCCACAACATGTCTTCTATTATCTCTAACTTGAAGACTGTCATCAACTGTCGCAAACACAAAAATGTCCGTAAACTATTCCTAACTGCCGTAATTTGTCACAGAATTCATTGCCGCTCCTAAAACTGTCAGTAAACTAACTCTAAACATAACCTTTGTTCAATCATTTTCTCCCATTCACTACCACACCTATATTAACAATCCTATTTTAGTTTTCTTTGTGTGCTTTAGTGAACAATTTTCTATATCATTGTTCTGTTGATAAACTTATTTCTGTTTTTTTTTTTTACTTTGTTATACTTTTTCCTCTTTTTTTTTTAAGTCATATTGCCACTTGGAAAGTAAGTGGCTACTAATTAGGACCGTGCCTAACAGGAGACTGTGGAGAGCAAAATAGTGAGATGTTTGCTCACATTACATTTAAACTTCTGCAGGTCAGTACCATCAAGGAAGCAATAAACAAGGAGATAATTCCAAAGTGTAGCAGTCCAAGAAAAGAAACTGTTAGAGTAGAAGGTTTTCCTGCATCTGGGGACCTTAACAGTGAATGGGTCGGGGTTTAGTCAGGACTATCTACGTCGAGGGGGCACAAGTGTTATGAGTTCATCAGAGCACATTTTGTTAAAGTACTTGTAAAACATACACAGGGATGTAAAATTGCGGTGATGGAACAGAGTTTGGAGATTGATTGACAGTGCGTGACCTATTAGATTTGACACTCTTTTTTTTGACCCTATCTAAGAGTGAGAGACCAGTGGTAGATGAACCACCCAAGATGTGGCATCATGCAGGGGCGAATTGTGGCTTTGTAAAGATATAGAATGCTCTCTGGTGTGAGTAATTTTCTAGTCCATGTCCTTTGCAGCAGCCTTGGCAATGTCCTTAATGTATTTGTTCCAATTCATGTTGCCTGTGAACGTTAGACCAAGGACTTTGAAAGATGAGCTCTCGGGTAGGCTGTTATTTGTCATAGCATATCATGGTTATTTTTAATTCCTAGCATTTTTTTGTTTTTTGTTTTGTTTTGGAGAGGGCGGGAGGCGTTGATAGTCTCACACTGAGAGATACAGCTAGTTATTTAAAGATTTCAAGACATTGTAATGGAATGAAAAACAAACAGTGCCAAGAATTGTTTGTAACTACCGCCAGCGTAGATAGATGTACAATCATGCAGTAATTTTGATGAGTGTTTTAGGCATTAGGGCACTTTTCTAAAACTGAAGAAACTAATCATAGAATAAGACCCAATGAAGAGAGAGGGGGGGTTAAATTAATAAAGTAGATAATAACAAGAGGACATGCGACCGTCGTTAGGGTCACGTGCTAATTAATTCATTTAATTGGTTCCTATTTATGTCATAATTCTCCGTAATTACCGGTAGAATTCCATGGGGTGCACAATCAGCTGAATGGATACTGTCACAGACTATGGAATTGGTTACGTAGAGTTTATAATCTATCAGATTTTTTTTTTTCACTTACTACCTTACTTGTCTCTCTATCCATCTCCCCATCTCTCTCTAACTTCATTTTCCTCTCGCATTCAAAATGAATGCTTCTGTTTAGAGCACAATTGAACTATGATACTCGACTTTTGCAATTCAAACTTTAATTCAAGCAATTATATGAAAATGATTTTATAAAATCAACAGTAGGGTCTCCACAGTGCAAAGTAGATTACAATGTACTGTGGACTGTCACTGCGAGAAAACATGTAAAGTTTCTTTCCTATGCCCCCGTGGTAAGTCCCTAACTAGAGCAGGCAATTAATCGATTTGTTTGAAAAACTGGGTGATTTAACCGATTTTGATAACAATAAAAACATGGGCAACGTCAGATTTTCCTTCTAATATATATATCTATAATATAAAGCTGAATGTGTGTGTGTGTCTCTGGTCACGAATAGGCTCATATATGGTTGACTATTTTAAAAAACTGATTACATATAATGATAGAAGATTATCGAGACACAGGAATATGGTCGCTACAAATAGCCATCTGTTTCAGTCAAAGAGACTTCCTCAGGTGATCCAGAACCTCTCGACACCAAAAAGTTTTTCTTTTTGGCGTCGAGAGGTTTTATCTCGATATATATATATATATATATATATATATATATATATATATATATATATATATATATATATATATATATATAATGGAAATAGTATTCCGACGAGATAAAGAAATAAAAAAAGTAACAAACCAAGTCATGTCCATCAACGTTTTGTCTTTACTGTGTGTATATATATATATATATATATATATATATATATATATATATATATATATATATATATTGTTGGAACAATTAATCAGAATCGGAACTTTTGGAGGTATCGAAATCGGAAAAAACTTGTAACTATTTTCCGATGCTGATAAACAATTCTTTTAATTGCCTTTTTATATGATTTTGTTAAAAATAAAATCTTCCATTGCTGGTAGTAATGATAAAATAATAAATATTTAAAAATTTTAAACAACCAGTAAAATAAAAATCTATCCATCATCGCCCACAAGTGTTTTGAGAACATATCTGCACGGTACCTGTATCAGAATCGGGAATTTAGTAAAAATTGTCCCATCACTAATATATATATATATATATATATATATATATATATATATATATCAAACGTGTACCAGTGGTTTCATTGTGTTTAATCAACCGTAAAAGACTGAATAGAATCAATGCAAATTCATCAGTGACCTTTGAAAACAATTGAATTTGCGTTGATTCCATTCAGCCTTTTATGGTTGATTCAACGCAATGAAACCACTGGTACACATTTGAAATATGTATATATAGTTTTGAAATGAATATTTGTACCTTCAGCTCTCTCTCTCTCTCTCTCTCTCTCTATATATATATATATATATATATATATATATATATATATATATATATATATATATATATATATATATATATATAATATATGGGGATATAAAGAATAATTATGGTGAGGAGATTCGAACACAGCTAGAAAGCTACCTTTGACTCCATTTACTAAGCCTCTACCTCCAAACCTTCAAAAAATTGTCACAAGGAAATAAATAACTAATAAATGCTCAATTCGGGCACAGAATTAAACAATCCAGAGTGTTCAAACGAGCAAAAGTCGTGAACGTTGAATAAACGCTAGTTGACTGCCTCTTAGTTTATACTTTCCAGACAGTTCCCATCCTTAAGTATTTTTTAAAGAGCTGTGTGTGTGTGTGTGTGTGTGTGTGTGTGTGTGTGTGTGTGTGTGTGTGTGTGTGTGTGCGTGCGTGCGTGCGTGCTAATATCTCTCTTCTATCATGTTTAGTTTGAAATATCATTTCTATCATTAAAACAGCAGATTGAACAGACGCATCTCAAGAACTCAAGAACAGATCTGTTCTTTACTTTTTCCTTCCTCTCTTTCTCTTCCACTATTCTTTCCTTCTTTCTTTCTTTCTTTCTAATTACTTAATACTCTAATTGCTAAAACACTTACACAATTAGGAACGTTCCTGATGTCCCGGAAAGGCATATATTTGTTTGAAGTAGCTGAGTATTATTGGCTACAAAATCGAACCATACTATCTATTAAGTCGCCTTAATGAACGGTTGTTCATAGTCATAGATGCTAATATGCATAAGCTTTAAGATTTTAATGTATCTTTCAAAGTCCCCGCCCCCCGGCTGCTATATCCATCCATATTTATGACTAGGGCTATGGCAACAAACTATTCTTATCATTATTTTGACTCTCAAGTATATATCCGACACAGTTAGACAACCGAGAACCATATCACTCTATATCAAAGAATATAAGATATTAAGGGATATACACTCGAGAGTGAAAAGAATATGCTGTTGTCTTAACCCTATTCATAACTGACACCAGCCAATCATATCCCTGTGAAGAGGAACCCGGATGTATTTATATCCATTACATCAAATTACTCAGTTGATCAAAAATAATTCTGGTGCAATGTGATGATTTGTGGAAGTGAACCCTGGTCAGTGAGAGTTAAGGACAGGCGTTGCGTGACTAGAAATGATATGCAAATTCTTTAATTAAAAGCCATGTTTAATTTCAAAAGAGTTTCAGATAGGTAGCTGTTCTGTACAAGTCTTGGAGATGAAGAGTTTTAGTGGGTCTCTAACTTTAAAATTCTGCCGGCAAAGAGCAACAGATCTTTCTCATGTAGACAAAAAAAAAAAAAAAAAAATGTGCGGGAATGCTAAAAGATGCAATATTTTTATAGAGCAATTCTGGTTTCTGATTGGTTGCTAGCAGAACGTGGCTCCATTTGATTTGCCGGTTCCTATTGTCAGTGTCTATAAGTAGAACCTTCCAATTTTCCTTAACGATACCCTCTTATTATATCAAAAATATTGCAACACAAATAATACTTATGATGTCCCGGAAAGGCATATATTTGTTTGAAGTAGCTACTCTATTCCTGTGTTCCGTTTTTTTTTTGTTTGTTTTTTTTTTACGAACTAGGGTTATAACTTCTATTGAACACACTACCACGTGCGACTTCCCAATTAACTACATTATGGTCGGTTTAAGTCCAATGTTTAATCCAATTCTTTTTGGAATCTTTTGCTAATTGTTCGAATCTACCAGAATCGTTTGGAGTGTTCTGGAATTTATGGAATCTTTTGAAATATTGTGTAAAGAAGACAAAGCAAGTTATTTGCAAGTTAAGAAAAATGGTTGGCTCCTTCTACTGGTCCGGAAAATACTTCACTCCTGATGCAATCCTCTGCCTGTATAATAGTCATAAGTATAGAACCGGGTCGTCTGCATCATCACACTATTGAAACAGAAATGATTTACTCGATTCCACTCCGGTTTTGTACTGGCTTCCTTCCCTTGCATTCAAAACTAGCCTGGGTGCCTAGCGTTGCCAGGGCGTTTGGAGATGTGTGTTGAACAAAAAAAAAAAGTAACAGTAGGCAGGCAGGCTCAAACGTGTAACGCGAAGGAAAAAAAGAATGTGAAAAAGAAAAACGTAATGTCTTTGCCAGTGCGTCTATCGCCAAACTGGAAGTGGCAGAGGTTTAAATTAAGGCTAGTCAATCGAAAAGATAGGATGACTTTCGAAAATATCGGCAAAAAAAGCGACCCCCTCCTTGTAGAAAAGCCTAAATATTACACAAATAGAGAATCAGCAGGAGCAGTTGTCGTGCTTTGTCGTACATTTGTCATGTCTTAATTTGCCATACGTAATTAATAAATATATTATGCCATACATAATTAATAAAACCCTTTTTTAATGCATATAGGTTACAAATGAGTACGTAACACAAAATAGTTTTAAAATAATTTCTTTCATGATAAAATAATTTATGTCGTATTCGTAATTATAATCAGTTCCTGGATTAATAATAATGGTGACTTTTGTTCGACTTCAGAATTGTTTGTTTTAGTCCCTGCTTCCTTTGTTTCAGCTCGTTTGACTCATTGGTCTAGTGGTCTCCATCAATTCCCTGCTTTGATATCTCACATTTCTTAATTTTTGAGATGAGGATTGTTTATTCATATTATTTAGATTCATCAGACTACTGTTCTCATCTTGAGTGTCATTTTCATAACGTTTCGGTTGATGTAACTTCTGTTTAACTCGGAAATTTGGACGAAATTTTGAACGGAACCCTTTATTTACTTCACGGAGGTAGCATGCTCTTGTTTTGTCAGCCATGACTGGATAGAGGTCTTAAGTAATTCTCAATTGTCTGTTCCGGTCGCCCACAGTGAGAATTGAACCTTCAACCTTCAGAAGAATATCACTTTTACAAATAATTTTTCCAAGTACTGTAACCATAGCGCCACAGGTCCTTATTTTGACAGGGCCAAGAAATGTTATCTTGTGGACTTTGTATAAACTACGGGCAAATAAGTGGTTTATGAAGAATATGCAATCAATGTACCCAAATTTCCTCTCTTTGTGATAATCATTTTTACTTCTTGTTAGCTCTTACATCAAGTCGCCTCACACCTTGTCTCTAGCAACTTCCATAAAATAAATAAATTTAAATAGATAAATAAATAAATCAAATATAAAAATAACAAAGTGGAGACATTATGTTTCAAGGATTTTTATGACATGACCTCTCAAAATAAAATGTCCTCTGACGAATTATGTGTTCGTGATTTATGGGGGAGGTAATTAATGTTCGCATTATTGCTATCGTCTTTTGATAGCTTTGAGATACAATCGTCTTCTTCAATTACGTTTTCGTAATAGTTCGACACCTCTCAAATAAGACGCTATGCAATCTACGCATACCAGTATCCAAACGCCTTCATCAGTGGTACGTCTCCATTTTCAAATTTATTGGCGATTGTCAAAAAATTTCTGACAGGTAAAAAAGAGATTTTTTTTTTTTAAGTTAACAAATAATTGTTACCAAACGTATAAAATTGAATCTTCAATTGATCGGGATAGCTTTTAAGCTTTTGGAAATGGTTTGAATCTATAATGCTGTGAAAATTAGATCTTCAAGATGGTTGCCATTTTTTTTTTTTTTTTTTTTTGATTTGAAGAGTCGGCGTTGTATGTTCAATAAGTGAAAATTCGAAAATTAAACAAAAATACAACTATAATAATAACTGTAATCAACCGGTCAAATATTTAATTTTCGACAGATCTATAGAGTTTTAACTTACTGAAACTATTTTCAAATACTCTGCTCTACACCGAACAATCCGATCTAATATGATCGACACATGACGGCCATCTTGTTTTTACAACCTTATATATAGAGAGATAGAAAATACAACACCTAAAAAACAATTACAAAATTTAAAAAAAAAAAAAACTATGCAGATTGAGAGAAGATTAAAATTTCTTGCCTTTGGTGACAGTTATTTGGTGACTTTTTACCTCTTTATTTTCTGTTTAAAATTATTGAGAATCGCCGATTTGTATGTATTTAATTTACTTGTGACAATATTTGATATGTTATTTAATTTTTATTTATTTTTTTTTTAATCAGCTAACCATTACTCTTGTGATGAATTATTTTGAAGAAAATAATATTGAGAAATTCGTCCAAACAATCTATTTTGCTTTAGCAACTCTTTTTTTGTCCTATTTGTGCTAGAAAATATTTAATATGAGATATGAGCTGTCTTAAATACGGGTACTGGGCAAAGTAGCCGTGTTTTTAACCACAGAAAGATCTATAACGTAAACAACTGACTAAAAAAGAAGGCTACTTTGCTTATAACCAATATTTACGATAGATTAAAATGTTTATCTCATATTAAATACTAGACTTTAAAATGTAAAAACCAAGACTTAGAAATGAGTAGTGCTTTCTTTCTAAATGATGTTTCGGCTGACGTACACAAGTGAGAACCCCATTGCGAAATACACTGACGGAGTACGTTGCACGGAATATGCATTGTACGGCACGCTGCAGGGAGCATTCGGTTTTTTGCTCTGTAAAAAAGGAACTTTGCGCTTTGTTATTATATGTTCCCCATGTTAAGAATGGCTTTCTAAATAATAACGTATATTATTTCAGCACGGATCAATAAGTTCGAACCATTCTTATTGGTTCTGTGATTTCATATGTACATGTGAAATCCGTGTTATATACTGTATTTATTAGGAGGAGGGGGTATCTACTTAACATATCCCTAACATGTATGTGACCGGGTGATGGCGAGGGGGGGTCTGGGCACAAGTTCCAAACATTTAAAAACAATTAGAAACGCTTCAAATATTGGGGGAGCTACTTAAACCATAAAAAATTCACGGTAACATAAGTGCATAAGTACCAATTTCTTTTTTTGTTTTGGTACTTGTACAGTTTAATCAAGACATTAAAAAAAATGAAAATATCGAAAAAAAAGTTATATTGTACGTATCCGTTTTGATATGAAGATCTCCGAAAAAACATTTCACTTAATTTGATCGAGTAGTTTTTTTTGTTTGTTTTTTGTTTTTTTTACAGCGGAAAAAACACGTTTTTATGAGAGCGCGTTGAAGGCAGTCATCTTGGATTTGTTTTAAATTTTTGTTTGAATTTTTGAAACGATATGGGAGATAACTCCATGTAAAGCGCCGACACTCCCTCCCCATCTTTATTACTAGCTTTTCTTCCTAAAAATCGAACCTTTTGCTCGGTATCATAACAAATTGTTTTTCGCTGTAAAAAAAAAAAATTTGATGAAATTAAGTGAAAATGTTTTTCGGAGAATTTCATTCCATAACAGATACGTACAATTTAAACTTTTTTCGATATTTTCATTTTTTAATGTCTTGACTAAACTGTACAAGTACCTTTGTTTTAATTTTGTTTGTTTGTTACATCCAATTTTTTTCGGATGTAACAAACAAACAAAATAATTCGAAAATCGCAAAGTTCAAGCCAAATTGACATTTTTATTTTTTATTTTTGAATAAAAATAATTATTAAAACAAAAACAGTCGTGTTCTGGTCAAGTAGTTTTGTTTTGTTTTTTTGTTTTGTTTTGTTTTTTTTTCCAAGAAAATAAAATTTCACTGTTTTTCGATGTGAGGAAAAACAGCGACAAAAATATATCCGGCCGAAAAAAAAAAAAAAACATATAACAAAATAATCCAAAAAGCGCAAAGTTCAAGCCAAATTAAAAAAAAAAAAAAAAAAAAAAAAAAAGGCTACACAGGCTTTTGCTTTAATTTTTTTTTTTTTTCAGAGCAAAAACGGAACGCTCCCTCCAACGCGCTGTGACACAGCGCCGCGGCCGCGCCGCGCAACATTGTAGTCTGTGCGTATTTCGCAATGGGGGGGGGCTCATTCGTATACGTTCGCCGATGTTTCTCCTTACTGAACTGACAAATAAATTCATATATCTATTTTATTTTGTCTTAACATTCATTTATATACATTTTATAAATTTTCTAGTTATAGATCGGATTATCTGCCCGTTTAACCCCGGCTACCGAGCGCCGTACTCTTCTGTCATGGAGACTAAAATGTCAAATAACGCGGTGATTTAGTGAAAAGCGTCACCATGTATAAAAGTTCCGACTTGTTTTTGTTTTTATTTCTTTTTCTTTTTTCAGTCAGACACATCAGAATATACGTGAAAAAATCTTTTAAATATGTTTATTTATTTTTTAAGAAATATGTTTACTTAATGTTATGTATTTTTTGTAATAATATTTGGATACGTTTAACAGAAAATCATAAAATGTTTACTAGTTACAAAAATATGAATATTTTCAAGAAACGCATTGATAAATTATAAATAAGGCAACTTAAAGTTTCAAATACCAAAAATATGAATAATTCAGTTTTAAACTACATAATAAATGCGAGTTCAGTTGATGATATTGCCGAAAAAGAGTGCTTTTTTTTTTTCTTTTAATCGGCGGCACCAAAGGAATTCCTGTATGTGACTGTTAAAAAAAAAATATTTACAATATTCAAAAACCAAATAAAAGCAATAAAATTGTCAGTAAGTTTTGACTTACTTTCCACCTAAACAATTGCCTTTAAAATGACTTTTGTTGGTTTTCGATTATGCTAAAACGATAATCGCATTTAAAATTTCCCTGAATATCCGAAAAACTACTTATTTGTGGAAAATTCAAATGCGATATTCGTTTTCAGCATGTCCGAAAAACCAACAAAATCGTCATTTTCAAGGAAAATGTTAAATTAGAAACGACACAAAAATCTACCAAATTATCTATTATATTTTATTTTTAATATACAGTAAGTAAATATAACATAAAAAAAAAAAAAAAAAACAAGTCGGAACTTTTAAGCATGGTGACAATTTTCAATCAATCACCGCATTGTTCGATATTTCGGTCTCCACGACGCAAGAGAGTACCATGAGTTAAACTGTCAGATAATGTAGCCCGTACTTTATACCAAACCGATGATTGAATGGGGTTAAATTTTTACTCATTTTTTGCATTACTGTATCAAACGGATACCATAATACTTAGTTCGCTGCATCTTATAGTAACAAAGATCCACCACTAATTTCAGCCAGATCAGTACAGTAGTTTCCGAGAAAAGTGGAATGGACAGACAGAGAGACGGACTAAGAGATACAATATAAATTATTTATTTTAAACGCAAATAGGTCACAAATCCGATATTAACAATTAAATTGTCTATGATTAATTTCTCAACGGTATTTGCTTAAAACAATTTATGTCGCTATTAGTAATGATGGCCTTTATTTATCTATGAGCAAATGAGCTGTAGCCTTCCTACTCCTACTGGTGTTAACGTTCTCAGAAATATTTTCTTTAAATTTATATTGGTCACATAATTTTGTTGTTACGACACATGTTTCGTCCTAAGATGGAGTACTGTTTCTGCATCTTGGAAGATGCTGTTCATGGCATACTCTCCTGCCTTGACAGATAACAAAACCAACTTCGGAATAGTGGAGGATGTACTCTTCCCTTCCCTACAGACACTTTCTCACGGAATAGATGTTGCTAGTCTCCCTCTGCTATATCGTTATTTTTGCATCGGCTGAGCTCCAATCTATGTTTTCCTCCCTGTAAAAAATTTACAACGAAAACTCGTCTAATTACAACCACTTCCAACAACTTCCCTTTCTCTCTCTGTGTACCTAAAACTAAACAGGGCTTCCATGAACAAAGTTTCTTCCATGGAACTATCCATTGCAGAACACAATACCGCAGGGTTGCCCCTCAACTGATTATAACATAGTCGTTTTCAAGTCTAATGTAAACAAATTCTTGTTGAGCCAGCCTCTTAAATAAACTTCTGTCGAGTTTCAGTAATCATTATCTTGCCAGCCATCTAACAAACTCATTTACCCTTATCCTTGAGTGACTTTTGGGCCTTAATAAGTGGTGACTCTTTAGTAAAACGAAAAATATGTAAGCATTTCAAGACTCTACAGTGTGGCTAGCCCCAGCAAGTGCACCAACTCAGAGATTTGAAGCATCAGACATTAGTCCCTACCTATAGTGCAAGTCCAATGCTCAACTTTCTGGGATAACTTGCCTGCTTCTGTAAATGGAAGAAATTTAAACCGCTTTTAGATGCATATTTGTATTTAATTCTTTAATTTTTAGAAAGGGTTCAATTTTTTCTTCTTTTTAATCTTTACTTACGTCTACCCCAAACAAAGTATATCGCTCCTAAAGTGTCATAAACCACTGTGATAGAGGCCAGATTTATAAAGAGTTGGGCGGTAAGATGTTTGTTCATATTACATTTAAACTTTTTCATATTAGTATGATCAGGGAAGCAGATAGAATGGAGGGTTTTCCAAAGGCAAGCTGTCCAAGGAAAGAAGCTATAAGATTTTTTTTTTTTGAGAATTTTTGGGATGAAGATTAATAATTCGTATTATTTTGCTTATTTGGACTACTGTTCTCATCTTGAGTGTTATTTTTACAATGTTTTGGTCAATGTGACCTCTGATCTTCTTCAGGTGCATCTTGTTGGGGAAACAGTCTGTCGAATTCAGGAATTTGCACAGTCGAAAATAATATGATCACGTTCCGTCAACCCTGACGAGATAAAAGCCTAAGTAATTCACATGTTGAGTACTAAAATATACTTTAGTTCTGGGATTGAGTTATGTTTGAAAGCATTGTTTTAATTCGTTGTTATCATTTCTCTTAGCTATATCTATGCTGATTCAAGTACTTGCTAGTATTTTTAATGTCTCCGTGGACATTTAGGAAAAGAGTGGCTCTCTTTTACAGTGTGGCCATCTAATTCACATATGTGTATCTGAACACAGTAAAAACACATGTGGCATGGTCCCTGGCTTTGTTAGAGGCCATCTTGGACCATCTTTGGTGTTTAGCAAAGAACCACACTGACATTTAATATGAATTGAAATATAAATGTTATTATTTTAGCAAAAAAAGAAATGTAAAGATATATACGAAACTTGCATGTATAATAAAATGAAAATATAAGTAAACATTTTTTTTTTTACTTGGGAGTCACCACTTATCAAGGCCCGAAGGCCACTCAAGGATAATGGTTAATGAATGTAAAGTGGTAGTGTAGTAATCGTTGTGTAGAATTAGATTATTTATGAGAACAGCTCAACAAGAACTTGTTTACATTGGATTTGAAGGCTACCGTGTTGTATTCAACTGGGAAGCAGGCCGGTGGAACAGTGTTCTACAGACGGGTAGTTCTAGGAAAGAAGCTTTATTCATGGAATATGTGTTTAGATTTAGCCACAACTATAGAGCGGAGGGGGGGGGTCGTATATAGTGATTGTAGTTACTCGAGTGTTTTTTTGTGAAAGTTTGGCAAGGTGGGGATCATAGATTTGGAGTTCAGTCAAAAATAAAAATGACGACAGGCTTGCAAGGTCTCTTTTGTGAGAAAGAGGTTGCAGGGAAGAGAAAAGGGCATTACCTACTAGGTTTTGAAGCCTGTTATCAAGGCTGGATAGAGCATGCCAAGCAACTCCTGCTCAGATGTGGCAACAGTATTCCATTTTAGGGCATACCGAGATCTTATACAGATAGAGGATTGCATCGGCAGTGATATACCTACTGGAGCAGTACAGTGATCCGACCATTTTTCCAGCAATCTTGGCAACAGATTTGATAAATAATAGAAAGGTCACCAGACAGTAAATGCTATCTAAAACGTAAACAGTGTTTTATGATTAAAAGATGAAGAAATACAAAAGTTTATAAGAAAACATTTTTATATAAGAAATAAGAATATAAAAGTTATTTTCATTTTAGTAAATGTTCATAGTTCAACACATGTTTGCGTAAAGAATTCGATTGAATATTAGTTCCAAGTAAATATGTTCATGGTGTATTGGGCAGCGTGGTATTGTGTATGTGTGTGCGTTTACCTTTGTTCTTGATAGTGGTGTATAAATGTGCACAAGTGATGAAAGGCTGGATACATGAGTCATTGAGTTCTTCCATCCTGCCACACTAGAACAAAGGCCTGAGTTCTTTCACCTCGCCAGCCCATTCAAAGGCACGGGGGGTGGGGCGATGAGGTGGGTTCATTTCATTCTGTCCACTGATTTATTTTATCAGATTTTACCAGATCTTATAGAAATTTTAAAGTTTGCAGAAAAGGATTGATTGATTGATTGATTGTTTTACGGCATATCAACACTTTCTAGGTCATTTAATGCCGATCCAGTGATTTTGAAGAAAAAGTTTAATAGAACATTTGATTTTTTTTTCAAAAAAGTTTCTATTTAACCCATAGTTGGGACCCTAACAGGTACTACCACTCTGGGTCAGAATGGACCTGGGAACAATGGCAATTAAGGGGTGGCTCCACACTCCCCAAAGCCCACAAGCTGGGGCCTCACCATCGGATATAGTTTAAGGTCATATCCAGGACCGCAGAAAAGGAAAGAGTGTAAGTAATTATAACCATTTGCATTTTAGTGTTCGTAGGAATTACTTTGTGATTCAGTCACCACAAACACAAACGTAAATTAGATAGCAAAATATATTTTTTTTATTTCAATATAAGATAATAAACAACATTCGTTAGCTAAAAAAAAACTATGAAAGATGGAAAAAAAATCAGATGTGTACGGAGACGGAGACGGATGCCACAAATTAGGTGAATATGAGATCTCCATATTGTTTGGGAGGGAAATATCTTTAAAGGATAATCATTGGCCAATTAGTGGCTTCATTCACATACTGAACCAAGTCTTTTCTTTTCTTCAAGGTCATACTTATTATTCGATGACTTTCTAAATAAGATCTGTAATAAAACGGCGTTTTTATTACATATAATGAATGGAGGTCAGGTCGATTGTTTTGTGATAATTGTTGAGAAATAGAACACAACTGTTTCAAGTTAAGCATGCTACAAGAAAACTGAACAAAAAAAAAAGTTATATATATATATATATATATATATATATATATATATATGATTACATTTTTCATTTTCACCCCAAACAAGACACGTTGCCACTTTGATGTAGGGGCTGCTATCAGGGACATAAGCATTAGGGGTACTGTGTAGGGAGTTGGGCAGCAAGATGTCGGTTCACGTTGCACTTGAACTTCTGCATGTCAGTACAGTCGGGGAAGCAGAGACCCGGAAGGGAATTCCAAAGTCTTGCGGTTCTGGAGAAGAAGCTACTGGAGTAGAAGGCTCTTTTATATCTAGGGATCTCTACCGTGAAGGGGTGGGATTTAGCTGTTTGTCGGGTTTGTCGGGGGTATTTACGTCGAGGGGACACAAGTGCTTGCAGTTTGTCAGAACAAGCACCGTTAAAGTACTTGTAGAACAAGCATAGGGATGCAATATTTCGTGGATGGGACAGAGACTGAAGTTTAGATAATAGTTCAAGAAAAAATATATATATAGTCATAACTTACTACATTACCTAGCTTTACTCATGCATTGAGTACTGTTGAAGTAAGTACTGAAAATCGTTACGTAAAATATATCTCCTTATAAAATTTTATATGGATACCTTAAAAAAATAATAATATAAGCATATATATGAATAAATGCATAAACACTTATACAATTGTTGCAGAAAATTGGACTCTCGTCCAGATTTCCCCTTACATTAAAAAACTAAAATAAAAAAAATCTGTATGAGGCACGTACCGGTGACGCAACATCATATTCCAAAAGTCAAGTAAATTGATCAAGTAGTTATATGTTTAAATAAGAAAATCAAATGTTATTAGTAACAGAAGAGCGGATGTTTTGTATATCATTTAATCATTTAATTTATTTATAAATTTTTAAATATTATTATTATTATTATTATTATTATTATTAGTTATTTTTATTGTCATCGTTATTATAATTCTTGTTTCTATTTCGACAAATGTTTTTTATACATTACTTTTATTTTGTGTGTCTTATTTGATTTTTAATTTATTTTATTTTATTCACTTATGCGTGCGTTTTCTTCATTTATATATTTTTTTATATATTTGTATTTATTTATATTTTGTTCCTTTATCTATTTTTATTTTTTTTATATATTTTTATATATACTTTATTGTATTATTTTATTTATTTATTTTATTATATTTTATTTTATTCATTTTTTATTTATTTTATTTTCATTTTATTTATCTATTTTATTTGTTTATTTATTTTATCTTATTTTATTTATTTTCATTTTATTTATCTATTTTATTTGTTTATTTATTTTATCTTATTTTATTTATTTTCATTTTATTTATCTATTTTATTTGTTTATTTATTTTATCTTATTTTATTTATTTTCATTTTATTTATCTATTTTATTTGTTTATTTATTTTATCTTATTTTATTTATTTTCATTTTATTTATCTATTTTATTTGTTTATTTAATTTATCTGATTTTATTTATTTTCATTTTATTTATCTATTTTATTTGTTTATTTATTTTATCTTATTTTATTTATTTTCATTTCGTCTTATTTATGTTTGTGTTCATTTTTATTTTATTTTATTTTTTTATTAATTTGTTTGTTTATTTATTTCATTTTATTTTTATTTTATTTTGTTTCATTTATTTGTTTATTTGATTTGATTTCATTTTATTTTATTTTTGTTATTTTATATTAACCTTTTCACTGTCCAAGTGTCTTAATTCATTTAAACCACCACAAATTATTTCTCATGAAATCTAATTTCTATTTTGGATATAAGCTTTTTTTCTGCAACCGGAAAGATACGTCCTTGCCAATCGATCCATCAATGGCTTTATTGCTGTTGGACTGAGGAATGGATCTCTTTAGTCTTATAGGTCCATCCTTGAAGATGTTAACTTTTCTCTGACAAGGGGTTAATATTTTTGCTAATCGCCTGAGGCGCCCCTACTGGGGAATACTAATAAGTTATTCAGGCAGTTTTTATTTAAATGATAACAATAAGTACATGCTGTAACACTGAAGCCTTCTATATCTACATTTTAGTCTTATGTGATTGTAGCCATTTTGGCGTTAAATTTGCAAAGTTCCTCGGCTCTGCCATATTAATTACTAGTGCGATCTGTGGAAATTCCACAGTTGTATATTACTGAAATGTAATTTCAACATAGATCTGGTTATAACGGTCTATCTTCAAAATCTTTGTAGGAGTTTGTGGTATACTTTCATCTCTGTTGATCTCCAGCATGATCACAGAGCACATAATCTTTTTGCACCATCATTGAATTTACGTGCGCTTTATCAAACCAATGAGTGCAGTGGTGGCCTTTTCATGCTCAGTATCTTCTGGATTTTATTACCGAAAATTTAAATATGCTTCCATTTAGTGTTAACAAAAGTCAAAAAAATATGCTTTGCATATTATGAAGGTTGTTCAAAAAGTAAGGCCTCCTATTTTTTAACTCAAAAAGTTGAAGAGCTACAAAGACAGAAGTAATACAATTAAAACGAATGACCTTTTGTGCTTCAGAATTTATTTCTCTATATAGTCACCATCATTCTCAATGCATTTTTGTCAACGATAAATGATGGGTGTGCATAGGCGTCCAGAGCGCACTTTGTCATTCAAAGTCCATTCCAAAAGTAAAGCCTCCAATTTTTTTAATTTAAAAAGTTGAAGAGCCACAAAGCTGGGAGTAGTACCATTAAAACGAGTGCCAAAGAACTTATTTTTCTGCATAGTCACAATCATTCTCAGTGCAATTTTGCCAAGAATTCAATGCCGCATCTTTGTTTCTAATGTAAAGGTTGCTTTCGTAGAGTCTCACATCATTAATATCTGCAATAGAGAGATGAAATTTTCAGGTCATGAATGCATGAGTTCAGTCATCATAACAATGCAATTTTTCACTCACCCCCCCACTGATCCATTCAAGTGGAATAAAAAATAGGAGGCATTACTTTGGAACGTCCCTCATATTTTTAGTCAAAAAATCTAAACAAAAGCTGCACGAGAAGAGTTAAATGGATTTGAATTGAAAAACACACGACACTTTGACAGTGAAAAGGGTTCTTTCAATATTTGCATGCGTTTGAATATATCTATTCTTACGAGGTGGAGCGATAAAAGTGTTGCCTTAAAGAAAACAGCACAACAGATTTATTTTAAAACTTTTCCTGAAAAAATCAATTCAGATAACTTGATTATGTAGTAGAGCTGACATATATTCAATGTAGCCACCTTCAGCCTCGATCACCGCCTCGATACAGGTCCAGAACTGGGAGTATGCCTTTTCCGCAAGGACCAGCGGGAGCTCAGCGAATACTCGGCAGATGGTGGTGATCCACGGGATCACTACACTCTTCAGCACATTCAGATACACTTTGGTATTGATTTTCAAGCCAACTTCGAAGAGGTGAGTTTATATAATGTGGCCCTCACTTGAAACCACACCAAAGATAATAACCGTGGCTGGAAACTTTGTGTTCATCACGCTAGACACGTCTCTGTTATTTGAGGCAATCCAACGATGTATTTTGGGCGTGCTGGCAATGGTCCTGTTGTCATACCTTGGATTGGTAGAGAGCATGAATTGTACAGTGTTGTATAGCTGACCTCGCTCATTGAACCTTGTGTCACTTTCAGACATGCTAGAAGGCTCTTATCACTCTTGGGATTTGTACATAACTGGCCAACTAGTAGATGGTCTGCAACAAAAAAAAAGAAAACCAGTTTTCATCAATCTGAAATGGAATCATGCCGACTTTTCTGGGGCGACAATTTTATCGTTCCACCCTGTATGTATTTTTTTTATATAGTTACAGAAGACTATGACAAAGCAAGAAGTGTTGAGAAGAAAGACAAAAATAAATTTATATTGTTTTCCTTTGCAGTCAATATTCCATAGTAAATTAGATTTAAAGACCTCATGCATTCGTTTAAAGAGATTTGAAACATCCCAATTTGATAAAGAGGTTTTACCTCGAAATATAAAATGGAACACATTTTTTATGCTATTTCACCCTAAACAAGACACAGTGCCACTTGGATGTAAGGCGTTACTATTTGAGACCAAATTTACAGGGAGTTGAGCAGCAAGATGTCTGTTCATGCTACAACTGAGGAGCTCCGTGCCAGACAAGTGAAGAAAAACAGCTAGAGTGTGTTTTGCTTGTGAGCACATATTCATTTCACTATGTCATTTCAAGGGACAACTACGCCAGAGTGGTGAAGTGATACTGCTTAGTCGACCAGCTCAAAAGAATAGAGTATTTATGGGAGAATGAAGTACCAAAGAAAATGAATATTCAAGCCACTCGCAGCTTTGCCTGGCATGGAGCTTCTCAAATGAACTCTTGCATGCCAGTACAGTTAGGGAAGCAGGGACCCGGAATGGAATTCCAAAATCTAGAAGTTAGAAGAAACTCATTAAATCACTGTTTCTGTCATGTCTTCTCAACATACGTATATTTCCACTTTTTGCATTGTGATAGCCTTCTATGATCGCTCTCTCTCTCTCTCTCTCTCTATATATATATATATATATATATATATATATATATATATATATATATAGAGAGAGAGAGAGAGAGAGAGATCATTGTGTGTGCTATATATATATATATATATATATATATATATATATATATATATATATAGCACACATAATGATTCAAGAAAACTATATTACCTTATTATATTTATTTTTGTTTGTGTTTTTTATGTTTTCTTTTTATTTCTTTTGTGTTGCTTTATTTATTGTGAGTATCCTTTCCTTTCCCCTAACCCCCAGCATATCCCTTTAAAAACACATTTACACATCGTTCCTTTCTAAAAAAAAAAAAAAAAATCTTTTTTTTTTTTTTTTTCCTTATTTAAAAACTGTATGAACTTAGAACTTAGAGGATTAACCTGTAGTGAAATAAGAAGATAGACTACACCCACTAGCCTTAGTAGAGCAAGTTCAATTTCAATACTTATTTAAAAAGAAAAGAGAAGCGAATGCAATATGAAAGCATAATATTCCATACAAATCAATGGTATATATAATACACAACCGACCTGACTATCGCGGGTCACATATATGGCTCGACTGGTCACATTATTAAGTCTATTCCCTTTCTGGTGATGATGTATCGTATCAACACAGACAGTAGTTTATTTTCTTTGTTTACCCCCTAATATTATCCCAGTGGACTCTTCCATTGATGTGAGCACAACTCTATCACTGTAGGGAATAAACACTACCCACCCTCGAAAGCCGTTCTTAACATGGGGAGAGGGCCGAAAACCGTTCTTAACATGGGGTGGTTGGGGGTGTTTATACAACACTGGGGTAAGTCGTAAAAAAATACCTTATGTTTTTCTATTATTCCTTATTCTTATATATATATATATATATATATATATATATATATATATATATATGAGCAAACAGTTAATAAAACATGTTAAAAAACACTTTGAAATCAGTTAAAAACATATTTAATCTGAAAAGGAAACACTAGATAAATTGATAGTCCTTAATCCGCAGAGTTTTGAAGAAATACTCTCCTTCTCATCAGAGGGTAGGAATTAGCAAAATGCGGGATCGGATTTTGCATGCAGAAGTATTTGATGAAACAACAAGTAAGTCAAAGATCTTACTTGAAAACAAAATAAGTTAAGCAGAGGGAATATGGTAAAGAAAAAGGTGATTACACATTAATGGATAGTCTGGTGGAAGATAAAAAATCCAGTGACGGTAAAATCCAAATGTAAAATTTCAAGAAAGTTAAAAGAATTTCCATTTGTACAAGTAAATTCCAAGGAAATCCCGTAATTGGAAGAAGATGGTCCATAATAATCCAAAGGCAGAAATCCATGGAATAATTCACAAAAATGTGTACAAGGAAAAAATAATATTAATAAAAGAAAAATAAGATGTGCTTTTCACTCTACTTCCGAGACATAACTATAAATAACTCCGCGGATTAAGGACTATCCATTTATCTAGTGTTTCCTTTTCAGATTAAATATGTTTTTAACTCATTTCAAAGTGTTTTTTAACATGTTTTATTAACTGTTTGCTCATATTATAAGCTCTATTCCCTATTTGGTATTATCGAGCTTTTATATCTGGCTGAGATAATTTTATAAATATTAATTCTTTAATATTTATAATTTACTTTAATTTTACCATCTTGGATCATTTTGGTAAATTCAATCGTAATTTTCATTTCATGTGTATATATATATATATATATATATATATATATATATATATATATATATATATATATAGTTATTATATCTTAAAAGCTTTATCCATGTAAATTATGAAATTCACTTACCATAAGTACATTTTTATATAAATGTGAAGCCATATGTTTTGAATACGTCTTTATCTGTGTGTCTGCATAGAAATAATATATACAGTGCCACGCAAAATTATTGGATACATTACATTTTTCTTCATAACTTTAATTAGGGTTCAAGATTTTATCTAAAATTTGGTCAGTATATTCCTATTACTATTCTAACTAATATTTGGGGTAGTAATTACAAAATTAAAGTTTAGAAAGTTTATATTAAAGGAAAAATATAAATCAATTAACGCAAAAGTATTGGATAAATTGATTTAATATTTGGTCGCATAGGCTTTATTGCGTTCAACAGCTTCCAATCACTTTCTATAGTTGCACACATGTTTTTTGCAAAGACATGCAGGTATTTTGCGCCATTCTTCTTTGCAGAACTGTTCTAGTTGTTGAATATTTTGTGGATTCCTCTTGTGAACATTGATCTTCAATATTTTCCACAAATTTTCAATTGGGTTACGGTCTGGAGACTGACTTCGCCAAATAAGAACGTCAATTCTGTTATTTCTAAGCTATTCTTTTGTTAGTTTGGCAGTATGCTTGGGATCATTGTCCTGCTGAAACACGAAATTCTTATTATGTCCCAACAAATCAGTAGATTTCTGGAGTTTTTTCTCCAAAATCTCCCTGTACTTACGTCCATTCATTCTACCATTGATGATTTTCTAGTTCACCAGACCCTTTGGATGAAAAACACCCCATACTATAATCGAACCACTGCTAAAGTTTACCGTAGGAATGGTATTCTTTTTGTTATAGGCAGTGCCAGTTTTACGCCATACATGTGTTGCTGTGTTTCTTCCAAAGATTTCGATTTTCGTTTCGTCTGACCAGATTACCTTGTCCCAAAATTCCTGGGGTTGTTCCCCATATGTTTTAACATAATTCAAACGTGATCTGACATGTTTAAGCTTCAATAATGGAACTTTTCTTGGGGACCTTGATACAAAATCTACACGATTTAGAAACCTACTGATTGTATCCTTGCTCACATTAATCCCAGCTTCTCTGAAGTCTGTTTGAATTTCACCACGAGTAAGAAAAGGTTTTTTTTGTACCTTTCTGCTTACCCACCTTGATTTTTTTTTTCCGTTTAATTTCCTTGGAAAATTTGCAATAGCTTCACCAGGGTTTTTAAACTTTCTAATAATGTTTTCAACTGTACTAAATGGTAAATTAAGTTCCCTTGATATTATTCAATATCATTTTCCTTCTTTGTGCTTATCAATGATTTTTTTGACGAATGTCTATTGACAACTCTTTAGTTTTAGGCATTTTTATAAATGAACTGGTTGAATTTGAAGGAGTGAGCCCAAACTGGAAGAATTTTATAAAATTATTTTAATACAAAGCTCTCTGATTGGTCAGTGATAACTCGTTTGCAGTATTGCAACACGCTACGCAAAAGTCATTTAAATTTATTTCAGAAAAAGAATTTTTTTAAAGTGTATCCAATACTTTTGCGTTTGTTAATTCATACTTTTCCTTAAATATAAACTTTCTAAACTTTGATTTTGTAATTACTACTCCAAATATAATTTAGAATAGTAATACGAATATACTAACCAAATTTTAGGTAAAATCTTGAACCCTAATTAAAGTTATGAAGAAAATTGTAATGTATCCAATACTTTTGCGTGGCACTGTATATATTATGTGTGTGTGTGTGTGAGCATGTGTGCGGGTTTATGCTACAATACATTTAGTATTGAAGTCTTTAAAAGACATCGCAAGAGACCTTTGAGGCTAGTCATTTAATCTGTAATTTATTTAATAAAATAAAACAAAAATACAGACAAATCTTTATGATGATGTGCTACCCGTTATGGAACGAAGATGTCATCTTCCAAAAAATCAGGTAAAATGATCAAGTATTTTTGTTTTTAATGAAAAATTAAATTTTATAACCAGCGAGACTGTAGAGTCGTCGGTTGCTATCTTTTTTTTATTATTATTATTATTATTCAAGAGCGAACAACTCCATCTGCACTACCGAGATTTACGGACCATAGCTCATAGCTGCTAAAAATTATTAATCGTTAAAATCGTAAGATTTGATTTTTTTTTTTTAACTAAAAATAAAACTACTTGATCAATTTACGTGATTTTTTATAATATGATATTTTCATTCTATTACGAGTACGTACATCATAAATATGGTCTATGTTTTTTTTGTTTTAATTAAGTGTAATTCTCAGTAAGCACATAAATTAATTGGGGTTTGAATAAATTTAAGAGATTTTTTCTAATAACAAAAAAAAAAAAAAAAAAATCATTTAAAATCCTCGCCGGTCTATTTTCTTCTCCATTGTGTCCAGTTTCATCAATTCTGGCACCATTTTTTTTTCCAGGTATCCAAATTATTATCGAACCGTACCCAAAGCGTCAAAAGCATCTCTAAGGTTTTATTCTTTAATTCTATGTCCTTAAAATTGGCAACCTCCCCCTATTTTTATTTTATTATTTTATTTTTTTTTTGCTTCGTTTTATTTTATTTTTTTAATATTTATTTCATTTTTTATAATTTATTTATTTGGTTCTGTGTTCAATAATTCTGGGGACCGTTGATAAAATTGATTCTTGGTTTTAAATTATTTTTCTTATCCCGAAATAAAATTCGGTATTTGTACAGTTTAATCAAGACATTAATAAATGAAAATATCGACAAAAAAAAAAAAGTTATAGTGTACGTATCCGTTATGAACTGAAGATCTCCGGAAAAAAATTCAATTAATTTGATCAAGTAGTTTCTTTTTGTTTTGTTTTTTTACAGCGGAAAAACACGTTTTTATGATAGCACGTTGAAGGCAGTCATCTTTGATTTTTAAAAATTTTTGTTTGGTTTTTAGAAACGCCACGGGGAGATAACTTATTTCAAATGGCCGACACACCCTCCCCATCTTTAATACTAGCTTTTCTTCCTAAAAATCGAACCTTTTGCTCGGTATCATAACAAATTGTTTTTTTGTTTTTTCACTGTAAAACAAAAACTACTTGATGAAATTAAGTTAAATTTTTTTTTTTTTTTTTTTTTTTTTCGGAGAACTTCATTCCATAGCGGATACGTACAAGTTAAACTTTTTTCAATATTTTCATTTTTTAATGTAACAATAAAGACTTGAAAATTGAACTTTAATTCAATGTCTTAATCACTGGAGGTCATTATTTTAATTTTTTCATCAAAAAATATTTTGGCATAATTCTGAAACTTCATCACTTACAATGAATGTAAGACGTTAACACGATGATATCCCCCCCCCTAAAAAATACACGGGCTTTTTTGGACGATAAATAGTAATTTGGGGTTTGTTTTACTATACACGTAGATGCGAAAAAGTTGTCAAAAAAACAAATATATAACAAATAACTGTTACCAAAGGCAAGATAAGTTACTTTTCTACCTTACTGGATAAGTTTTTAGCGTTTTTATTTAATGTAAAATGTTTATTCGGTTCGAAAAACATACAGTCTTTATCAGTATATGTGAAAAAGAAAATGGCAGTGTGCTCGCTATTGTATACGTTAAGTTTGGGAAAATGAGTTCAAACTAAAAAACTATACAACATACTGTTAGAAACTCACTCAATATATGTCAGCCTATGTTACGGTAACATATATTGAGTGAGTTTCTAACAGTATTTTGTACAGTTTTTTCGTTTGAACTAATTTTCCCAAACTTAATGTATACAACAGCGAGCGCGCCGCCATTTGTCTTTCTCACATATACTGATAAAGACTGTATAATTTATAGCAAACGTAGTAGAATTAAATGATCAGGTTTGTTGTACAATCCACAAGGGTATGTAAAAGTTGTCAAAAAACAAATAAATAACAAATAAATGTTACCAAAGGCAAGGTAAGTTACTTTTCTACCCAACTGGATAAGATTTTAGTGCTTTTATTTAATGTAAAATGTTTATTCAGTTCGAAAAACTAGTAATATTGAGCGTTACCGAAAAACAAAAAATGGCCGCGGTGTCTCTTTACATCTATGAAGTTTCGATAATCACTTCAAAATAAGAAATAAAACAAAATGGTGGTATAAACCCATCCAATAAACGCCATTTATTGGGTGTGTTTCTACCACCGTTTTGTTTTATTTCTTATTTTGAAGTGATTATCGAAACTTCAAAGACATTGTGACTATTTTTTTCTCGTTCTTCGGATGCGCTCAATATTATTTTTCAAACTGAATAAACATTTTAAATTCAAATAAAATACTAAATAAATAATAAATAAATAAAAACACTAAAATCTTATTCAGTTAGGTAGAAGAGTAAGTTATCTTGCCTTTGGTAACATTTTTTTTTTGTTATATATTTGTTTTTTGACAACTTTTTCGTGCCTCTGTGAATTGTAATATAAACCCAAATTATCTACCGACCCATATGCTTTTAATGTGTGAAAACTGTGAGGCATTTTATATCAGAATTTTATTTCGATGTTCATGTATAGTTTTGATGCACATAAACCAAAATGACGATTAAGGTGACATGTTAAAAGTATATGGGTCGTAGAGTATTTAATTCAACTTGGTTTTATTTGTTTTCTATTATTTATTTATTTTGTATATAAATTCTCGACTGTTAACTGCTCTATACTTTACCCTTTTTTGTATTGCCACCCGGACTTATGGTTTTCTCGTATGACTACCAGAGGGTGTGTTTTGTTACTACAAATGAACATATCCAAAAATTACGAAAAACGATAAGGTAGAAAATTAATTATCAATGAAGATAGTTTTCGAAGACAATTAGTGAAAATTGAGTTTTGCAAAAAAAAAAAAAAAAAAAAAGGAACCGAAGAGTTCGAATCATAAGAAAAGGGAGGTAAATATTTTCTGAAAACTGGAAATCTTTGACAAATTTAGCAAAACTTAATAGCATCAAACGGTCTACTAAAAATGACATTGAAATTGGTGTTAAGAATTTTCTTTTGTACAACAACACAAAGAAATTCCTGAAGGCGATTTGCAAAACAAATTAATATTTGTAAAATGAATATTTAAAAAAAAAAAACTCTGCAAAAAATCAGAAAACAAACTAATACGTTGAATTGATTTACTCTGTTACCGCCTAAAAAGTCAGACAAGACTAGTCAATAAAATTTGGCAGCCGTTTAGGGAGCTGACCGCTTCAATATAACATGTGATTTTATGTAACAAGTTATTTGGGAATAAAGCCAAAACTCGTTCAAGACAACTTCACTGATTGACTAAAATAGGATGTAATTGTTTAAAACATACTAAGCAATAATTTAAGAAAAAAAAAAAAACATTAAAAAATACTTAAAGCCACCAGAATGCATTTCTCTTTCTTTGTAAACAAGCCAGCCAGTTTTATATTCTTCTGTTAATAGTTGAAAAAATGGATTATTCCGTGACTCTTTGAAATAACAATTTGGTTCAATTAGTAATTTGATATAAGTAATTAGGCAATACCATAAGAAAAAGAATTGGAAAAAAAAAAAACTCCCGAGCAACGTCGGGTAGGTACTTCTACTTATTAATAGATAATTTAAGGGAAAAAAAAACGGCATCGAGACAAAATAGAAATGAAAGTTTAAATTTATATATATTAAAATGCTAAGCCATTATTATTTCAGAGCCAGAACCCAGAATCAATTTTATCTTAAACTTGGGCTAAAATCAAGTGGCAAGATATTTTAACGGTCCCTATGCTAAAATTGGACAATTTATTTTCATTTATTTTTATTTATTTATTTTTTTTTTCAAGATCCACTATTTTATCTACCTCCTATTAAAAAAAAACAAACAAAAAAAAAAACTTTTGTTACCCTGCATTTTTTAACCCATTTTTTATCTTTACCCTAATTATCCGCTTCTTTGATATGGCAAAGGTCTGGTCAAACATACACACCACACACTAGATAAGTTATGTGGCATCAGAATGGTAGTTCTAGATACCTCTAAACAATAAGGTCTTCTCAGGAAAATAAACTTGTATGGCATTACTGGGCGAATATTTTATACAAATCCGCAAAACATTAAAAATTAAAAAGTCGAGGTATTTTTTTTTAAATCTGCACTAATCTAATAACAAACTTATACTCTGAATTAATTTACCCTGTCATCGCTTGGAAAATCAGACAGAACTAATTAATAAAATGTCGAGGGTCATACATCCAAGCAAATGGTCACAGGAAAATTAACTTGCATGGTATTACTATGATAAAGTTGTCGCCCTAAAGAAACCACTACAGCTTTATTTTAAAACTTAGTGTTCTGACCATTATCATTTTTGAATACATGTATTAGGCTGTTGAAAAAATAATGTCGTTTATATAATATATATATATATATATATATAAAATGAACTCATTTTTTCTCGTCGGATTTTGACCTTAATAGGATTAAAAATCAAGATATTTCATGCAAATATAATATGCACAAACGGCAGAACAATATCTGAGGTGTGTTATAGGCTTATTATTTCTCAAATTCCTCGATAATCTTAGATTTCTATACTTTTTCTGCTGAGAAGTCACGGCCAAAATCGGTTAAGATCAATGGAAGTGGTAAAATATTTTCTCTCTAATAAATTCCTCCTCCCCCTGCCACCACTTAACACCGTTTGGGGATCGTTCACAAGGAACAGTTGAGAAGAGAACACCGGTTTGGCTTCGTAGTTCTTTCATGTGAAGTTATTTAAAATCACTAAACTAAGCTGCAGTGCTCTGTGGCGTAGTGGTTAGGGTGCTGGACAATTAACATTATATTTTCACGTTCGCGCCGACCTACCGTAGTCGTTTTTTTTTTTTTTTTTTCCTAAGCAACGGGGATGGACTTTTCTTGGTGGCCGAACTGTTAACGTTGCAGATGTTTTTTTTTTTTTTTTCACACTTTATTTTCCTACTTTTACTCATGACTCCGGGTTTGATCCTTCCTACTTACCTACCATAACATTTTTTAAAACTCTCCCCCCCCCCCCGTCCCGGAAACAAACACTCGCGCAACGCCGGGTACCCCCGCTAGTATATATATCAATAGTTGAACTTCAAAAACGTCATTATTTTTGCACCAACCTAATACCAATGATTCCACCAATTTATAAAGGACACCAAACAGTGACTTTTTCTCAATGGAATGGTGTTTCAGTTCTGTTTGTTAATTTTTGTTTGTAATTTTTAATATTTACAATTTAAATACAATTTCGGGCATATGGCTCAGCAGCCCCTCAGCATAATAAAGAGGTCTAATTTTCACAAACTGGATGCATTAAATTAGAACATATTTCGGCAATACAGCATCGTTAATAGTGTAAATTGGTTAGGATTTGATTATTTATGAGGACGGCTCAACAAGAACTTGTTTACATTCGATTTGAAGGCTACTATGTTGTATCCAACATTTGGCTTCAACTCCTGCGCAAGTTGGCCCTGGATATGACCTTAAGCTATATCCAGTGGTGAGGCCCCAGCTTGTAGGCTTTGGGGAGTGTGGAGCCACCCTTTAATTACCATTGCTCCCAGGTCCATTCTAAACCAGAGTGGTAATACCTGTTAGGGTCCCAACTATGGGTTAAATAGAAACCGACTTGAAAACAACAAATATATTCTATTAAAAAAATTTGTCTTAAAAATCTTTGGATTCGGCATTAAATAACCCGAAAAGGGTTGATATGCCGTAAAACAAAAACAACCAACCAACCTGCGCAAGTTGAATCTTATAAGTGCTCAAGTCAATATCTTAATGCAAAATTTTTCATTGGGTCAAAGGGCGCAGGTTTAATTATTCAGCACATTGACGAATTGACACATCCACAGCATTATCAACATTACGCTGTGCAACAGCAATTGTTTGTTATGTGCGCATTGAACGATGTTCTACAGGATGTCTATTATCGTTTAGAATGAATGTAACGTAATAAATCGTTCTGATGGTTGATCACGAGCAACATAAAACTCACGTAATACATGGTGTGTTGCTCAAACTGAACCGTGATTTTTTTTTTCAAAATAAATTTGCAAACGCTTCTCGGGTGTCAGTCGCTGAACTCAAAATAACCGATAGTTGTCAAATCTGCAACTAAAGAAAATACAGTTGTTCCTATTTACTTGCCTTTCCACGAGGGCAGAGTTAGACACCAAGGTCGGTTTTTAATGTGGGGGAAGGAACAAAAAATTAAAGTTGTCTCAATCGTGAAGGATTTCTCCTCCACTAACCGAGAATAAAAAAAAATTGAAGCATAGCATCAGAACAGATACTACACTTTGATCTTGGCCCGATGGGCAAGTTGTTAATTTAAAGTTCACCACCTCTAAAAAAAAAAAAAAAGCACCCTGTATATATTTATACTATTGAAATAAAACGTTTCAATTTTTGTATTCAAATAGAAATATTAATAACACAAAGTTCATTCAGATAGCTCAATAGTGCAATACTAGAGCTATAAATAATTTTATAATATACTGTTACACTGAAAACAGACAATTATTTTATTCTCATCTGAAAAATAAGTTTAGTTTTATTTATTACTAGACTGGGTGCTTGGCGTTGCCTGGGTGTGTGTAGGTATCAAAAAAAAAAATTAAAAAAAAAAAAAAAAGGTAGGCAGGCAGGCTCGAACCTGTGACACAAAGGCGGGAAAGAAAGTGAAAGAAAATCAGACATTTTACCCTTACTCCATGACGTGATCGAAAGTGTAAAGCGTTCAAATTGAACGTAGTCAATCAAAAAGATGATTTGCAGAAATGGTGTTGCTTTTAAACTTCCCACGAATGTCATTTTTAATGTGGGGGAAAACAGTTCCCCCAAAAAAAGGGGGCACTCTGGCAGTATCCAAATAAATAGTAATTGTCTCAGTATGAAGGTTTCCCCTACACTGACCAAGGACGAATTAGAGAACAGATACTAGCCGGGCAAAGGCCGGGAGTTGGGGGGGGGGTATTTGTTTCCCCACGAAAGCAAATTAGACATAAGGTCGTTTTTTTGTATGTGTGTGTGTGAGGAGCAGCTCACCCCCAAAAAGGGGGGGCACTCTGTGTCCAAATAAATAGCAATTGTCTGATATGAAGGGTTTCCCCCCACATTGACCAAATTTATTTACTTAAGTGAAACATCAGAACAGATACTGCACTTTGATCCCGGCTCGGAAGGTCGGGAGTTGGCATTCGCATTTGATTAGTTTCGCTTTATTTATACGAAAAAGACAAACAAACACTCGAAACAAGGGAATTTTTTAAAACTCGATCAAAAAAAAGAGACGATTTCTGTTTGTGAATTTGAGATATTACGATTTAGGAAGTATAAGAAAACTTCTCCTGGAATCTAACCGATGCAAGAGCCCCCACTCAAAAAGCCTTTCATGGACATACACAAATACTCACACCCATTTTGCCTTTTATATATTAGACTAGCGGGGGTGCCCAGTGTTGCCTGGGTGTTTGGAATAAAAAAAAGTGTTAGTAGGCAGACAGGCTCGAACCCGTGATGTGAAGGCGAAAAAGAAGAAAGTGAAAGAAAAGCTGAGATCTTACCGCTACGCTACGACGTGAGACAAAACGAAAAGCATTTAAATTTAATGATTAAAAAGTTGACTTGAAGTGAATAAGTTAAGAATAACGCAGGCACCGAAATGAAGGTTGGCTGCAGGCCAGTTTCTGCTTCCCCACGATGTGGGAGAAAACCAGCTATCCTCAAGAAGGGCGAGCTCTCCAAATGAATAGCAATTGTCTGATATAAAGGGTTTTCCCAGCAGTGATCAAAGCTAATTACCTTTCTGGAGGTCCCGGCCGGAAAGCCAGGTGGCCTACTTCATTCCGATTAGTTTCGCTTTTATATGAAAAAAGACGAACAAACACGTGAAAGGATGGAATACAGCGAATTTTATAAAAGTCAATCAAAATAAATGTAGAGACGACGTCCGTTCGCAAATCATAGATATTATCATCTAGGGAGTATATAAAAAGTTCTCCAAAATAGTAACACTCTTGAGAATCCCCCCGAAAAACGCCACTTTTGCTTTTTATTTATATATATATATTTATATTTATATATATATAGATATTTATATATATTTATATATTTATATATGTATATATATTTATATATTTATATATGTATAGATATTTATATATATTTATATATGTATAGATATTTATATATATTTATATATGTATAGATATTTATATATATTTATATATGTATAGATATTTATATATATTTATATATGTATAGATATTTATATATATTTATATATGTATAGATATTTATATATATTTATGTATAGATATTTATATATATTTATGTATAGATATTTATATATATTTATGTATAGATATTTATATATATTTATATATAGATATTTATATATATTTATATATAGATATTTATATATATTTATATATAGATATTTATATATATTTATAGATTTATATATAGATATTTATATTTATATATAGATATTTATATATATATATATATATATATATAGATATATATAGATATTTATATATATATATATATATATATATATATATATATATAGATATTTATATATATTTATATATATATAGATAAAAGCATATAATTGTTTTGTCCCTATACTGATAGTTTTATATATAGTTCTCTGCATATATGTTTTTTATTATTCGTATACCGATGGAGCATTCATGTATATTTATTTATATATTCTGTATGTAGCGCTGATGAATGCCCCACTGGTATAAGAATTTTTTTGGAGATGACCATAAAAAAATGAGTGTCTGTTTCCAGTTAAGCAGTACATTATAAAAGCATAAGATTTCAATGACTACATTTTTTTTAATACATGGATTTTTCAAACACGTAACTCTTCAGAAGTTCACGGGTCAAGTCCAAAAATATCATGAAGCAAAAACGAATAAAACAAACATTGAATATTAACTAAAATTTGTCTTAAGTCAGAAGAGAGGGGGGGGCATTTTTGTAAACGCTGCTAAATTAAGCTAAGGTTTATAAAGTGCATGGTGAGGCGATGGGATAGGGTAGTGGTTATAAAACTAATGTAGCTATTAGCTTTATTATTATTATGGAAGTCGCATTTTCCCAAAGGGCATTTAGATTTTTAAATAACACTATTGCCAGTTGCAAATTGAATTTTGCCGAAAAGTACAAAACCATGGAATAAAAAAAAAAAAAATTCTATAAATTAAGTTTACAAATCCTGATGCACAGTCGCTATTTATACAAGCAAAAGAGGCTTAAGTATTATTAAGCAGTAGCTTCATAACCTAATACGCGATACCCTCTTCTCTTCTCTGCGACCTCTTTCTCGCAGAAGAGACATTGTGAGCCTCTCTCTACTCTATCATTCATTTCATGGCAAGTGTTCGACTGAGTTCCAATATATATTCCTCCCTTGTCAATCTTTCACAAAAAATACTCGTCTAGTCAAAATCACTATCAATAAATTCCCGCACTCTCTATCGGTAACTAAACCTAGTGTTGGGAAGATTAATCGGAAAAATCGGAGCTTTTTGGAGTATCGGAATTGGGAAAATTTGAGCCTATTTTCCGATGCCAAAACTGATTCCTTTAATTAGCTATTCTATTTTCTTTTGTTTTTATAAAACGTCTTCCACTGCTTGTAATAATAATAAAATAATAAATATTTATTGATTTAAACTTCCAGTAAGACTAAAATTTGTAGATCACACCCTCACAAATGTGTTTTTACGTTTGAGAAAATACATGCACATTTAAGATGTGTTCTTACAGTAATCGGAACAAAATAACAATTTTATAATAATATATTTAGAGATTTATAAAGAATCGGTAATTGTATTGGAATCGGGGAAAAATATTGGAACCGTCCCATCACTACCTAAATCAAAGCGTCTTCCCTAGAACTGCCTGTCTCTGGAACTCTGTTCTGGTAGTCTGCTTTCCAGCTGACTACAATATTGTCGTCTTCAAGTTCAACGTAAACAAGTTCTTATTGAACTCTCTTGGTAAATAATTTGATTATACCAAAGTTCCACCACAACCGATTACTACAGTACTATCCTAATGACTACAATACACATTAACCCTTATACTCGAGTGGCCTTCAGGTCTTGATATGTGGTAACCCCTTTGTCTCTGCTCTATCGTTATTTCCATGGCAAGTGGTCGACTGAGCTCCAATATATGGTCTTCCCCCTTGTCAATCTTTCACAAAAAAACACTCGTCTAGCCAAAATCACTATCAATAAATTCCCTTACTCTCTATTGGTGCCTAAACCTAAACATGGATTTCATGAACAACGCTTCTTTCCGAGAAACGTATTCGAATGAATTAAAAAAACAATAAAGAGGGTAAAAGTGACACGAGAGAGAGAGAGAGAGAGAGAGAGAGGGAGAGAGAGTTTTAATATTATACTAGACCGCTTGAAACCTAGTCATTCATCTAGTTGATGACTTTACACGTTTTGCCTTTCCTGATGGAGGACGTCATGATTCATCCACTGTGCCCGGTTTTCCACCAGCTGTGTTTTAATGGATGACGTCATCTTTTTGTAATTTACTGGACAATGAAGGACATGTCTCACTGAAGTTCAACCTTGATGCATCAAAAAATGTTTGTTTTGGAAATTCTATACAATAGTCATTCCTTTGATACCGTTTTGTTTCTAGTTCAACATTGCGTATCTGCTAGATAGGCAAAAAATGTTGGCATTAAAATGTCGTCAGCCGAAAAACTATAAAGGGTGAAAAAAGAAAATATGATGGTGGCTGCCACAAAGTAGGTGAATAGATCTCCATATTGTTTTTGAGGCAAATATCTTTGAAGGATAATCATTGGCCAATTAGTGGCTGCATTCACATAAGGAATAAATTCTTTTCTTCTCTGCAAGGTCATATTTATTATTCGATGACTTTCTAAATAAGATCCACAAGTAAAATAGCGTTTTTATTTTATTTATAATGAATGGAGCAAGATCGATTGTTTTGTGGTAATTGTTGAAAAATAGAACGTAACTGTTAAGCTGTATACATATAATTAAACAAAATAGATTGTGTGTGTGAGTACACACACACACACATATATATATATATATATATATATATACTTATATGTAATATACTGAGTTCGTGTAATTCAGTGAATTTTCATATACCAATAGATTTTAAACCAAAAAAGGTTGACTTAAGGATTAAACTACAAAATTATCACATTTCATAATTGAGCATTAACATACTGTGTGTGCAAAATCAAGACTTCAAAAAAGGTGTTGATGGCAACAAAAAGTGTATTTCATTTTATGTTACAATTGTTTCAATGTCCAGTTCGACAATTGCAAGCATTATATCGTCTGAAAATTTTCAAATGCTGGTTTTTGAAAATTTTCAAACGATATAATGCTTGAAATTGTCGAACTGGACATTGAAACATCGTTATTTCCATGGCAGGTGCTCGTCTGAACTCCAATCTCTGGTCCCCCCTCGCCAATCTTTCATGAAAAACACCGGTCTAGCTGAATCCACTGTGAAAAATTTCCCCCACTCTATATCTGTGCCTAAATCAAAATGCGGATTCCATGATCAAAGCTTCTTTCTTAGAACTACACCGGACTACAACTTGGATGTTTTCAAGTCCAACGTTAACAAATTCCTAATGAACCGCCCCCTTAAGTAAACACTTCATCACATCTCCACACTAACGTAATGTACTTGCAATAACCCTTATCCCTGAGTGGCTTCCGGGCCTTGATAAGTGGTGATCACTGTGTAAAAAAAAAAAAAAAAAAAAAAAAATTAAGGACAAATTAACTTGAGTGCAGCATCAGAGCATATACTACGCTCTGATTTTAGCCCAAAGGCCAGAATATAGATAACTATTGGTATTTAATTGCTTTCCTAGGAGATCAATATGTAACACAAAATCGTTTTTAATGTAGGGGAAAACCATCTCCACTCAGGCAGTAGGCAAAAATAAAAATTGCCTTAGTATAAAAAGGGTTTGACTAAGGGCAAATTGGCTTGAATATAGCATTAGAACAGATACTACATTATGACTGTAACCTGAAGGTCGGAATATATATATTTAAAGATATCTCTAGACGGGAGAGTTCTAATTAAAGGTGGGTAATCTAAGAACAGTTTGATACAGATATAGATAACTACAGTAGAATCCCGGGATATGGTGGCCCTAGGATACGTTTTTTTCAGGTTACGATGTGGAATTTTTCGGGGCCCTCGTTACGGTATTTTATGGTGTTATTTATAATGTTATTTGATTATATACATGTGTATTATATACTGTACTGTTACTAATCTTTAATGTTGTATCCCGGGGTTCTACTATATTTCTATATAGTGTTTAGATTAATTTAATGTTATTAACTTAATAATTTTAATATTTTAATTGTAGATAATTAGTAATAGAAAAAATATTCTGTGTTTGGCTAATGTGCATTTCAGCGACATAAATTATTTCACGGACAAAAATTCATAAAAATTATTTATTTTTATATAAAACACATTATTAGACCTTGGGGCTGAAATAAAACCCGAAAAATTTTAATTTTTATTATTTTTTCAACATTTTTTATTTTTAGACTAAATGTATAACAATGAAGACCGCCATCTTGTTTTGAAATTTTGGCCTTTCTAAGGCTTGCCAGATTGGCCTTTTGGAGGCCAAATTTGACCTTTTTTATGCTCTTGCATGGACCATTGTTCCACGAAAGAGCGTAAAAAAGACCAAATTTGGGCTAAAAAAATCCAATCTTTTTTTTTTTTTTTTTTTTTTCAAATAAGACCTTATGACCTCTAAAAATGCTCTATGACCTTTAAAATATCTTCTGACTCTCGGTTAGAAACCTTGCTCTGAACATTTCGATTCCTTTATCTATTTTTCTCCAATTCCCATTCCACCCCTTGGATTATGAATCTACAGGTATTAAAAAAAAAAAAATGAATCCATCTCAATCCACCTTTGATCCAAATGTTGACCTCGTGGCCCCGCACCTAACCTTTCCTTGCTTTATTCCATTTCAGAGGGGCACAGAGAAGTATCATGACTCCCGTTCAGCTCTGGAAGGAACCACTCGGCATATGGGGGTGGCGTGGTTCAAAGAGAATTATCACGAAAATGCTCTTCATGATGTAATTATGTGGCCCCAGGGTTATCACACCGGGGCCATTTCATACAAACTAAGCTGTCTACTTACTTTCAATTCTAACCTGAGCCAACTCTATGCATTTTTGAATAACCGCTTTTTTTTCCTTCTTTTTAACCCGAACTTCATAAAACCTCTTTATCTTTTCTTTTCTTTTTTCATTTAAGATTTTTCTTTTTTTAATTTCTTTTTCTAAATTTATTTTTATTTTTCCTTCATTTTTTTTTCTTTTTTATTCATTCATTCCTTTTTTTCTTTTTTATTCATTTATTTCTATTTAACCTTATTTGATTTTTTTTTCATTTATATTTTTTGATTTTTTAACTTTTAAAATTCTTTCTTCTTCCTCTTCCTCCATTTTTTTTCTTTTTTATTTCTTTTTATTAACCTTATTTTTATTTTATTATTTTTTTAAATTTTTAAACTTTTTTACTCTTCTTTCATTTTTTCTTTTTTTCTTCAGTTTTTCTCTTTTATTATTGTTTTATTTCGTTTTCTTTTATTTCTTTTTTTATTTGTTTACTTACAAAATATGTTTATTTCTAAAATTTGACCAGAACAAACTTGACACTTTGACACTCCCTCCACTAGTAATTTTGAAACAAAAACATACGTCTAAATCAAAAAAATAAATTACATACGCCGCTTATAACATCAAAATGCAAAGATAAAGATAAAGATAAATAATTAAATGAATAGATTTGCACTTCAGACAGTTGATGACACTGGATGACTTTTTTTTTTTTAAATAAAAGTGTCAAAGTAAAAGATCAAATAATTATTAATCAATTACTTAATAAAGGTGTACTCCGTAAGATCCAAAAGAAAGAATCTGCAATCCGAGTTGTGAATAGATTATAGTAAAGTTAAAAAGTCAGTTAAATTTGAAAATATCAAATAATCATTGAAGTTGTATTTTGTAAAATCCAAAATGAAGAATCTGCAATTTCAAATATGAATGAATCCCAAAAAGTCAATTAATAATTTGAAAATCCAAAAAATACTATGGAAATATTCCAAATTCAGAATATTTATAGTTAATCAATTTATAAATAAAAAAATATAATTTCTCGCAATTAGAAAATGCTTCCTGGTAAAATAAAAATTAACAGATTAGTTGAATAGAACAGAAGTTTAAAATGAAATAATTTAATATCTATAACCTATTTTACACAGAAAAAAAGTAGATAATATATATATATATATATATATATATATATATATATATATATACTATATATATAGCAAAACTAGTAATTAGTAAAAACCTGAAGAGAATGCTCAATACTATTGCAGAGTAAATATGTGTTTTGTTTTTTTATTACCGTTTTATCTGTTTGGTTACATATGTTTCAGATGTTGGACCATGTTTACGATCTAACAGCCTCGTCAGACCTTACAGACTTCTGTAAGGTCTGATGAGGCTGTTAGATCTTAAACATGGTCCAACATCTGAAACATATGTAACCAAACAAATAAACCGGTAATAAAAAAAATGAAAAACATATATATATAATTTTATTTTATTATATATATATATAATAAAATAAAAATTATATACATATATAATAAAATAAAAATTATATACATATATAATAAAATAAAAATTATATACATATATAATAAAATAAAAATTATATATATATAAAATGAAAATTATATAAAAACTTATACAAATATGTGCATAATATAAAATATGTATATAATATAAATATATATATACAAAAAATTATATAAAATATTATATATATAATATATATATATATATACAAAATAAAAATAATATAAAAATTGTATATATATGAAATAAAATAATATAAAAATTGTATATATACGAAATAAAAATAATATAAAAATTGTATATATATGAAATAAAAATAATATAAAAATTGTATATATATGAAATAAAAATAATATAAAAAATTATATATATAAATAACAAAATTCTATATTCAAAATTTCAAGATGTTAAACATTTTACCGTTTATTTCTTTAAGTAGGTTGTCATGCACAATTCTTGACAGCATCTGTTTCGTAGCGCAGAATAATCCATATAATTATTGTCTCAATCCTTGAATTTATTCTGCCCTTAACTCATCTCATGAAAATTCAAAGATGGTGTAATAAAATGAAAAAAGATAATTGCAACTTCTCTCTCAATTTTTGGATTTCATAATCATGCCCATATACCTTTATTTTTTAATTTTATCAATTTAAAAAAAAAAAGTGTTAAGAGAAGAATAAATTCAAGAATTGATATAATAATTACATGAATCCTTCTGTGCTACGAAACAGGTGTTGTCAAGAATTTTGCATATCAATGTACTTAAAGAAAAAAATGGTAAGATGGTCAGTATCCTGAAATTTTGAATATAGACATTTTGTCATTTCTTTGTTATATGCTCTGTAGTTATATCGAGCTTCATAAATTAAAGGACTGGTTTAAATAAACAGTGAAATATAATTGGATAATCATATTTTTCTTAGATATATATTAGTATTGGTATGATGAATCGAAATCAGGAATCCGAAATATAACTTTAGGGGGTATTAAAATCGGTATGAGAATCAGAAATTTTAGTTTCTGATGCCAAAAATGATTATTGAAATTGTTTTATTTTTATTTTTGTTTGCGAGTAAAACGAAAATCTATAGATTGCCCTCAACCTAAATATTTTTACGTTTCCAAAAATATATCAACATACCCTCCCTAAAAAAAAAAATTTTAAAATTAAAAATTCTATAGCTAAATATTTAGAGATTTGAAAAAAAATCAGCAATTGTCTCGGAATCGGGAAAATTATTTGGAATTATCCCACCACAAATATATATGTGTTTTCGACAACATTAATTTGAAATAAATTAATTTAAAAAGCAGTCTAATATAAAAACAGTCTAATACAAAAACAGTCTAATACAAAAAAAGTCTAATATAAAAACAGTCCAATATAAAAACAGTCTAATATAAAAACAGTCTAATATAAAAACAGTCTAATATAAAAACAGTCTAATATAAAAACAGTCTAATATAAAAACAGTCTAATATAAAAACAGTCTAATATAAAAACAGTCCAATATAAAAACAGTCTAATACAAAAACAGTCTAATACAAAAAAAGTCTAATATAAAAACAGTCTAATATAAAACAGTCTAATATAAAACAGTCTAATACAAAAACAGTCTAATACAAAAACAGTCCAATATAAAAACAGTCTAATATAAAAACAGTCTAATATAAAAACAGTCTAATATAAAAACAGTCCAATATAAAAACAGTCTAATACAAAAACAGTCTAATACAAAAAAAGTCTAATATAAAAACAGTCTAATATAAAACAGTCTAATATAAAACAGTCTAATATAAAACAGTCTAATATAAAACAGTCTAATATAAAAACAGTCTAATACAAAAACAGTCTAATACAAAAACAGTCCAATATAAAAACAGTCTAATACAAAAACAGTCTAATATAAAAACAGTCTAATACAAAAACAGTCTAATATAAAAACAGTCTAATATAAAAACAGTCTAATATAAAAACAGTCTAATATAAAAACAGGTGCTAACAGCAAAACCGAATGCATGTCTAATACATTAACAGATAAAAAAATAGTCTACATAACTTAATATAGAGATTAAAGACAATGGATTTCTCTTTTCTTAATATTTTTCATCATTGCCTTGATCAAGGTGTAAAAAATAATTCTCAAATTTATAATCCATGGAGACTCAAAAACTTGTCCAGGGTCGAGACAACAATTAGAATATAATGAAAAGAAAAATATTATCTTTTTTAATTAAACAATGATATATATTTATTTATTTAAAATGAAGACAGAGAGATCTAGAGGCTCGACATTTCGCCCGTCTTATGCAGGCTTTCTCAAGAGGGATGGTCACTGGTCATTCCTCTTGAGAAATTCTGCATAAGACGGGCGAAACGTCAAGCCTCTAGATCTCTCTGTTTGCATTATCCATTTTAATTATCATATATATATATATATATATATATATATATATATATATATAGAGAGAGAGAGAGAGAGAGAGAGAGAGAAAAAAAAAAAGGCCATCTTTCATTATAAATTTATTTCAACCATATAGCCAGCCTGACCATCTGAAGGTACCTTATTGTCTATAGGGTTGAAATAAATTTATAACTGAGACCTTTGGTTGGTTTTCTTCTTTTAACTTTTATTCTCATACATTGAGCTCTCCTATTTAATATTTCTTACAGAAATTACTTATATATATAAAAATTATTTCAGGTTAATATTTTTCAGATGTAAAACAGCCAATGAATTTTTAACAAGGTTCATACAAGAGTGCTCAATACCGAACTAGGACAAGACATACTTTTTATTTGTTTTTATTAAGCATTTATATGTTGCTACGCATGTATGAGCATTTTCCAGTCAGTTACAAGTAACTAGAGACTTCTTCGGGCGATGTTGCATATACAAATGTTTAGTCCATAATTAAAATTCGAAAAAGTTCACAGTAGATCTTGATCAAGGTGGGAGTCACATGACATTCAAAAATAAAGTAAAGGCATTTAAATAATTGAAAAAAAAAGAAAAGAAAAGTATATAAAAAAAAAGACAAGTATATAAAAAGAAAAATAGACCAACGAACTGACCAGGCATCCACTGAATAAGTTCAAAGAAAACTGGGACCTTGGGGAGGCTTATTGCCACTCAAATTCCAGCGAAGACCAATAATCTCTGCCAACGAGTAATCAATGGCAAGCAACTGTTGCGATAATACAAATTTCTTTGCAAATGTTATTGAAAGGAGTGGAGAGTACTGGAAACCTGGGGAGACTTGTTGTCACTCAGCTTCCAGTGAACACCACAGGCTGTTTTTAAGGATAGATCTTTGATGACCTGTGTGAAAGCTCCTTGTGAACCAATACTAAAATTACACTTCAATAAATGTTTTTTGTTTATTGGGGTATAATTTATTATTATTATTATTATTATTATGATTATTATTATTATTATTATTATTATTATTATTATTATTATTATTATTGTTCATTTATCTTTTTATATACTTTTCTTTTTTTCCAATTTTCATTATGCACTCTACTTTTGTATAAGTAGCGCTGCCTTAAGTTACTTGTAATTGGTTAACCGAAATATGCTCATGAATGTGTGGCGACATATGAATGCTTATGTAAAACAAATAAAAATTATGTGTAACGTTGGCCGGTGATTTGTTTGCTAATGAAGTCAGAGATGTTTTCGTGACCGATTTTGAATCTCCTGACTTGCTGTAATCATAACACCCTAGTGTCTGTAGATATTAAAAATAATAATTATGGTAATAATCATATATAGATGATGAGAATAATGAAAATAGTATTCCGATGAGATAGAGAGATAAAAAAAGAACCAAACCAAGTTATATGTCCAACAGAAAAAACCTTGATAAACATATAACTTGATTTGTTCCTTATATATATATATATATATATATATATATATATATATATATATATATATATATATATATATATATATATATAATTTTTTTTTTAATTAATTTATTTTTTTATTACATTTTCACCCCAAACAAGGCACATTGCCACTTTGGTGTAGGAGGCTACTATCAGGGGAAACAACTACTGGGGTACTATGTAGGGATTTGGGCAGCAAGATGTCGGTTCACGTGGCACTTGAACTTCTGCACGTCAGTACAGTTGGGGAAGCAGGGACCTGGAATGGAATTCCAAAGTCTAGCTGTTCTGGGGAAGAAACTACTGGAGTAGAAAGATCTTTTACATCTAGGGATCTCTACAGTGTGGGGGTGGGATTTAGCAGCCTGTCGAGCTTGTCGAGGGTGTTCATGTCGTGGGGGCACAAGTGCTTGCAGTTCGTCAGAGCATTCACCATTAAAATACTTGTAGAACATGCAGAGGGATGCAACGTTTCATCGATGGAACAGAGGCTGAAGCTTAGATGCCAGTTCAGGGCCTATCAGATTTGTGACTCTCTTTTGAACCTTGTCAAGGAGCGAGAGACTAGTAGCAGATGCACCAGCCCAAATATGACAGCAATACTCCATACATGGGCAAATGGTGGCCTTATAGAGGTACAGGATACTTTCGGGTGTTAGTAGTTTTCTAGCATGGTAGAGAGAGCCCACCTTCCTTGCAGCGGCCCTGGCAATGCCTCCAATGTAATTGTTCCAACTCATGTTTCCTGTGAACGTTAGGCCAAGGAGTTTGAAAGATGTACTCTCAGATAAAGAATCTTTGGCCATTGCTATAGGTGGTAGAGAAGGTTTCTTGTAATTATTGAATGAAACTAGTTTAGTCTTGGCGGCATTGAACGTGACCATCCATTTTTGTCCCCATTCCACTACAGATTGGAGGTCATCCTCTAGTGTTTCTGCCATTTCTTTAGATATGTGTTCATTTGTTTTCCTGTCGTACCTGTTATAGAGTGTGGTGTCATCAGCATATATACCCATCTCAGAGGCAATTTTGTCAGGGAGGTCATTTATGAATATCAGGAACAGTAGAGGTCCAAGGATAGACCCCTGGGGCACTCTCGCATTTATATCATATTGTTTAGATGTACGACCATCGAGGACAACCTGGATTTTTCTCTTATCGAAGAAGGATTTAATTATGTTAAGTATTCTACCAGTGATACCGTATGATCTAATCTTCCTGAGGAGACCCTCATGCCATACCCTGTCAAAAGCCTTAGATATATCTAGAGCTACCACTCTGCCCTCCCCTGCTTTGTCCAGTGAATGGTATGTATATATATATATATATATATATATATATATATATATATATATACTTTTTGTATTCCTACATGTCAACACACAGGAAATAAATACAAAAAGATATAAACATTCATACATTTTTTGTATTGATTTTTTATTCATACATATATATATATATATATATATATATATATATAAAATGAATAAAGGACAAAAGTCTATATTCCAAATTTCATGATGTTGACCATCTTACAATTTATTCCTTTAATTCAGCTGACATAATTCTTGACAGTATCTGTTTTGTAGGACAAAATAAATCACATAATTATTATATCAATCAATGAATCTATTATGCCCTTAACTCATCAGAAGAAATAGCAACAATCAATCCACCAAAAGGCAATAAAATGCGTTTGGACATGATTAAAAAATCCGAAAAAGTGAAGAGAAGTTGCAAGTACATTATAGTTTGCTTTCATTGCGCCATTTTGAATTTTAGAAATAAAGTCACTAAACCCACATATACGTATTAACAAATTTTATTAGTTTAGGTATATTCTGCAAGAAGTGTTCTATTTGTTGATTAGTAAATGTATTATTTATAATTAATATAGCCATATTCATGACAAATAACATCAATGATTACAATCTATTACACATATTTACGTATACGAAACTAAAAAAAATTTTTTTGTTCAATTTTCAATATATATATCCAACACCAACAAATATCAAAGCAGTGATGCTGAGCTGATAGCTTTTTAATTGAGCATTTGAGCTTGAGGCTTATGAATTATTAAAATTTACCTTGGTAAGTGTCAAAAGACGAAAGAAATGTTTGGTCAAATTTATTTTTCATTTATTATAATGTTTATTTTTATTTTATTTAAATTTTATTATGATTTTTTTATTTTCATTTTTTATTTTGCTATTTTGGGTCTTTTTTCTTTTCTTCTACCGCATCTAATTTTAAATCTAAAGTCAGCATTTTTTTTTAGCCAGCCTCATATTCGGAAACACATTTAAAAAAACTCTATAGTATTACAGTTTGTAACTCGAGATTTGACATAAGGAGTATTGAGATTTTGGAAAATCTTTTTAATCGGTTTTCGGCCAGAAATTTGGCTTTCAAGGGGTCAAAGTTCAACAATATGACCTTTGAAAACTCTATCAAAACCTCCGTCAATTTTGGGGCTAAACACTTGAAATTTTAGATGTAGGTTACTTGGACATGGATCAAACTTTTTAATTTGATTTGAGCCCAAAACAATAAATGTTAAGGGGTCATAATTGGGGTCAAGGTTTTTAAAAATTTCACCTTTGCAGTTTCTACCAAATTACTCAACCAATTTTTGGTTTAAATATTTTAAATTTTGCATAAAGTGTATTCAGATAGAAGGGCAAGATTTTTAATCGGTTCTTGGCCGAAAAAAGGTCAGAGTTCAAAAGATTTGATCTTTGCAGTCTCTAACAAACTATACAGCTAATTTTGGGTCTAAACATTTGAAATTTTACATAAAGGGTATTCAGACATGCAGCAAGCTTTTTAATGAGTTTTTGAGCGAGAATTTTGCTGCTAAGATGTCAAAGTTGAAAGAATTGATTTTTGCAGACTCTACTGAACTCCTCTTCCAATTTTGGGTCTAAACATTTGAAATTTTAGATGTAGGTTACCTATACATGAGACAAACTTTTTAATATATACATATGCACATAAAGTTATGAACAGTACATAAGGCCCAAGCAAAGCCAGGCTGAACTGCTAGTAACACATGAAGTTATCTTGTGAATTTATGTTAGACATAAATAGTATTTAAGCTGATTTGTAAAACTTTGATTCAGACTCGCTAATTTTACCTTATCAGTTTTGAGTTGTCCTGTGAATCATATTTCACAATCCTTTCACACACATCATCTAACCGAAAATCACACTAGCACTTATCCTCAAGTGGCTTTTGGCCCTAGTAAGTGGCGATGCTCGAACTTTTTTATAACAAAAAAAGTTAAATAAAAATTTAACGAACTGTTTACACAGGTCATTCCAACAAACGCACACTTGTGGGCTATTTTGCCAGTGAGCAATCAAGGACCAAATCAAGCAGTGAAAGTCTTTTTTATATATATGCGCAGTTGCTGATCATCGTTCTTCGATCGTCACTCCCTCCCTGTTTCCTGTGATCAGCTTAGCAAATAAAACTCAGGTTTGGAAATACAATAGAGACTTGATGGCCTTCAAAGATTTTATTCAAAGAGTTTTGTCTTTGGGGGGGAGAGACCACCTAATTTACTTTTTACTTAATTGACTTATTTAGCTTTAAAATGTTTGACAGACGGACACAATCTTGAAGAAATATTCACTTAGATTTCTGCATTTTCAAACACATTTTGTCTGTTCACTTCCCCGACTCAAACAGTTTAGAAACTTCATTGTGTCTCCCAAAAACAAATTCTTAATGAACCGCCCATTTAACTAATCCAATTTACCAAATTCCCATTACTAACGATTACTTCAATATTATCCCATTGACTAGTGTACACTCGATAAACCTTATCCTCGAGTGGCCTCCGGGCCTAGATAAGTGGTGACTCCTATATAAAAAAAAAACGTGATGTAATTTCTATAAATACTGGCTAGTAGAAACATTTGAGAGATGTGGTTTTAGATCTTCTGTTAACTTGAGACGAATCTACTCATTCATAGAAAACAATGGAGACTTGTTCGTGTTCAAAGGTTTTATTCAGAGTTTTCTTTTGAGGGGAGAGACCAGGAAAATTAGTTAGTGTGGTCAACCAACAGACAGTCTTAAGAAATGATGTGAGGAATAAAAGTACATACGGGTCTTTCCTCCTGCAATATTCTGATTGGTCGGTTAAGCTATAAATACCAACTGGTAGAAACATTTGAGAGAGACGTTGAAAGGGGCACAAGCCTCATGCTAAGAACTCCACTTCATCTACGATACTCATCCATAGGTCCTGGATATGACCTTAAACTATATCCAGTGGTGAGGCCCCAGCTTGTGGGCTTTGGGGAGTGTGGAGCCACCCTTTAATTACCATTGCTCCCAGGTCCACTCTGACCCGGAGTGGTAGTACCTGTTTGGGCCCCAACTATGGGTTAAATAGAAACCGACGTGAAAACAACAAATATATTCTATTAAAAAAAATTTTTCTTCAGAATCTTTGGATTCGGCATTAAATAACCCGAAAAGGGTTGATATGCCGTAAAACAAAAACAACCAACCAACCAACTCATCCATACTACAGCATACCAGATTTATTATTAGAACTGAAGCAAAACCACTCGGCTACTTCAAACGATATATACCCGTTTATCGGAATCATAGCAAAGAAATATTCACTTAGCTTTCTACATTGACGAACACGTTTGTCCACTTTCTTGATGTGAACTGTCCAGAAACTCTATTCTGCCACCTAGACACGTGATGGTAATTTTTCCGTAATATCATTCAACACCTGACTTTCTAGTGCGTTTTTTTTTTTCTAGGGAACTGACCTTTGGACCCTCGCCTTAATCATACTAGCTGCATTGGCTCTATTTTTGTTTGCATCCAGGTTGTCGTGACCTGCACTTAATGTAACGCATGCTGAAATTCATACTAGTTAACAAAATCTCTACTTACTGCTGTAGGGTGCTGGTATAAACAATGCATTAGTATGAAAAAAAAAAAAGATTCAATCTTGCCTACTTTTACAATTCAATAATAATATCCTTCAAACACCTGGGGGTTTTAACATCTTTGACATTTTTGAAATAATTGCTAAAGAAATCTTTGGTAGAACAGAATTAAAAAAAAATATATATATATATATATATATATATATTTATAATGGATGGATTCAACTGCTTTAATTTTTTCTGTTGTATTTTTTTTTTTTGCTCACTTTGTTTTCACCTAGCATTTCTTATTATCTCCCCTTTCTACTTTTGCTCCTTTAACACACACACACACACACACACACACACACACGTGACTCCCTTCCACTACCTGCCTCCTACTCTCCTCCTTTGCAAACATTTTCTCCCTGTCCCCTCCTCTCCTTAATAATTCACTCACCACTCCCTCATATACAACTTTCATTCACATCCTCCCCACTCCCTCTTTGTCTTACTTCCACTCTCCTCCCATGGATTAATTTCTATGCTTCACCATATAAAAGCTTTGTTTTATGCTCAATAAAGCTAGCCACTTCAAATGAATCGACCAACCTATTTCGATTCTACTTTGCAGATGTACTTGTGCCCTTATTTTTACTAGTGCGCTCTTATGCTTATCAATTTATTCATTTTGATTGAAATTTTAATTTAATATTTTAAACTCCTTCGTTCTTGTAGCTTAAAGCAAAAAAGAAAACAAAACTTTAATTGTAAATCAAGAAAAAAAAAAGAAAATTTTTAGACATGAAAAAATGAAAGGATTTGAAAAGATTTTTTTTTATTGTTCTTTCGAATATGAGGCTCGGTAAAAAGTAAATAAGTATTCGGAAGGTTACACTGATAAATACTCAAATTAAGTTCAGCTCTTTAACACTGTGCTTATAAGCTTTCATCTTACTCTCGACTACTAACCCATGCAAAGCATTCCCGCATCACTTATTTTATCTTTTTTTTTCGTTTATTTTCATTATTTATTCATTTATTTTTGGTTGTGTTACTTTTTTATGGATTTTATATTGCAAGAAACACTGTAAAATTATTTACAGCACTGAAAACAAAGAAACAGAACATCAGGTCTCAATATTCACTGAGGTCACACTTGTAACCCGACAGTCGTCAATCATTCTGCTAGTATTTGGCTTTTAACTAAAGTGACATTCTAAAAACCTCATTATATAAAACATCCCAACCACTGCCACTATTTATTTTACTTAGATTCCATTTGAAATTTCATAAACTGTGACACATCTTTTAAAATATTCATCTTGTATAACTACAAATAATAAGTCTCTTAATTCCTATATTATTATTATTATTATTATTATTATTATTATTATAGAAGTATTATTATATAATTATATTTTGTGAAGATAGTTATTATTATATGGAAATATTACTATTATTATTATATGGAAGAATTATTATAATTTGTATCTTTTTACTTATTATTATTATTATTATTATTATATAATTATTATTTTAAGAAGTTATTATTATATAATTATTTTCTGGCGTTATTATTATTATTGTTGTTGTTTTTATTTTATTATTATTATTATTATTATTATTATTATATGGAAGCATTATCATAATAATATAATTATTATATAATTATTATTTTATACTATATTATATGGAAGTGTTATTATTTTTATTACATAGAAGAATTATTATTATAAGTATTATATAATTATTTTATATTACATGGAATGTTATTATTATTATATGGAAATATTATTATATAGAAGTATTATTATCGTTGTTATTATTATTATTTTTTTAAGTGTTTATTATTATTATTATTATTATTATTATTATTATTATTATTATTATTATTACACAGACGAATTATTATTAAAATATTAGTCTCATATAATTATTATTTTATATTATATTATATGGAAGTGTTGTTGTTATTATTATTATTATTATTATTATTATTATTATTATTATTATTATTATTATTATTTCATTGGTGATCTTTTCAACTAATGCATTTCAGGTGACAACATTATTACGTACTCACGTGCCATTGTGAAATTAGTATAAATTTACATAAGCAATGGAATCTTTAACATTTGAAAAATATTTTACATATTTCAGACTGTTTTTTGCATAGTGATGTGATGAGTTTTAATGAAATAGTTTTGAGTGATTTTTTGTTGTTGTTTTAGTTTCGCATCTTTTTTTAAAACTATGTAATTTATTTAATTTGTATTTCTTTACAAAATTATTTTTTCATTTTATTTTTGTTGTTCCATTTTTTTTTTTTAAATAGGATTTTGAAAATGAAATTTAAATTGGTACAGTATCGTTTAGTCATTAAATTATTAATTGAACCAAATGTTATGAAACTATAATTAATTTTTCAAAGTTAATGTTCTCTATTATGAAAAATATCTGACGCAAAAAGTTTCCAAAACTCATTCTTTTAATTAAATAAGAATTTCAAAGCCATTTTAAATGACTTCATCTATTCAACAGTTTAGATGCTCGCAAACTTTCTTTGCAAATTTTGAAGGGTTGAACAGTAGATATTAACTCTCTACCCACCTCGGCAAGATGTGACACAAGGTCGGAAAGTGGGATAACAAACCAGCGCCCCTAAAGGAGGGAAACTCTAGCCTAGCAAAAATTGCCTGGGTGTCTTGATCAACATTCCCCTGTAGGGGCGCTTCAGGCAACAAAACAGTAACTTGCCCCACCTGAAAGCAAGTGGGAAATGCCTTGGAAGGTGGATCTCCTAGTTAATACCCATGCGGTGTACCTCGGTCTTACGGGTACTGAGCCAGCTCTTGACCTCGCACCTGTCAGGCTGGTTTTCAAGAACGGATTCTTGACTTGCACTGTCTACCCAGTTTGCAAGCAATCGAAGCAGCAATGAGACTCATCCTCCAACGTTAAAAATAATGTAAGGATTGTACAGTAAATCATTCTTTTTTTTCCAACTATTAACAAAAGATTAAAATGAAGAAATCAAAATGAATTCCGACGGATTTAATTCTGTAATTGTTTTTTTTTAAATGAGGCTCTTAAATTTTCATTCATTTTATGCTATTTTTGAAAGCATCAACAATTGTACGAATAAATATATTTTTAATAAATTAATATATAGATATAGAAGTGGGCCTTACACATGTGTAGATTGATTATATGTTCGACAAATGTGTCACACAGTGGTGAAAAGAGCTGTCGAATAATGGGAAGAATAAATGACATGTTTCATGGGGTTAACTTTTCAGCTGTGAAGTTTTATTCTTTTCTTTTTTTTCATAATTTTAATTTTTTTATTATTTTAAACACTTAAGACCTTTGACGAGATGTGTTAACGTTGAAACGTTGGTTGATCCACATAGACTCTTCCTAATGTTTATATACTTTTATTTATAAAAGTTCTACTAACGTATTGATTACTTTTGAAAAAATATTGTTTTTAGTTCATGTTATCAATATATTTGAATATATATATATATATATATATATATATATATGTCTAAACTATGCATGGTTTTATTTTGTATGTCCATATTTTTTTTTTAATTCTATTTAGGAGGTCACCAGAGTTTTTGATACATAAAGAGAACGTCCCTATGAGACCTATAGTATCTAACATTGGAAGCGTCACCCATAAATTAGCACGAGCTATTGCCCAAATTTTAACTCCACTAATGGGCACCATCAGCACTTCACATATCAAAAACTCTGGTGGTGACCTCCTAAATAGAATAAAATATATATATATATATATATATATATATATATATATATATATATATATATATATATACTTTTTCATTCCATATAACGAACTGTAAAACTGATTTTAAAGAACATACAAAGCTAAGACTCTGTAACATCATCTATCATCTGTGTATAGATATTCTCCAGGCATTTGTCTATAAAAATGGTCCTGTGATGCGTGGAGGCTTGAAATGCTGGAAGCATGTAATAATTGATCTCAATGACCGTCTTTAGTATCATGCCTGCTTGAGTGTGTGAATTCACCAGTAGGAATAAAAATAAAAAAAAAAAAAAGGTCATTTTTGGGCTCATCGACATTTAGTGTCTGAGGGAGTTGCACTCGTCTGACAAGACGTTGCAATCATAAAATGTATGTATGTATGTATATATGCATACATTATATATATATATATGTATGTATATATGTACCTATATGTATGTATATATATACATGCATTATATACGTATATATTATATATATATGTATGTATGTATGTATATATATACATGCATTATATACGTATATATTATATATATATATATGTATGTATGTATATATATACATGCATTATATACGTATATATTATATATATATGTATGTATGTATATATACATGCATTATATACGTATAGTATATATATATGTATGTATGTATATATACATACATTATATACGTATATATTATATATATATATGTATGTATATATACATGCATTATATACGTATATATTATATATATATATATATATATATATGTATGTATGTATATATACATGCATTATATACGTATATATTATATATATGTATGTATGTATATATACATGCATTATATACGTATATATTATATATATGTATGTATGTATATATACATGCATTATATACGTATATATTATATATATGTATGTATGTATATATACATGCATTATATACGTATATATTATATATATATATGTATGTATTTATATATACATGCATTATATACGTATATATTATATATATATATGTATGTATTTATATATACATGCATTATATACGTATATATTATATATATATGTATGTATTTATATATACATGCATTATATACGTATATATTATATATATATATGTATGTATATATACATACAGTATATACGTATGTTTGTATATATGTATATATATATATGTATGTACGTATGTATGTATATATACATACAGTATATACGTATGTTTGTAGATATGTATATATATATGTATGTACGTATGTATGTATATATACATACAGTATATATGTATGTTTGTATATATGTATGTACGTATGTATGTATGTATGTATATATGTATGTACGTATGTCTGTATATATACATACAGTATATACGTATGTTTGTATATATGTATATATGTACGTATGTATATATACATACAGTATATACGTATGTTTGTATATATATATATATATATGTGTACGTATGTATGTATATATATATATATACAGTATATACGTATGTTTGTATATATGTATATATATATATATATGTATGTACGTATGTATATATATATATATGTATGTACGTATGTATATATATATATATGTATGTACGTATGTATGTATATATACATACATTATATACGTATGTTTGTATATATATATATGTATGTACGTATGTATGTATGTATATATACGTACATTATATATGTATGTACGTATGTATATATACGTACATTATATATGTATGTACGTATGTATGTATGTATGTATGTATGTATATATACGTACATTATATATGTATGTACGTATGTATGTATGTATATATACGTACATTATATATGTATGTACGTATGTATGTATGTATATATACGTACATTATATATGTATGTACGTATGTATGTATGTATATATACGTACATTATATATGTATGTACGTATGTATGTATATATACGTACATTATATATGTATGTACGTATGTATGTATTTATACGTACATTATATATGTATGTACGTATGTATGTATACATACGTACATTATATATGTATGTACGTATGTATGTATATATACGTACATTATATATGTATGTACGTATGTATGTATATATACGTACATTATATGTACATACATACATTATATACGTATGTTTGTATATATGTATATATATGTATGTATGTATATATACATATATTATATACGTATGCTTGTATATATGTATATATATATATGTATGTACATATGTACACATACATTATATATGTATGTATATATACGTACATACATTATATACGTTTGTATATATGTATATATATATATATGTATGTACATATGTACACATACATTATATATGTATGTATATATACGTACATACATTATATACGTTTGTATATATGTATATATATATATATGTATGTACATATGTACACATACATTATATATGTATGTATATATACGTACATACATTATATACGTTTGTATGTATATATATATATGCATGTGTATATATACATACATTATATACGTATGCATATATATATACATACATACATTATATTTATGTATAATATATATATATATATATATATATATATATATATATATATATAAAGCAGAGTTGAAGACAGTAAAAGAAATGTAAATAATTATAACTCTTCATCCAAAAATATTCTGACAAAAAGCAAATCTTTTTTTTTTTTTTGTGTCTAGACAAAATAAACTCTAGAATAATGCATTACATAAAAAGTGAAATCAAAAAAGAATTGTTATTTGCAAGTCAGATGTTGCCATCCATAAGGTGAAAGGCACGAGAGAGGAAGTGATGGCGGGTATAATTCCTGTTTGAGAAATGGCGAACTGCCTGGCTGTATAGGTGTATCGGTCGGTACATCTGGGTAATTATAGGCTGGACATGAGACTAGTGGATATCATGTGACTATTTGGCAGCGAAAGATAATAATCAGAAATAAGTATTGGGTTTGAGAATACGTTCGTAGCGTTTTTAGATTTTCTTTTTTTTTTTTTTAACAACATTGTGATTTTGAATGAATATAATTGCGAATCGTTTTGTGATTGCAATTAATTTTTTCGTCCAATTCACGACTTATTAAGTGACCGTTCTCCTTCGAAATTGCTTTGAGATGCTCTTCGTCCAGTTCAGAAAGTCTTCTGCTACAGGGGTGTGTCGTCGACGTCAAAATCGCCCGTTTTTTTTAAATTTTGCAAACCATTTCCGTGCTGTAGAGTTGCCTATGACACTTTCGCTGTATACCTTGCAAATGTCTCGAGCTGCTTCAGAAGAGCGAAGAAAAGCAAGTGTCGAAAATATATTTCATTTCGAAGCCTAAAAAGTAATAAAAAAGTTAGCGTCGTTTTGTACGACATGAAAAGCTCTATCGGACGGCTACTTTTTAAAAACACAAAAAGTCGTTTTAAAAATATTTAAAAAAGAAAAGAAAATATGAAAACGCAACGAACTTCTTCTCCAATCCAATAAAAAGTGCTGAAAGTAAATTTTGCTGATATGATGAAAGAAAATCCAAATGTGGTTGGGAGGTAGAGACAAACTAAATTAAAGGACGAGAAAAAGGTAGGGGGTAAATAAAGAAAGGAAGAGGATTGTGTGAAGAATGCAAATACATTGAGGACATTGCGAAGGCTGCTGCAAAGAAGGTGGGTTCCCTCTATCGAGCTAGAAACTATCCTATATCCTGATAGTTTTTTATATTTCTATAAGGCCACCATTAGCCTCATGGAGTATTGCTGTCACATCTGGGCTGATGCGTCTACCACTAACCTCTTCCTCTTGGATGGCGTCCAGAAAAGATGTTGGGATCTAATAGATCCCACTCTGTCAACTAAGCTCCAACTCCTGTCCCATCGCCGCACTGTTACATTTATGAGCCTTTTTTACAAATATTTTAATGGAATGTGCTCTGATGAACACATTACATTTCTGGCCCCCTCGATGTACATATTCCCAACAAAACTGCTTAGCAAAAAATCTCACCCCTTTCCTCTGGAGGCCCCTAAATTCCAGAAAGCTTTCTACTCTAATAGTTTCTTCACTCGAACAGCTAGACTTTGGAATTCCCTTACTGATACCTGCTTCCCTGACTGTATTAATATGCAGATTTAAATGTAACGTAAACCAACATCTTGTTAATCTTTCCTTGGCATGGTCCCAAATAGTGGCGATGTTAGAGGTGAACGTGGGTTGAAAAAAAAAAAAAAAAAGAAGAGTACGAGAGAGGGTTTCGTAAAGGTAAGGAGAACAGGAAATGTAAGATGGGTGGGGTGGTTAAGGAAAGGGGAGAGAATTGTGGGAAAGAAGAATAAGTGGAAGATTAAATACAGAAAAGATGAATAGAGAGAGGGGGAAGTAAGAAGAATAGAGAGAGAGAGGGAAGAAAAAAGAATACAGGGAGAGGGGAAGAGAAAAGAGAATAAAAAGTAAGAGGTATGAGGGTGTTGTGTTGAAGAAGGAAGGAAAGAAGATTAAGGAAAGAAAGGTGGCGTGGGAAGAGGGTCTAGTAAAGTTAGGAAGAATCTATATATATGAAGTAGTATCTTTCGTTTTTTTTTTTTATTTTACTTTTGTTAGTTTGAAGAGATCAAGGGGCTCCTTCCTGGGGCTAACACTTGATTCTATTATAGTTTAAATTTATATCCGAGAGCTCTTTTAAGAATAGACACTGTTCCCTCTATGGCTGCTATCTGTATTTCCTTACAGTTCCGTGTGTGTGTGTGTGTGTGTGTGTGTGTGTGTGTGTGTGTGTGTGTGTGTGTACAACTATCTTACAGTCCACACCACTGGACCAATCATGACCAAACCTGGTATGATAATGGTCTCTGACCTAAAAATAGTGCACATCATTTTCTAAGATAAAGGTGAAAGGTCAAGGTTACAGCCCATGTATATATACTAGTGATGGGACGATTCCAATATTTTTCCCCTGATTCCAATACGATTACCGATTCCGTACTTAAATTACCGATTCTGATTCTTTATAAATCTCTAAATATTTACCTGTAAAGTTCTTATTTTTTCAAGATTACAGTAAAAACATGTGTTAAATATGCATATATTTTCTCGAAATCTAAAAAAACACACACTTGTGGGGGGATCTATAGCTTTAAGCTTTAATGGTTAAAATTAATAAATATTTTTTTTATTATCATTATTACTACCAGCAGCGGATGATTTTGTTTCAAACAAAATAAAATAAATAAAAGATTAATAAAGGAATTGTTTTTAGCATCGGAAAATTGGTACACATTTTTCCTATTCGGATACCGAGTCCGATACCACCAAAAATTCTGATTTTTCCGATTCCTGATCCCGATTCCGATTAATCGTCCCAACACTAATATATACTCTCTTACAGCCACACGACTGGCTCAATGATAACCAAACCTGACAGGATGATGGTCTCCAACCTAAGAATGGTGCACACTATTTTTCAATGTCAAGTTCAAAGGTTAAAGTCATATTTGGTGCGGTTCTTACAACATCTGCTTACTGCAAGGGTGACCGCAAAGCGAGTACCTGAGCGTATAGCAAAGCGCAGGTATTTTTGCTAGTAAATGAATGAAAAGAAGAAAGAAGAATGAAAAGCAGAAGGTGTAGGGGTGGGGTGTTAATGAAGGAAGGAAAGAGGATTGAGAGAAGAAAGATAGAGGAGGTGGGAAGGCTTAGTAAAGTTAGAAAGCATAAATGAATAAAGAGGGAAAGGCAGAAAGGAAAGAGATAAATATATAAACGAAAATTGGCTAAAATCATCATGGTTTGGTAGCCTTCATTAAACAGTCATCTGCATATCTTGTTGTTGTTAGCATCAATCCAATGTTGAATTGCAGTGTCTGGTGTGAGCGTGTAGCCCTATTTTCGATTGACAGGTTCCATCACAGTTGTCGCAGATGTATAATATTTTAAACATTAACCGAACATTAAACAAACCATTCGCATATGGTTTCTTCACATAAACGCATAGTTGGGCACATGTGCGTTATTTCTAGGGTTAGGGGCAATTCCAATATTCATCCCGATTCCGATACAATTATCGGTTCCTTAATAAATTCCTGATTCTGATACAATTACCAATTCCGATTCTTTAGAGATATCTTAATATAGAGTAGTTATTTTATTTTTAATTACCATAAAAAAATTAAATGTGCAGATATTTTCTCAAATATACAAATACTCGGGGGTGGGGGAGGGTGATCAATCGATTTTAGTTTCACTAGTAGTTTAAAAATTAATAAATACTCATTATTTTATAATTACTAACATGAACATTTTGTTATGAACAAGATGAAATAAAAAAAATACAGTTAAAAGAATCGTTTTGGTGATCAAAAAATAAGCAAAATTTTTTCCAATGCCGATTCCAATTAATCGTTCCAATACTAGTTATTACTAGTGAGCGATCAAGAAACATATAATAAGTCTTTTTTACATAGATGCACGGTCACTGGCCTTCATTCTTTTTTATTATTGCTTTTCCATGTGTGGCCATAGATCCTTTGGTGGTTTGTGATCTTCTGTTAACTTGAGACGAATCTACTCATTCATAGAAAATAATGGAGACTTGTTCGTGTTCAAAGGTTTTATTCAGAGTTTTCTTTTGAGGGGAGAGACCAAGAAAATTAGTTAGTGTGGTCAACCAACAGACAGTCTTAAGAAATGATGTGATGAATAAAAGTACATACGGGTCTTTCCTCCTGCAATATTCTGATTGGTCGGTTAAGCTATAAATACCAGCTGGTAGAAACATTTGAGAGAGACGTTGAAAGGGGCACAAGCCTCATGCTAAGAACTCCACTTCGTCTACGATACTCATCCATACTACAGCATACCAGATTTATTATTAGAGCTGAAGCAAGACTACTCGGCTACTTCAAACGATATATACCCGTTTATCGGGATCATAGCAAAGAAATATTCACTTAGATTTCTACATTGACGAACACGTTTGTCCACTTTCTCAGTTTGAACTGTCTAGAAACTCTATTCTGTCACTTAGACACGTGATGGTAATTTTTCCATAATATCATTCAATACTTGACTTTCTAGTGCGTTTTTTTTTTCTGGGGAACTGACCTTTGGACCCTCGCCTTAATCATACTAGCTGCATTGGCTCTATTTTTGTTTGCATCCAGGTTGTCGTGACATGCACTTAATGTAACGCATACCGCAATTAATACGAGTTAACATAATCTCTACTTACTGGTGTAGGGTCCTGATATGTAATAATGCATTAGTATGAAAACCAAACAGATGTAATTGACACCTGTTTCTGAGCTATCTACCCCATTGTCAGTCTCTTTCTTCACATTTTCTAGAATGCGTCTTCACAAACACTTCACCTGCTGCAGTTTTCAGTCATTGACTCCTAGCCTGCTGGCTCAATAACACCTGCACATCATGTCTCGCTTACAGAAATTCTTATAGCGCAAAGCAGGACTTCCTGCAGATCTGGGAATTTAAATTTACAAAATCCCCAACCTCATAATAAAACGGAAATTTAAAATTTGTATCATTTGAATTATTCAGAATAGTGTTCTCCTTTTGACGGTTACTTTTACGTTTAGATCGATGTAACCTCCGACCTTCTTCAGGTGTATCTTGCCAAACTCAGACTCTTTCTCACGAACTCAAGACTCTGCACGGAATTTCTACCAGAACCCAATGTGAATTTTATCAAGTACTTTAACCACTATGCCATGACTACTTAAAATAATTGTCATATTATGCAATTAAATTCACCATAGTGCATTTCCATTTCTTTGTAAACGTGTCAATAATTTTCATATTTTGTTGTCTTGTTGAAATAAATAAAAAAATTAATTATTTATTTATTTATTATGGACTATTATCCTTATAGATGAGGATAATAGTCCGCAATAAATAAATTAATCAATAATACTCATCTCAATAATGAATTCCAATTAAATTATTTAATTAATTTGAAAGGAATTTGTAAGCATTTAAACCACCGGAAAGAAAATCGTTTCTAGCTTTTACAATTCTTAGCAAATAAAAAAGAAGTGAAAGTTTTGGAATTGATTTGCATGCAATAATTTTATATATCGAGATCAAAACATTACCATAAACACAAATAGTTGTATGACAATTTGCTTCAATTACTCATGTAACGAGAAAATAATAATTAAATTTAGCTTTCAAAAATTCGTTTAAAAAAAATGAAATTGGTAATCCATTTTTTCTTTCTATTTTTTTTGTTTTTTTTTGTTTTCTTTTTTTGTTTTTGTTTTACGGCATATCAACCCTTTTCAGATGATTAAATGCCGAATCAAGTTATTTTGAAGAAAATTTTTTTAATAGAATATATATATATATATATATATATATTTTTCAAGTTGGTTTCTATGTAACCCATATTTGGGACCCTAACAGGTACTACCACTCCGGGTCAGAGTGGACCTGGGAGCAATGGCAATTATAGGGTGGCTCCACACTCCCCAAAGCCTGCAAGCTGGGGCCTCACCATCAGATATAGTTTAAGGTCATATCCAGGACCACTTGGAAAGTAAAAGGCTACTACTTGAGATCATGTTTAACAGGGGACTGTGGAGAGTTGAGCATCAAGATATTTGTTTACATTACATTTAAACTTCTGCAAGTTAGCTCAGTCAGAGAAGCAGAAAACAGGGAGGGAATTCCAAAGTCTAGCAGTTTGGAGAAAAAAAAGAAAACTATTTGAATAGAAGGCTTTTTGGCATTTAGGGGCCCCAGCAATGAAATGCTGCTTGGTGGAAGTATGTACATCGAGGGGGCACAAGCGCTATAAGTTCATCAGAGCACATTCCTTTAAAGTACTTGTAAAACAGACACAGAGATGTAACATCGAGGTGATGGGACAGAGGTTGGAGATTGGTCGGGAGTGTGGGATCTATTAGATTTAAGACTCTCTTTTGGACTCTGTTTCTCAGAGTGAGAAACTTGTGGTAGATGCACGAGGCCAGATGTGGCAGCAATACTTCATGCAGAAGTTGATTGCGGCTTTGCAGAAATATAGGATACTCTCAGATGTGAGTAATTTTCTAGCATGGTAGAGGGAGCCCACGTTCTTTACAGCAGCCTTGCTAATGTCCCGAATGTATTTGTTGAACTGCTTCCCTGTGGACTGCAACATGGTTGTCTTCAAAACAAATGTCGACAAATGCTTTCTATGAATGGTTTGCATAAGTAATCAAATTTTGTTCATTCCATTCATCATTTTCAATAAAAAAAATTTTTATTGACTTTTATTTGTTTTTGCTCCTTGCATCCTGTGGCTTCATACCTTGTCTGAAGCAATTTCTATAAAGTAAAAAAATATCCTCTTATAATATTCTTTATGAATCAATTGACAATTCACAGATCTTATAACCATTATCTTGTGAGTGGCTTTTGCTCTTGATAAATATTGATCTCTCTCTCTCTCTCTCTCTCTCTCTCTCTCTCTCTCTCTGTATATATATATATATATATATATATATATACTAGCAGTTCAGTCCGGCTTTGATCGGGCACTATGTGCTGTTCATAACTTTATGCGCATATATATATATATATATATATATATATATATTAAAAAGTTTGACTCATGTCCAGGTAACCTACATCTAAAATTTCAAGTGTTTCGACCCAAAATTGGGGAAGGAGTTTGGTAGAGTCATAAAATACTGGGTGTTGCAATCTCTAAGCTAGGCTAAACAAACATGGTTTTGTGATTTAGCCATCGTCTTATACAACCGATATGTGATAAATGTATTAAAATTTGCTCCAATTTTGTACCTTGTCTTATCTGACGGTCGCCTTATAAGATATATATATATATATATAACTGAAGCCAAAACATTTACTGCTCCAGCTGCGTTCCACACCGTTTGAGCTATCAACAGATATATGAGAAAGATTTAAAATGAAACCACTTCAAGCTATGAATGAATTTGCGCATGTGCAAAAGTAATAGAAATATTTCAGTAAGTTGAAATTTCAACTTGCCAAAATATTACTGTATGCGTTATTCATCCATCCAAACAAAGATTTTACTTATTCAGTTGTTTGTAAATGACGGCTAATTAGAATAATCAGAACCAATTTTTTTCAAACATAACTCAATCCTAGAACTAAAATATATTTTAGGATGCATTTGTATTATTAAAGTACATAAGAAAAAATTGTAGGGAAACAAACGTTGATCAGTTCGCATTTACTATGATAATAGATGTTGTTACCGCTATGATATAGTATAGTTAACAAGAAAAAAAGAAGAGATATAAATATACAACAGACAACTATTACCAAATGCAAGAAAACTTACTTTTCTACATATATGCATTTGTTATTGTCACTTTTACTTAGCCAAGTCAACATGCTTTTCAAGATGGTTGACAATTTTTGCTGGGATTTGCTCATAAATTTCAGGCTTAACAGATAAAAAAGTTGAGGGATCTTCTCCCTGGTAAATTGTTTTCATATTAGGATAGTTCCATCTGTGGCAAGGAAAGACAATCACATATTGGTACTTCTGCAGTCTACAGACCATGCTCTTTTTAGATAGTTAAATTCCATTTATACAGTATCTTTTGTTTATTAAACTCTTAGGTGAAAGTACGGAATAGGTAAAAAGAAAAGAAAAAGTCCTCCCCCCTCCTATGTTAAGAATTGATTTCTAAAGGATATCATTTCAGCATGATCTGTAAACTGTAGAAGTACCGATTTGGGAGGGGGGGGTTGTAGTACACACAAATTTTTTAATGTTTTTCTGTCGACTGGAAGGTAAGTTTGGAAGTCCAAGTAGAATTTTTTTTTTTAAGTACCAATATATGATTGTCTTCCCTTATTTCTCCTAAAATTAAAGTAATTTGTCGTGGATGTTAATACACAGAGGTGCCAAAATTCTTTTTTAAAGGGAGCTAGTGGAGTGATAAGCCCAAGTCCGAGGTTGGTTGCAAATTAGATTAAAGTAAGCTTCTTTTTTATTATTATTTGTACTCACTAGGAGTCCTCACACACAAATGGTGATGTTTCCTGGAGTTCGGGGGTCAACAAGTCTCGCCAGATATTACGAGTACTCTCCACCTCTGTTGGTAATCTTTGCAAATGAATTTGCATATTCGCAACAGCTGCTTACCATTGACTTCTCACTGGCAATGATCGCTGATCTTCACTGGAATTTAGGTGAAAACAGGCCTCTCCATGGTCCCAGTTATCTTAGCACTCATGCAGTGGAGACCCAGTTATCTCTCTCTCTCTCTCTCTCTCTCTCTCTCTCTCTTCAGTCTTGCCATCCTCCTCGACCTTTCTCGATTATTTGGTGTGGTGCCAGTCAATACTGTTACTATCAATTTCTTTTTTTTGGGGGGGGGTAACTTACAATTTTGTAGTTTCAGTTTTCTTGGTTCCGTATAGTGTTCCCCAATCTTTATTTTTTTTTTTTTTTTTACTTCTGTTTTAGTTTATATATGGCCGGTTAGCGTTTGTAGCTCAAGTGAGTTTGAGTTATTCTTTGTCTTGGTCTCCTTTGCGACGTAGACTCCATACAACGTGTGAGTCCCGTGTGTTAATGTGTGTATAATGCTATAAAAACAAAGTGGTTTTAACAGTTACGCTTTTGCCCTGGCCAACACCGAGTAACCTTGCTAATTCTAAAATAAATAATTAAAAAAAAAAAAAAACAAGCATCCACTTTTTCTTTTTCTTACATTGTTTTTGGCCACAGTGCAAGATTCAACATCGACCCACTCATCATTATCCAGGATGCCACGCCCAAACTTTCCCACCCTAGGAGAATATGTAGGATGAGGGTCATAATCAATGGCAAAGCTGTCAAAATCCACTTGTTTCTGAAAATAGCTTATAAACAGCATCCAAATGCTTAGCAAGAATGATCTAGATTTGATCGAGTTTTTAAATGTATCCAATACGACTTTGCCACTGGTTATAAAACAGAGAATTTTTCCATGTTCACAAAATCTAAACCTTTTCAAGTTCAAAATGGGAATAGTTCAGTTCAAAATGGAAAAATTATTATAAGTATAAATATAAAAAAAATATTTTATAAATTATTTTAGCAATAAAATTGTTAACATTTTATAATATGAAAAATAAATTCTTCACGTCGTTCATTAGAACACAACATCTAATGCTACAGCTGCAGGAATTTTAGATTGAATTCCAGCTATGAAACGATTGCATACTTCTGGTGTAAACCTTCCCAATTATTCTTCCTAACCCTATACCCTAACCCTAACCCTAACCCTTCCCAATTATTCTTCAATGAAGGCAAAGCTCTTGGCCTTTGTTTAGTAATTGACAAGCCATCTCTTCTCTCCATTGCAAGAATACTCACAATTTTAGCAGCCAATTCCTGCTTGACGTAAGCTTTGATTAAAGACCATACTTGTTCAATTGGATTAAACATTGGACTGTATGGTCCCAACCTAAGCACTTCACATCCTAGAAATTCTTCTTCACTAAAAACTTCTTCAATGTTTGAGTGACATGGGTGGAGAATTGTCAACAACCATCACAACTGGACCCCATATTATCTCTTTGTAGCTCTCAAACATTCTCGCATTCAAGACTGCATTTTCCTTTCGAAAAGATCCTCTTTGAATTTCATGGTACACGAGGTCATGGGGATCAATACATCCAATAACATGAATATTGGCAGCCTAAGTACCGGCGGAAAGTACGTTACATCGCTTCCCTTTATTGAACGCCCATCTCTCCTGGAAATATAAACATTAAAGTTCATTTCATTCATAAATAAAATGGGTTTTCCAGTTGATTGGTAATTCAATAATTTTGAATAAAATAAACTACATTTATTTTTAATCCTAATTGAATTTGCTCTCACGTGCACGAATCTTACAACTTTAAGTGTATCCATCCATATTGAGCCCCTATTAATTTAGGGTGTGCCAGGTTCCATTCATCCATAGCCTTTGAGCCCCTGGAGGGGCATAGGCCATTTACAACTTTGTAGATGCTTTTGTAGCGAGGAGTTCTTTTTACAGGGTGAGGGTGCTGGCCCCACGCCCAACCTCCCCAGAAGGTACATACAGCGCTTAGCCCTCCCAAATGGTCACCCATCTGGTACTGGCCAGGCTCAACATTGCTTAACTTTGGTGATCTGGCGAGAACCGGTGTGTCAACGTGATTGTGCCGTACATGTGTGCCAGGTTGTTAGTGTGTAAAGATTTATGTGTTTGAGCTTACATCCCATTCATGTCTATGTATGTTATGGTGTTCAGAAATGGTTGTGCATATTAGGACTTGTGTGTGTGTGTGTGTGTATGTATAGATTTTGTTTATGTATGTATATGTTTGACATCTATGATTCTCCAGTGTGTAAATGTTTTTATTTTCGCTAGTCATAGATGATAAATGGCACGTTTAAAGGTCTTCACCTCCCATCTCAGTAACTTCTTATTAACTTGGGGTAAAGTTAATTTCGCTAGGCCAGAGTTTTATTTATCTACTTTTTAGACAATTTAATATCCAGAAGGTACATACAGAGCCTAGCCTTCCCAAATGGTCACCCATCTGGTACTGGCCAGGCTCAACATTGCTTAACTTTGGTGATCTGGCGAGAACCGGTGTGTCAACGTGATTGTGCCATACTCTTTAAGTGTATAAGTCATCATATCTAGATGCTTCGCTACTGTAGATTTAGACAATTTGAACCCAAACTGGGCTTCCTTTCACAAATCCCATTTAATGTGATCCTAGGATTGTCATCCTCTAGTGCTTGAATAAAATCCAAATGCACTTGTTTGACCCGACAATTTCTAGGCCCTCCTTTTGTATCAGGTTGACTTCCCTTACTAATCCAGCAATAGAGGGTGGTTTTCGGAATAGAAAGATTTTCCGCTAGGGCTTTCCAATTTCCATCCATCTCATATACCTCCAAGATATGTGCGTTCGCACTTCTCCTGTTATTGCGGTTTTCAGTTGACCTAACCATTAGGCTAAAAAAAAAATTTAACAACTCAGTACCTTGTTGTAGCACGAAAGATATTTATAAATTTAATTTTTTTTATTTTAAATTTCTTATTTTGAACTGAACTATTCCCATTTTGAACTGGAAAAGGTTAGTTAACAGTAATACCAATCTTTTTGATTCTGATTCAAATTTTTAAAAGCATTTTATGAACAGAAACAAAAAGAGGGATAAAGGAGCTGCGTTTACGGCAGTAGCTTGAATATATCTAAAACCTTCAACAGCGTTTGACACGAAGGTCTTTTCATGAAAATTAAATCGTAGGATATTACTGGACGAATACTTAATATTACGTTTCTGAATTTTTGAGATGAGGATTAGTTATTTGTATTATTTGGAATCCTTTGACTATTGTTCTCACCTGGAGTGTGATTTTCACAACGTTTTGTTTACATTCCTGATTTCGACAAGATATATCTGAAGAAGGTCGGGAGTCTCATCGACCGAAAAGTTGTGAAAATGACACTCAAGATCAGTAACCTGAAGAATGCAAATAATACGAATCTATATATCTATAAAAATGGAAAATGTCTGTGTGTGTACATAACTTTGTCAATTTTCGGTCTAGAGACTCGAGATTTGACATAAGGGGTATTGAGATTTGGGAAAATCTTTTTAAGCGGTTTTCGGCCAGAAATTTGGCTGACAAGGTATCAAAGTTCAACGATTTGACTTTTGAAAACTTTGCCAAACTCCTCCACCAAGTTTGGGTCTAAACACTTGAAATTTTAGATGTAGGTTACTTGGATATGGATCAAACTTTTTAACTTGGTTTGAGCCCCAAAAATTAAATGTTAGGGGGTCAAAATTGGGGTCAAAGTTTAAAAAAAATGACCTCTGCAGTCTCTACCAAATTACTCAGCCAATTTCTAGTCTAAACATTTGAAATGTTACATAAAGGGTATTCAGAGATAGGACAAGCTTTTTAATCGGTTTGAGTCGAAAATTTGAGCTGCCAAGGGGACAAAGTTCAAAAGATTTTACCTTTGCGGTGTCTAGCAAACTACTCAGCCAATTTTGGGTCTAAACATTTGAAATTTTATGTAACTAGTATTCAGACATGCAGCAAGCATTTTAATCAGTTTTGGGGCGAAAATTTGGCTGTCAAAAGGTCAAAGTTGAAAGAGTTGACCTTTGCAGATTCTACCAAATTCTTCCGTCAATTTTGGGTCTAAAGACTTGAAATTTTAGATGTAGGTTACTTGGACATGAGTAAAACTTTTTATTTTGATTTGAGGCCAAATAATAAATGTTTAGGGGTCAAAATTGGAGTCAAAGTTTTAAAAAAACTTGACCTCTATGGTCTCTATGAAATAAGACAGACAAATTTTGGTCTAAACATTTGAAATTTATACATAAAGTGTATTCACACATAAGGCAAATTATGAACAGTACATGGGGCCCGAGCAAAGCTGGGCTGAACTGCTAGTACTTAATATAATCAGATCTTTCTAAGATAAGAGCAAAATCTAGGTTGTCTGCGATAGTCATACATCAAAACAACATGATATAAATGCAGGTGTGTGACACAAGGGTCAATCTTTGAACCTTTATTATTCCTGATATTGATAAATAACATCCCTGATAAAATTGTCTGGGTATATTTACGGATGACACCACACACTATAACATACACAAATAAACATATATCTAAGGCAATGGGTGAACGGTTAGAGAATGACCTCCAGTCTGTAGTAGAATGGGGACATCAACGAACGGTAACAGTTAATGCTACTAAGACTAAGCTTCTTTCCTTTAATAATTATAAGAAACTTTCTCAATCACTGATTGTCATGACTAATAATACCCTACCTGAAAGCTCTTCATTCAAACTCCTCGATTTAACATTCAGAGGCAACATGAATTCGAACAAATTAATTGAAAACGTTGCCAAAAAAGTAGACTCCCTTTACCATGCTAACAAATTACTCGCATCGGAGAGTATCCTATATCTCTATAAAGCCACTGCACACACATGCATGGAGTATTGTTGTCATGACTGAAATGGTGTATCTATCACTAGTATCTCCCGCTTTAGGTAGACAAGGTTCAAAAGAGATCCCTAAATGTTGGAAAGCCTTCTACTCTAATAGTTTCTTCCTTCAAAATGCTAGATTTTGTTTCCTGGTTCCCTGACTGTACTGACATGCAGAAGTTCAAGTGTAATGGGAACAGGCATCTCGCTGCTCAACTCCCTACATTGTGTCCCTGTAGATATGGTCCTAAGTAGTAGCCCCTTACACTCAAGTAGCACTGTTTCTTATTTGGGACTAGCATGGGTGCCGGTGTTGCCTGGGTGTTTGGAGGTGTGTGTTGAGCAATAAAAAAAAACATTTTTTTCAAAAAAAGTGGTAGTAGCCAGGCAAGCTCGAACCCGTGCTGTGAAGGTAGAAAAGAAAGTGAAAAAAAATCTAATGTATTAGCCAATGTCTCTATGATGCGACCGAAAGTCAAAGGCGTTGAAATTAACCAAAGTATATCCAGCGATGAATAAAATGTTGTTGAAAAAATCGAGCCCTTCTTGTAAAAAACGGCCGAGTTTAGAGTGAAAGAATTAATGTTTTGGACCAATTTTTCGATATTTGTCGTCCGAGATGTTGAGCTTAAAAATGATACCGATCTTGTTAGGATCCGTCGCTGCTGTCAAAAGTTTTTGCGAGACATACAAACGTACATACATACATAGATTTAAACAGAGGTGAGATTTATCTTAAAGAAGATGAATATGTTACCAAAGCCTCTAAATTGTGGTCTAACCATTTAAGCTTACAAATAAAACTTTGTTGTGTGTGCAGGTTTACAATATTATGTCCGAGTGTAGAAGAAAAATTACCTAACATATAAAGTTATCTTATGAAATTTTAAAAAAGGAACGTAGATAGAATTTATTCTGATTTATCAAACTTTGATTCTGACTAGCCAATTTTTCTTTGTTATTGTTGTACTGTGTTATTGGCAATGACATACAAAGTTATCTTGTGAAATTTTAAGTGTTGGACATAAATAGCATTTAAGCTGACTTATCAAAATTTGATTCTGACCAACCAATTATTATTCGCTATTGTGGTACTATGTTATTGGCAATAACATAATACACTTAGAAATAATTTATTTTTTTAAATGATTTACTTGATTTAGATGAATGCTTATATCTATTGATGCACTATTGATACCTCATACTAAAATGGGTTCCTTGATTTCTGAGAACTGGTTGAAGTC
>NC_136522.1:48485891-48488391 GCF_053919585.1 Euprymna scolopes | reverse complement strand
TTTTCTGTGTATGTCTATTTAGCAGTTTTGCATGGTGCTGAACTCAAATTTAAATATGTTAAGCCCTTGGGGACTTTTGGGGATAAATGGGGGAGGGGGGGGGGTAAATGATGGACTTAGTCATTTCTTTTTTTGCATGGTGCAGAACTCAAATTTACATATGTTAAGGCCTAAAACTGCACCGTTTGTTCTTTTTCACTAGGATTTGAGGTCCCCTGAGGACTTTTTAGGTTAAATGTGGGGAGAGGAGGCAAATGCTGAACTTAGTCATATATTTTTATGCCTCGTTCACTGTGCACTCACGGGGGACCATGCATGTTTCACTTGTTTGTTCATAGTGATTGGCCTCTCAATTGAGCATCCCAGTTACCTACATCAAACATATATGTATACTAGCAGGCCACCCTGTGTTGCCTGGTCATAAAATATACATAAATATTTTATTTTAATTCATGCAGGTTTCTTATTAATTATTATAGAGCCAATTCTCTATTGATTATTATCCAATTTATAGTCATGATTTCCAAAGATATAAAAAAAATTTGACTTCTGTCCTATCCAATAGAATCAAAACCAGAATGTCGCTATTTATCTTTCCAGCATTATCATCTGAGCTACTGACAAATGGATATGAAGGGTCACAAATTAAGCGACTTTGAGCTATGAATGTTTAATTTTGCACATGTGCAAAAGTAATACCAGGAATAACGTTTTATTCTACTTACTCTGCCAAGGTCAACTATTTTACGTTTCTGAATTTTTGAGATGCAGATTAGTTATTGGCATTATTTGGATTCATCGGACTATTGCTCTCATCTAAATTAGTCCGGTCAACTGTTTTGTTTTCGATTTTGACCACTTAGAAGTAATTTTTGCCGGCTAAAAGACAAATCGAAAGTGTACCACAGGTTTAAATACACTATATATCAAATTTCAAATCTGTAGATCAAATATTCAGAGAGGAATTTGGTAGAGACTTTTCACACACACACACACACACCCACACACACACTGACAAGGTCACATATATATAAATTTCCGTGTGCTGGAACATTTTCATCTCAAATTCTATGCAATTATGCAGAATGTAGGAAATATGCATAAATAAAATTCAACATAATACTGAAACCAATCATTGAATAAGAACCCATATAAAATGAATAAGTAATTAATTAAGGCTCGTTTTTCAAAGGAATATGCAAATTAGTTAACCTTCATGTAGGCACTGTCATATCCATGACTGAGTATATTAAAGTTTGAATAATTCTTAAATAGAAAAAGTAGGATTTTAATATAAATGTCAGACCAAGTAAAACTCTCAACTTTATAGGTGCATATATATATATATACATATATATATATATATATATATATATATATATATATATATATATATGTGTGTGTGTGTTATTCCAAAAGTAATGCCTCCTATTTTTTATTTTGTCCGACGGGATCAGAGATTGCAAACTGCATTGTTATGATGACAGCGCTTATGCATTTATGATCTGAAAGTTTCATCTCTCTGTTGCAGATATTGACGGTGTAAGATTCTAAGAAAGCAACTCCTATCATGGATGTGTATCCGAAGCAGAAATGCATCATTGAACTCTTAGTAAACATACATTGAGAATGGTGGCGACTATGTAGAAAAATAAATTCTAGCATTAAAAATGTTGCTTGGTTTAATGATACCACTACCGTCTTCATAGATTTTGAATCTTTTGAGTTAAAGAAAAGTAGGATGCTTTACTTCTAAAACAACCGTCGTGTGACAAAACGCACTCTGGACGACCATCTTCATCGCTGGCAAAAGTGCATTAAGAATGTGGTGACTATGTAGAAATATTTATTCTGGAGTACAAAAGGTCACTCGTTTTAATACTACTACTCCCGTCTTCGTAGTGCTTAAACTTTTACAGTTAAAAAAAAATAGAAAGCATTACTTTTGGAACACCCCATATATATATATATATATATATATATATATATATATATATATATATATATATATTTCCACCTCTCGGAAACATTTCAAATGAACTACGAAAATGTTCTTTTACATCTTTAACACATCTTGAATATATTCTAAGTATTTTAAATAATTTCTGAAGAGGACGCGTTAAAAACGCTGAAGAGAAACGCATTAAAAACAATTTCAATGATTTAAAAACATTATTACAATGATCTAAACATAATTTTCAATGAAAAACCAAGACACGGAATAATAAAATAATGTTAAAAAATACACATTGTTGGTGACTACCCCCTTATTTAAATTATATATATATATATATATATATATATATATATATATATATATATATATATATATGTATGTATGTGTGTGTGTGATTATTACTATAATTACTTTTTTTTTTAATACCTACACTACTATTTCATCCTTTCGGGAATCATCAGTGCAGGAGGTTACAATTACAGCCAGTTGGGAGATTCGAACCCAGGCATGAAGCCATCCCTGACTACATTAGCAAGGAACAAA
>NC_136522.1:48385891-48480891 GCF_053919585.1 Euprymna scolopes | reverse complement strand
ATATATAAGTATATATATATATGTATTTATATATAAGTATATATATATATGTATTTATATATAAGTATATATATATATGTATTTATATATAAGTATATTCATATGTATTTATATATAAGTATATATATATATATATATGTATTTATATATATGTATATATATATATATATGTATTTATATATAAGTATACATATGTATGTATTTATATATAAGTATACATATGTATGTATTTATATATAAGTATACATATGTATGTATTTATATATAAGTATACATATGTATGTATTTATATATAAGTATACATATGTATGTATTTATATATAAGTATACATATGTATGTATTTACATATAAGTATACATATATATGTATTTACATATAAGTATACATATATATGTATTTACATATAAGTATACATATATATGTATTTACATATAAGTATACATATATATGTATTTACATATAAGTATACATATATATGTATTTATACATAAGTAAATATATATATATATATATATATATATATATAATTCCACAGCGGCATCTTTCATATGTAATATATGGGCATTCTGTGGGCATTCAGCATGAATGAAGACACCATCATAGTAAAATTGTATCGCCCACCCCTTACTTAAATTATAACTTTGATACATTGTCTGGGCTGATTATTTCATAACAAACACATTAATCCATTAACTCAGATTTCATCATTTTTCATAATTCTTGGATATGTTACTAATTCTGACAATCATTTATCATAGTTTAAACCCACATTATCGCCTCCCTCTTACAAAAATAATTACTTTAATGTAATTCCTGGGCTGTTATTTCAATTCAAACACACCAATCAATTAACTCGCATTTCATAATTTTTCATAATTGTTTGATATGTTACTAATTTCGACAATCATATTTCATAATTTTAACCCCACATTATCGCAAAAAAAAGATCTACCAAAAATTAATTCCAAAAACAATTAAATGAAATTTTTCGTCACAAAAGAAATTTAATTTGTCATATGTATGGTTCGTTCTGTTTATAAAATTGTTAGGTGAAAGTACAAATAAAAGGAGCAAATAATGTATGGGATGATGGATTTTGCTCACATTGAAAATCGACCCTATGTCTGATTAACTCTGCTCTCGTGGGGATGCAAGTAAATGAGGACTTTAGTTGTGATGTCTGATTAATAAAAAATAATTTAAATCGAATATAAATTGAAATGAGAATCAACTAAATAATTAAGAATTTTTTCTAAAAGTACAATTAAAAGGACGCTATTATGTCGAATAAGTAATATCATCGAGTTAATAATTTAAATAGGTTTTATTTAATGTGATATGATAATAAGCGTAACTCAATCAATGTAGATGTGGTTTTAATAATGCTATATATAGAAATTACGTAAAAAATATAATACCTCTTTGAGAGAAGTATCCTATCATGGGCGTGTATATTTTTTGACCAGAAGAGGTATACACACGTATCGCCTTTATATTACTCTCGTCATTGGCAGTTGTACACACACATACACACACACACACACACACACACAGGAACGCTACTACTTTATATATATATATATATATGTATATATATTGTATATATATTATTATATATATTGTATGTAGATTATGTGTGTATATGTTATATATATATATATATATATTGTGTGTATATAATGTGTATATATATTACATATATGTATATATATATATTATATATATATATTTTATATATTATATATATATATATATTATATATTATATATATATATATTGTATATATAATATATATATTGTATATATATGTATATAGTTTATATATATATATTGTATATATAATATATGTATATAGTTTATATATATATATTGTATATATAATATATGTATATAGTTTATATATATATATAGTATATATAATATATGTATATAGTTTATATATATATATAGTATATATAATATATGTATATAGTTTATATATATATATATAGTATATATAATATATGTATATAGTTTATATATATATATAGTATATATAATATATGTATATAGTTTATATATATATATAGTATATATAATATATGTATATAGTTTATATATATATTGTATATATAATATATGTATATAGTTTATATATATATTGTATATATAATATATGTATATAGTTTATATATATATATTGTATATATAATATATGTATATAGTTTATATATATACATATTGTATATATAATATATGTATATAGTTTATATATATATTGTATTTATATATTATATGTATATATTATATATATATTGTATATATATATATATATTCTATTTATATATTATATATATATATATATATATTGTATTTATATATTATATATATATTATATATATTGTATATATATATATAGTATATATATATTATATATATTATATATATTGAATATATTGTATATATATATTATATATATTGTATATATATATATAGTATATATATATTATATATATTATATATATTGAATATATTGTATATATATATACATATATATATTATATATATATAGTATATATATTATATATATTGTATATATTGTATATACATATTGTATATATATTATATGTACATATCATATATATATATTTTATATGTTATATGTATATATATTATGTGTATATATATTATATATAGATTACGTGTATTATATATATATCATGTGTATATACATTGTATATATATATTATATATATATAATGTATATATATATTATATATATAATGTATATATATATATAATGTATATAATGTATATATATAATATATACATATTACATATATAATGTATATATAATATATATAATGTATATATATGTTATATATATAACGTATAAATATATATATATTATAATGCATATATATATATATTCTATATATAATGTAGATGTATTATATATAATGTATATATATATTATATATATAATTTATTAATATTATATATATAAGGTTTATATAAATATATTATATATAATGTATATATATTATATATAATGTATATATATTATATATAATGTATATATATTCTATATAATGTATATATATTATATATAATGTATATATATTATATAGAATGTATATATATTATATATATAATGTATATATATTATATATAATGTATATATATTATATAAAATGTATATATATTATATAAAATGTATATATATTATATATATATAATTTATATATATTATATAAAATGTATATATATTATATATATATAATGAATATATATTATATATAATGTATATATATTATATATATATATTATCTGTATATATATATATTATGTATATATATAATGTGTATATATATTATATATATAATGTGTATATATATTATATATATATAATGTATATATATATTATGTATATATATATATTGTATACATATATTGTATACATATATTATACATATATTGTATATATATATTATACATATTTTGTATATATATATTATACATATATTGTATATATATATATTATATATATATTGTATATATATATTATACATATATTGTATATATATTATATTTATATTGTATATATATATTATATATATATTATATGAATATATATTATATATATAGTATGTGTACATATATATGTATTATATATATATTATATGAATATATATTATATATATGTATTATATATATATTATATATATAATATATATACCATTATATATATAATATATATACCATATATATAATGTGTATATATATTATATATTTTATATATATTGTATATATATTGTATATATAATATGTATATATATGTATATATATTATGTGTACATATATCATATATATTATTTGTATATATATTATATATTATATAATATATATATATTGTATATATATTATATGTATACGTTATATTATGTATATATATTATATATATTGTATATTTATATATATAATATATATATTATATGTATATTGTATATATATATTGTATATATATATTATATATATATACAATGTATTATGTATATATGTATTATATTTACAGGGTATATATATATAATTTATATATTATATATATATCTTATAAATATAATGTATATATATATATTATATATATATATCTTATATATAATGTATATATATATTATATATATTGTGTATATATATATTATATATATTATATGTATTATGTATACATATGTATTATGTATATATATATGTATATTATGTATACATATATATATTTTGTATATATATATATGTATTTTGTACATATTAAGTATATATATCATATATATATTATGTATATATATATTATATATATATATCAGGTATATATATAATATTTATATATTTTGCATATATATATTGTGCATATATATATTATATATTTATTATGCATATATATATTATATATATTATGCATATATATATTATATATATATTATGCATATATATATTATATTATATATATATTATGCATATATATATTATATATATATTATGCATATATATATATTATATATATATTATGCATATATATATATATTATGCATATATATATTATATATATATTATGCATATATATATATTATGCATATATATATTATATATATATTATGCATATATATATATTATTTATAGATATTTTGCATATATATATTATATATATATTATGACTATATATGTATTATATATATTATGCATATATATATTAGGCATATATATATTATATATATATTATGCATATATATATTATATATTATGTATACATATTATATATATATATATTTTATGTATATATATATTATACATATATATATTATATATTATGTATGTATGTATTATATATATATTATATATATTATGTATATATATATTATGTATATGCATGTATATATATTGTGTATATGTATGCATGCATATTATGGATGTATATATATGTATATAGATATTATGTATATACATATATATTATATATATATATATTATATATATATATATTATGTATATATATATTATGTATATGTATGTATATATATTATGTATGTATATACATATATATATATTTTAGGGATGTATATATATATGAATATATATTATGTATGAATATATGTATATATATATTATGTATATGTATGTATATATATTATGTATGTATATACATATATATATATTTTAGGGATGTATATATATGAATATATATTATGTATGAATATATGTATATATATAATATGTATGAATATATGTATATATATATTATGTATGAATATATGTATATATATATTATGTATGAATATATGTATATATATATATTATGTATGAATATATGTATATATATATTATGTATGAATATATGTATATATATATATATTATGTATGAATATATGTATATATATATAATTTATGAATATATGTATATATATATTATGTATGAATATATGTATATATATATATATTACGTATTAATATATGTATATATATTATGTATGAATATATGTATGAATTTATGTATATACATTATGTATTAATATGTGTATATACATTATGTATGAATATATGTATCTATATTATGTATTAATATATGTGTATATATTACGTATGAATATATGTATATGCATTATGTATGAATATATGTATATATATTGTTTATGAATATATGTATATATATATTATGTATGTATATATATTTGTATGTATCTATATGGATATATGTGTATATGTATATATATGTATATGTATATATATGTATGTATAATGTATATGTACGTATATATATATTATGTATAATGTATATGTATGTATATATATATTATGTATGTATATATCTGTATATACATATATATATTATGTATATATATACATATATATATATATATTATGTATGTATATTTATATTATATATGTGTATATATATATATTATGTATGTATGTATATTTATATTATATATGTGTATATATATATATTATGTATGCATGTATATATATATTATGTATGTGTATATATACATATATTATGTATGTGTATATATATATATTATGTATGTATATATATATATATTATGTAAGTATATATATATATATTATGTATTTATATATTTTGTATATATATATATTATGTATATATATATATTATGTATTTATATATTTTGTATATATATATATTATGTATATATATATATTATGTATATATATATATTATGTATATATGTATATATATATATTATCTATATATATTATGTATATATGTATATATATTATGTATATATATATTATGTATATATGTATATATATATATTATGTATATATATATATATTATGTATATATATATTATGTATATATATATATTATATGTATATATATATATTATGTATATATATATTATGTATATATATATTATGTATATATATATTATGTATATATATATATATTATGTATATATATATATGTATATATATTATGTATGTATATATATTATGTATGTATATATATATATATTATGTATGTATATATATATATTATGTATGTATATATATATATATATTTTGTATGTATATATATATATATATATATTATGTATGTATATATATATATTATGTATGTATATATATATATATATTTTGTATGTATATATATATATTATGTATGTATATATATATTATGTATGTATATATATATTATGTATGTATATATATATATATATATTATGTATGTATATATATATATATTATGTATGTATGTATATATATATATTATGTATGTATATATATATATATATATATATATATGTATGTATATATATAATGTATGTATATATATATTATGTATGTATATATATAATGTATGTATATATATATTATGTAATTATATATATATATTATGTAATTATATATATATTATGTATGTGTATATATATATTATGTACGTATGTATATATATATAAGTATTCTGTATGTATGTATATATATATATGTTATGTATATATATATATATATTATGTATATATATATATATATTATGTATGTATATATATTATGTATGTATATATATATATATTATGTATGTATATATATATATATTATGTATATATATATTATGTATGTATATATATATATTTTGTATGTATATATATATTATGTTTGTATATATATATGTATATATATATATATTATGTATGTATATATATGTATGTATATATATATATATATTATGTATGTATATGTATGTATCTATATATATATTATGTATGTATATGTATGTATATATATATTATGTATGTATATGTATGTATGTATATATATATTATGTATATGTAAGTATGTATATATATATTATGTATATGTATGTATGTATATATATATTATGTATATGTATGTATGTATATATATATTATGTATATGTATGTATGTATATATATATTATGTATATGTATGTATGTATATATTATGTATGTATATGTATGTATATATATATATTATGTATGTATATATATATATTATATATGTATATATATGTATTATGTATTTATATGTATGTATATATATATATATTATTTATTTATATGTATGTATATATATATTAGGTATGTATATGTATGTATATATGTTATGTATTTATGTGTATGTATATATATATTATGTATGTATATGTATGTATATATATATTATGTATATATATGTATGTATATATATATATTATGTATGTATATGTATGTATATATATATTATGTATGTATATGTATGTATATATATATTATGTATGTATATGTATGTATATATATATTATGTATATGTATGTATATATATATTATGTATATGTATGTATTTATATATTATGTATGTATATGTATGGATATATATATATTAGGTATGTATATGTATGTATATATATATATATATTATGTATGTATATGTATGTATATATATATTATGTCTGTATATGTATGTATATATATATTATGTATGTATATGTATGTATATATATTATGTATGTATATATATTATGTATGTATATGTATGTATATATATATTATGTATGTATATATAATATGTATGTATATATATATATATATTATGTACGTATATATATGTGTATATATATATTTTGTATGTATATGTATGTATATATATATTTTGTATGTATATGTATGTATATATATTATGTATGTATATATATATGTATATATATATTATGTATGTAAATAGATGTATATATATATGTATTTATATAGGTATATATATTATGTATGTATATATATATAAATATATTATGTATATATAGTATGTATGTATATATATGTGTGTATATATATTATGTATATATAGTATGTATGTATATATATGATATGTATATATATATGTATATATATATTTAGTATATATAATATGTATGTATATATATGATATGTATGTATATATATATGTATATATATATTATGTATATATAATATGTATGTATATATTTTATATGTACTTATATATATGTATATATATTATGTTTGTATATATATGTATATATATGTTGTGTTTGTATATATATGTATATATATATTATGTTTGTATATTTAGATGTATATTATGTATGTATATATATTTAGATATATATTATGCTTGTATATATATATATGTATATATATTATGTGTGTATATATACATGTAGATGTATATTATGTAAGAATTTTTATGTATGTATATATATGTATATATATATTATGTGTATATATATATTATGTATGTATATATATATATTATGTATGTATATATATGTGTATATATGTATATGTATGTATATATATGTGTATATATGTATATGTATGTATATATATGTGTATATATGTATATGTATGTATATATATGTGTATATATGTATATGTATGTATATATATGTGTATATATGTATATGTATGCATATATATATATGTATATATATATATATTATTGCTGTAATGTAGCCGTTTTAATGGTATTTTGTATGGTAATATAGACAGAATCTACTTGATGACGGTTCTTGTTTTCAAATAAGAAACTGATAACTGGTGTCTATGAATAATTTGGGAGGAGGTAATAATTTGTTATCTACAACTTTTGTAATTATTAACACAAATCTTTTTTAATTATTAACACAAAACTTTTTTAATCATTAACACAAATCTTTTTTAACTATTAACACAAAACTTTTTTAGTTATTAACACAAAACTTTTTTAATTATTAACAGCAAAGCTTTTTTTATTATTAGCACAGAAACTTTTTTCAATTATTTACAAAAAACTTTTTTAATTATTAACAAAAACTTTTTTAATTATTAACACAAAACCTTTTTAATTATTAACACAAAACCTTTTTAATTATTAACACAAAAACTTTTTTTAATTATTAGCACAAAAACTTTTTTAATTATTAGCACAAAAACTTTTTTATTAACACAAAAAGTTTTTTAATTATTTACACACACAAAAAAAAAAATCAAACTGGTTTTATAGTTGGATTTTTTTTTTTTTCAGTTTGAAAATAGTTTTGGTACTTTTACAGAATTTCGACTAATCCGGGTTTTTTTTTTTTTTTTGTTTGTTTGTTTTATCCTACCCTAATCATGAATTAACTCTAATCTAAGTTTCATGTTTCGTTCGTCAAAAGTTCGTTTAGTTCGGTTCAAATTTTGTAGAACCACAAAAATATCCCGTACACACTGATCCACCACTGTAACCTGTCTTACTGGTATTTTTTTAATAGTTAAATTATGCTTTTATATTACATTCCGGACAACTCCGGGACACGGATCCTGCTAGTTTTATGTATGTATATTTAACTTCTTTTCTAGTTTTCTTTATTTACTCACAAAGCAGCCACGTCTCCCTCTTTCCTCTGTAGTCTCAAATCACAAAGCCAGACTGGAGGTGACAAGGCAAAAAAAGTGTTAAAAATGCAGAAACTGATGAGGGGTGAGTAGAGGGTGGGGTGTGTACTCTCAGTACGAGGGGGCGGATCATAGAAAATAAATGTTTGTTGGAGGGTGGGTTCTGAAAAAAAAGAGGAAGAAGGCAAAAGAAGAAGAACAACAACAACAACAAGAAACATGAGAAGACAAAACTTGAGAAGAAGAGGAAGAAGACAAAACTTAAGAAGAAACTTTTGGAAGAAGCAAAAGAGGAAAAAGAAGAAACATGAGAAGAAGAAAAACTTGAAGAAGAAGAAAAACTTGAGAAAAAGAGAAAGAAGAAACTTAAGAAGAAGAAAACCCCGAGAAGAAGAGGAAGAAAAGCTTTGAAATAGGAGTGAAATTCCTGCCTGATGCTTAAGGAAAAGCTCATAACGGAAACAAGAATGAAGAAATTAATAGAGAGGGAGAAAAGTAGGATGGTCGGGTTGCGGGGGTGTTGGGCGTAGTATGGCTTTTCAAGACATTGCCTGCATATTTCAGTGTGTCAGTGGGCCAACTGGTACAGGCGGGATAGCCAGCCGGGTGGGATAACTGGGTGGGATGTCTACACAAATGATATTTAAATCTGTCTGGCGAATACCGGTTAGAGAAAGACGCCTAAACGGAAAAATGTAGGGGTGGGATGCAGGATTGGCCTGATGGCCTATGATGTCGTTAGAAGTAAAAAGCGATAAGTTCTTTTTTCAGTGATAAAACTCATAGGACCAACGCTTATCCGCAGTTTTATAATGTTACTAGCTGAAGTACCTGTCAACCGCTAATTTCTCAAATCGATAAAATGGAAAATATCCTCTTGACCTTGGCAGCCGTTTTTGAAATTGGAAATAAATACAGAGTGGAACGATAAAATTGTCGTTCTAAAGAAAGCAACACTACAGTTTTATTTTAAATTTTCCATAAGCATCGGCGGGAGCATAGCAATGGCAGCGATCAGGCTGGCTTTGGTCCTGTTGGTAATGTTCTCGATGTACGACCAAAGGAAGTAGTCCAGCGGGTTCAGGTCGGGGTGGAAGGGGGCCAGTGAGAGAAGGATACAAAGTCGTAGCACTCCTTCTGAAGCCTAGCCTGGGTCTCTTTGGAGTTGTGGGGTGGCACCAAGTCCTGCTGCCGCACCCAGAGTCTGCTAGCCTACACTTGATTGCACCAAGTTATCATCATACTCTTCAACACATCCAGGTACAATTTAGTGTTGACTTTTTTTTTATTTTATTACATTTTCGCCCCAAAAAAGGCACAGTGCCACTTTGATGTAGGGGGTTACTATCAGAGACATAAGTTGCAGGGATACTATGTAGGGAGTTGAGCAGCAAGATGTTTGTTTACATTGCATTTGAACTTCTTCGTTACTGTTGGGAAAACAGGAGCCCGGAAGGGAATTCCAAAGTCTAGCAGTTCTGGGGAAGAAACTATTAGAGTAGAAGGCTTTCTTACATCTAAGGATCTCTACTATGTAGGGGTGGGATTTTGCTGCTCGTTGAGTTTGTTGAGTGTATTTATGTTGATTTCAAGCCGACTTCAAAGATGTGAGGTGACATGATGTAGCCTTTACTTGAAATCACATCAAAGACCATAACCGTGGCCAGAAACTTTATTTTCATAACCCTGAGCATGCTCTCAAGCGTTGAACCATCCGGATTTTCTTTTTGAGGGTGCTGGCAATGGTCCTGCTGTCATGACTTGGATCAGTAGAGAGCATGAGTTGCACAGCGGCGCATCTCTGATCTCGCTCGTTGACATTGTGTCTCTTTTAGACATGATAGAAGGCTCTTATCGCTCGGGATTTGTACCCAACTGGCTAACTAGTAAATGGTTTGCAACAAAAAAAGGAGACCGGTTTTCATCAAACGGAAATCGAATCATGTCATCTTTTCTAGGGCTACAATTGTATCGTTCCACCCCTGATATCGTTATAAGTAAAACAGCAAGTAAAATTCTTTTCTAATGATGAAACGCCTAAAACCAATGCTTAAACAGTTTTATAATGTTAATTAGTTGAAGTACCTGTTGAGGAGGGGGGGCTGAGTTCTCACACTCGTCAACCACCGCTGACGATCCCAATGCTGTTTCCATAGTCCTCTTTCCTTCGTCTTTTCTTCTGACTGTGTCATCGTCTCTCAGATTGGCAGCTGCCGAGGGGTATGAAGTAGCTCACAAGTATTAAAATAAAACAAAATACAAAAAATCCACAAACTCTTATACATTCTATAAATATTAGTTGCATTTGGGGCACGTGGATGACATCATTGACCCTCTACATGCTACAGTCGATGCCATGTTCATCAGATGATACCAACTCATTTCGATCCTCTAAAGCTCTCTTGATCTGATCCAAGCCACATGATCTGATCCAAGCCACAACCTGCCTTCAACAGTGTCAAACTTGCAACTGTTCTCAACTCTATTGTCAACCACAGCAAACCCAAGACTGTCCGTGACTGCCTTTGTCATAAATTCATTGACTTCTACATCCGGTCCTGTGTTCCAATCATCTGCCACACCTTGCTGATTAAGTTCAGCATTTGCCCCACCCCACCCCATATTTAGCCCCAAAAGTCCCCAGTGGGTCTCAAATCCTGGTGAAAATGAACAAACGGTGCAGTTTTAGGCGTTAACATATGTAAATTTGAGTTCTGCACCATGCAAGAAAAGAAATGACTAAGTCCATCATTTGCTACCCCAGTCATTTAGCCCCAAAAGTCCCCAAGGCCTTAACATATTTAAATTTGAGTCCAGCACCATGCAAAACTGCTAAATAGACATACACAGAAAATTTTGGACAAGCCCTAAAAGAGCTCTTGGGGCACACCTAAGAGTTATCGCAAAGTATAGACAAACAAAATTATATAGAAATCAGTTACAACTTTTCAGAAAATTTTATAAAAATTCAAGGTATTAATTTTTTCTAATAAGCACAAAAGTGTCAATTTTAGCCATTTTAACCCGAAAGGCACCCCTAGGGGAACAACCAAAGTTTTCCCGTAAAATCCATTCTGTTACTTTTTTACTCATATCATGTTTAATGTTTGTGCAAAAATTTTTTAAAATCCAAGGCATAGTTATTGAGAAAAGTGAGGACAGACGAACGGACGAACGGACAATTTACAGGTCCACCCTCCTTTTGTTGGGGGAGGGAAAAAAAATTAACGATTATTTATTTGAAAATTTTAGAAAACCAAGCAATCTATACATCTATAAAAGTGAGAACGTGTGTGAGGACACTTTTCAACCTATATACTCAACAAATTTTTTTTAACTACAGACTTGAAATTTAGTATATAGGGTATTCAGACATGTGAAACACCTTTTAATCGTTTTCATCCAGAAAAAACGTGCTGCTAAGGGGTCAAAATTGAAAAATTGATACTTGGGGGTGGGGGGTCGTCGGATTTTTATTTGTTTGCTGACTGTATAATGAATGCACATGCATGAATCGTTCTCATGACAGATTCCTTATGTTAAAAATAAGTAAGTTTGAAACACTTTTTAAAGATCATGTCAAGCTGGCCTAATGGTTATCATACTTGACTCATTGTCTTTAGGCTTTGGTTTTGATCTCATCGAATATTTTTTTTTTTACTTACAAGAAGTGAACGGTTTAGAAAAAAAAACCATAATAGTCGCATGCACATGTCTCAGTTTCAGTGTGAATTAAAATATAATCTTTACGTGTATTTTATAACCGGGCAACGCCGGGTGGCCTGCTAGTATATAATAATTTATAAAATGATTAACATCATGTTTTTTTCTGAGATTTTCAAAAGTTAATTTTCAAATTAATCATACGAAATAATGTTATCAAAGATGTAACCAAGCTCCTTCTATTTGTAAATCACGCCAACCACACAAGCACGCGTCTATTTCAGACTTTACAACAATCATCAACAACATCAGACGCATACTTTGTTCTCTCCTCGACGGACTGACCCCTCAGGGTTAATACCACCAACAAAATAAGAGAAAAAATATCATAAACAGCCTTCTTTGAAAAAGGTGTCTTACACCAAATATCTCAGAGAAAAATGATTATAATCATTTTAATCAAATATTTTATAACTAACAGGGTGACTCGACGTTGCCCGGGATTGAATTATGTTCACCCTCTCATATTTTTATTGTAATCGAAATCCGTGAAATCACCAATTTCACTGATTTCATCATGGTGTATCGGGAGGAAGATTTACATACCTTCCCGCAGTGATTTAGTCCACAATATATTGCACTCTGCATTGCACTGTAGAGAACCTACTATTGATTTTATAAAATTATTTTTATACACAATGGCTTGAATTAAAGTTTAAAACGCAAAAGTCAAGTATCATTTTTCAGTTGTGCTCTAAACAGAAACATATCGAATGCGCCTCTGTCATATCAAAGGATCTACTGTTGATTTTATATGCCTGACCTTTCTGCTTGTGCGGTGATAATGGCTTGAATTAAAGTTTAAAATGAAAAAGTCAAGTATCATGGTTCAATTGTGCTTTAAACAGAAACATTCATTTCAAACGCGCCCCTGTTATATCAAATATCCTACTGTTGATTTTTATATGTCGGGTCTTTTTGCTTGTATGGCAATAAAACTTCTCAAGTGAACTTGTGATGTTAGACTATATAAAGTGTTAACTTTGGTCAAAATCGCCTGTGTCTTCATTTATTTCATTTATTTCAATTATCGATACTTATCAAAGACATTCCAATGCAAAACCTATCTAAGAACACTGCCAGATACATAAAGTACATTTGTATGAAATTTCATAGAAAACCGATATATATATATATATATATATATATATATATATATTGGTTTCAGAGCGAACATTGTGGGAATATCAAACAAACACACACACATTTTGCCCTTTATATATATATATATATATATATATATATATATATATATATATATATATATCGGTTTCAGAGCGAACATTGTGGGAATATCAAACAAACACACACACATTTTGCCCTTTATACATACATACACATACACACACACATATATATATATATATATATATAGATAGATAGATAGATAGATAGATAATTATTATTATTCTGATATTGTGTAAACGTTTCTATGCCCTTGTGCGGCTCAATGATTACACTTGACACAGTTTCTGCTTTTTCCTCTACCGTTTAACTCCTTTGGGGATTACGTAATTGTTGTTAACTTGTTGTAAATGAAAATAGTATTAATTTCTATGTGGGTTGCTTTTGTGATTTATTTGATTATGTTTCAAACATATGCACATAATTGTACTGGAAACTGAATCACTCATGTGCCATTCACAAAAGTGAAAATATCAATTAATAAGTTATATATATATATATATATATATATATATATATATATATATATATATATATATGACTACTTCATTTAATCACATAAATTAATATACGAAAGTATAATTTTATGCGTAAATTTTAAGTATTCATTCAACAGTGCTCAATACATAGGTAGAGCTAGGTAGTAAGTTATAAAAATATATATGGCAATTAAGCTACACAAAATAATCCATGTTTCATCCACACTAGGATTCGTCAGGTTTATGTGAAGAGTTGTGGTTGTCTCACGTTTTTATATATGCGCCTTCAATTGAGTTTTTAGTTAGCCAATCAAATTCCTAGCTTCCACTGCTCCCTTCCTAATTAGCCAATGGGCAGGCACTTACATGACCAGTAACCCTTCCTTTGTGTGTGCTTTTTTAGCAGGAAGCGTAGATATCTAGTGATCTGACCTATTTTTAACCCAGGTGTAGTTAAATGTGTTTTTGGTCTATATATATATATATTTTAATATTATGCTAATCTCTCTCTCTCTCTCTCTCTCTCTCTCTATATATATATATATATATATATATATATATATATATATATATATTTATGTATATGTACGTTTATTTTATTTATATATTTTCTATTGTTATTGTCAATTTTAAAATTATTTATGTATCACTATCCTAGAGTAAAGTTTATTCTGTGTACATAGTTGTTCGCTATTTCTCCCCTACTGTTTAATAGATGTTGGAGTTCTTTAAAGTATAAGATAGCAAATTTTTCGTGAAGGCATAATCTATATGGATCGTCTAGGTCTGTACATGTATTTGCTTGTCTTACTATTTTCCATTCGACTACCAGCGAACGTCCGCTTTATTTGAGTTCCCAGTATTTGTTTGCTAGTGTTGTTTTCATTTGGTGTTTTTTTAATTTATTTAACGTACTTTTGTGGTCATAATATTGGGTTTTGAAATCCTAGGCAGTCATACCTATGTAATATTTCTTGTTATTTGGGTTTTCTTTCGCAAATATTGTGGTCTGGTAAACTATGCTTTTAGTTAGACATTTATTTTGAAGTAGGCAAAATGTGTTTATTATTATTATTATTATTATTATTATTATTATTATTATTATTATTATTATTATTATTATTTCTACTAGTTACATATGTGTTCTTTGTGTTAGTTTTATTTTTGTCATGATGGCCACTTTTTTATTGGTTATTTTATTGTTGTTTTTATTGTTTTTATTTAATATTTTGTTATTATGTGCTTTAATTATCATTTCTAAATTTTCGCAGCAGCTGTAGAATAACTTTAGATTATTTTTATTCAAAATTTTGTGTAAGGGATTAGTTACGGGGAAGTGCTTTTCGATGAAATCTAGAAATTTCTTGCCAAGTTTTGTTTTTAACATTTGATTGTATGGCGCCGCATACCAGATTATATTTCTTTTTCTTCTATTTTTAATTTTATTGTTATTGGTGTTTTGTTGCTTATATTTAATATCAATATTTTTGTATCCACTATTTTTAGGGCTGTTTCGTAGATATCGATTGACCTGTTAAATACATTTTCATCGCTTGAGTTATGGCTGAGTCTACTTACGATCAAGTTAGGGATGTTTTATAATTGATTGTGGGTGATTGGACTTAGGGTTACGTATATTAGATTAGCGTTATCTTTTAAGTAGGGTTTATATGTGTTTTTATCTAAATTTAACGTGACATCCAGGAAGTTTGTTATTTTATGTTAGTTAGTACGATACAAAATAATTATAAACTTAACAATAACAATACAAAATAATTATAAACTTAACAATAACAATACAAAATAAATAAATAGAATATAAATACATATACATAAATTATCATTCATACATATATATATAAACTAACATAATATTTTAAAAAATAGAGAGAGAGAAAAAAAAACACATTTAACTACACCTAGGTTTAAAATAGGACAGATCACTAGATATCTACGCTTCCCATTGAAAAAGCACACATAAAGGAAGGGTTGAACCCAAGGTCACCTGGGCCTTTGTCCTGTAAGTGCCTGCTCATTGGCTGATTAGGAAGTGAGCGGTGGAAACTAGGAATTTGATTGGCTAACTAAAAACTCGATAGAAAAACGTGAGACAACCACAACTCTTCGCATAAGCCTGACGAATCCTAGCATAGATGGAATGTGGAATATTCTGTGTAGCTTAATTGCCACATATATTTTTATAACTTATTATATATATATATATATATATATATATATATATATATATATATACACACACACTACACTGTGTGTCAAATTATTAACGAGATAACAATTTTTGACCAGTTTCAGAAACTTACCGATAGTTTTGTATCAAAAGCTTTAGAAACATTCGCAATGCTGAGCTGAATGTACTGTGAAATTTTCGTAATGTTCCGTGCAGTGTAAACAACTTGCCATCGTAATTGCTGAATCCACAGTATTTGGGGTGGGTCAAATTATTAACAAGGCAGTTTGTTTCGTCAAAAAACTGGGTTCCAAAGATTGTTTGAGTAACTCTGAACAGAGTACAATTACAGAACAGCTAGCAAAAGGTAAAACTACACTCGAAATATCGAAAATGATAGGAAGGTACCATCAAACTGTGAAGAACTTTGTCAACGACCATACAAAGGTTCGTAAGAGAGCTGATAAAGGTGAATCTAGTGTTGTTTCACGCCGTTCTCTACTCCAAAATAAACGTGAAGTTGTTAAGAACCCTGGGCAGACAAGTTGAGAAGTCTTTGACTATGCCAGATTAAAGAATGTCTCAAAAAATACTCAATGTCACCTTCTAAAAGAAGTGTCAAAATCTGTTAAGCCTGTGACAAATCCTCCATTAAAGCAACATCACATACAAAACCGACTGAAATGGGCAGAGGACTACATGAAAACGGATTTTTCCCAAGTTTTGTTCATGGATGAAGTGCGTGTCACTCTTGATGGCCCAGATGGTTGGAGCAAGGGATGGGTTCTAGATGGACGACATTGTCATCAGCGTTTAAGGTGCCAATAAGGTGGTGGTGGGATAATGATTTGGGCTGGGATTATCGGAGGTACATTAGTTGGCCCATGGGGGGGTCCCAGAAGGCGTAAAAATAACGCCAAATGCTTACATAGCTTTTCGTAAGGAGGACTTTGAACCATGACTGAAGAAACAAAGGTTGACGTTCCAAAGAACCATTATTTTTATGCAGGATAATGCTCCCTTGCATGCAGCAAACAAAAGACAAGAGTATTTGCACCAACTGGGGTTCTCTGGGCTCCGGAATATGGAGTGGCCTGCGAATTCACCAGATTTGAACCTAATTGAAAACCTTTGGAGTATCATGAAGCGACGCCTGTATGCAAGTGGACACCAATTTAAGAGCAAAGATGAGTTGTGGGATGCTCTCCAAGAGGTATTGCAAAAAATAACTGTTGACGAAATCACAAATTTGACTAATTCTGTTGGCCAACGTCTTTTACAAGTCATTCATAAAAAAGGATCGCATATCCCCTAGAAATTATGTCAACGTAGAAATTGCTATGTAGTTATTGTGTTCTAAGCATTTTTCCTAGTTCATTTAATGTTTGAAAATTATTTCAATAAACAAGTTATGGGTATACTGTGTTTTTTTCTCTTCTCAACCTCGTTAATAACTTGACACACTGAAATCAACAGATATTCCTGTCTTCTGACATAGTTTCGCTAATACTCATTTAAATACTTTTATGTTTTGACTGGAGTAGCTAAATAGCATTGTAAGCACTTTCTCAAAGTTTCATGGATTTTTATTCACTCGTTCCTTAAATATTTAAAAAAAACTGTAAACTCGTTATTAATTTGATACGCATAGTGATAGTGTATATATAATATATATATATATATATATATATATATATATATATATATGAACAAATGATTAATAAAACGTTAAAAGACATCTTGAAAAAGAGTTAAAAACATATTTAATTTTAAAAAAGGAAGCACAAGATAAGTGGATAGTCCTTAATCCGCGGAGTTTCGAAGAAATACTCTCCTCATCAGAGGGCAGGAATTAGCAAAATGCAGGATCGGATTTTGCATATAAAAGTATTTAATGAAACTACAAGTAAGTCACGGATCTTACTTGGTTAAAAAAAGGGTGAGGTAAGGGGAATAGGAGGTAAAAGAAAAATGATAAAAAGATTTCACATGAATGGATAGTCCGGTGAAGGGTATATATATATATATATATATATATATATATATATATATATATATGAGGGTTTTGCTATGCATATTCCTCAAATGTCCTCGGGGAGGAGATTTATGTTTATTTTTCTTTTGTATAATTTTTAATCTGAAAATACATAATATAATATTCATTATAATATAACTAGCAGAGGGATCTGACGTTACCCGGGATTGAATGATGCTCAACGAATATTTCACACTCCTATATTTTTATTGTCATCGAAATAGGTGGTCGATTATATTTTCAATCAAATCGATTAATTGCCTGCTCTAGTTGGGGACCTCTTAGTAGCCCATTTTTTTGATGAAAACCAATTAAAAAATTTTCACATGACTGAATATCCTATATACTAAATTTCAAGTCTGTAGATCAAAACAAAAATCCGTTCAGTATATAGGTTAAGAAGTGTCCTCTCTCACACACACACACATTCTCGCTTTTATAGATATACTTGATCTATATATAAAACAGTAGGTGTATGTGTGTCTGTCTGTTTGTCTGTCTGTAAATAACTTATAAACTCTTAAACTACAGATAATATAACATTGAAATTAACAGGAAATAGTAATCATACACCGTAAATAACAGTAAAATCTTTGTTTGGAGGTATGTGTGTGTGGGGGGGGGGGGAAATAATGTGTACCCATTAACCCTTATCCTCGAGTGGCCTCTGGGCCTTGATAAGTGGATACCCCCTATGTAAAAAAGACAAAGGTGTGTGTGTGTGTGTGTGTGCACGTGTGAATTCGTTCCTCATAGTTCCCAAAACATCTGAGCCTATCTTTTACAAAGTTCACACAAAGGTAATTTATATTTCTGGCAGTGTTCTTAGATATGCTTTGTACAGAAATCCATCTGATAAGTATCGAAAATAGAAAAAATCCGACCTAACAAATAGTCCTTCTTCTCTTACAGAAAAAAAGAAGAATTTTTACAGGGGAATATTTTACGTTACACTGGTGTAACGTAAAATAATTCTCCTGTTAAATTCTTCTTTTTTTTATTTATAAGAGAAGAAAGACTATTTTTAAGATCAAGCCCAAATATCAACTGACGTGATATTGTAAACAAACACAGACGGAATTTGATGAAAAACACTTCATTACTTTTATTTTTTCAAATTAGTCTATTGGGCAAACTATTTCTCGTAATATATAATATTCAATAGAGCATGGCTAAATATAGACCAATTAACATGATAAAAAAAACATCATGTTAATATGTCTATATTTAGCCATAATTAAATTTTTTACAGCAAAAAGAATGTGTGTGTGTGTGTGTGTGTGTGTGTGTGTGTGTGTGTGTGTGTGTGTGTTTTGCTCCGTTATGCTTGCGTTTAAAATGACATTTTTATCGCTGAACATTCTGATTGAATGGCTAATTCAGTCGTTGTTTGTTTAACTTGGTGTTTATTTTTTAACATATTTTTCGTTTTCATATCGTTGTCAAACTGTTATTGTGTTTACGTTTCATAGTAATTCGTTCCTTTTTATTATTAAGAGGTGGTTCGTTCATCTGTCTTTTATTTACTGCAAATATTTCGAAATGTAGGTTTTCAGTTCAGAATAAGCAAAACAAATGCAACAATAAAATGTTGTTTTTTTTTTTAATTTAAATAAACGAAATCTATAGCATATATTTTTAAAGTTAGAATTTTTTTTTTCTTTTAATCAAAAAAAAAAAAAAATTAGCAAAAGATGAAAAAAAAAGTCAAAACCTAAAAATGTCCTTCAAATATTTGAACAATCGCATGGAAACAATTTCAATAGACAAATAAATCCAATTACACACATGCATGTATGTATGTATGTATGTATGTATGTATGTATGTATGTATGTCAGGTCATGTGCTACTGGTACCATGTAACCCAGTACTACCTGCCTCATGGTTGGGTCACCGGCGACTAAACTGGTTACCCCACCAGACTTGTTTGGTGAGGAGGGCGGCTAGTCTCCCTGAAGGATTAAAAACAAGACCTTCCAAAGGGCGAATTAACTCTTTTTCTGGGTCAACGGCCAACTAGCACCGTGTATATTTGTGTGTGTGTGAATGTATATTGGGGTAGAGAGGGCTCCCGTAAGCTGTGGCGAAGGTAACCTTTCTAGGAGAAGCAAATCTCTGATTTAAAAAACCATAAAGCGGAAGACCATTACCCGGATTAAGCTGGTCTGCAGTTTAATTTGTTGCTGGCTATCTTGCTCTTGCTTATTGCTGGATCTCAACATTTTGAACCGAGAGAGACTTAGCTGTCGTACAAAGCTAAGACTCTGTAACATCATATTTGTATAGATACTCCCTCGGGCATTTGGGCTCATGGATTTTAAATGTTTGAGGGAGTGGCACTCGTCTGACAAGAGACGTTGCAATCATCATGTATGTATGTACGAAGTGTCTTAAATATTGTATTTAAAGGAATTAAAATTGCTGTAGACTCTGGAAAATGCAGTATGTTATTGCTATACATTTTATGAGATGACTGATAAATTTCTATGATTTAGGTTCAAATGAATAGTTGCAGCAGGAATTGGAATACACCCTACTAAAGTCTGATTGTCACAGCTGATGAATTTCAAAAATGCAATCTGGACGTGAGAACACTTTAGAAAAATGATATGTAATAAAACTCTGTTTCAAACTTGGAAAAAATGCCACAGAAACATATGGAATGCTTCAGACTGCTTTTGGACCATCTTGCATGAATCGAGCATCCGTTTTTTGAGTGGTATAAAGGATTCAAGGAAGGCAGGTAGTCTGTGAGGGATGATGAGAGGTGTGGGAGGAGTAAGGAAGTCAGAACACTAGGGTTCATTGACCAAATAAAGAAGTTCATGGTTAAGGGCCGTCATGTGTCTATACAGACAATAAATGCACAGTTCGATGTCGGTGTCGGAACTGTACACACAGTTATTTGCAAGGAACTGAAGATGCAGAAGATTTGTGCAAAGTTTGTCCCAAGGGTGCTCAGAGAAGATCAGACAATTTGACCAAAATAGGCATAAGGACACCCTCGCCCTCCCTAAACCTTGCTCCCTGTGACTTTTGGTTATTCTTTAAGCTCAAGCAAAACCTTAAAGGCTGTTGAAGAGATGAAGGAGGCTGCGATGTGAGGGTCATTTACACGCTCACACAAGAGGACTTCCATGGGGCCTTCCAGAAGTTGTTGAAACAGTACAAGTGCATTGCAGCCGGAGGAGATTACTTCAAAGGGGACTATAGTTTCATGTGTGTACTATCAATAAAAGTGTCCATACGAAATAAGTCTGGAAAATTATTAAAGCTACCTCATATTAAGAGAAAAAGAGATAGTTTTAAGATGATTGGATACATCCTCCGACTTATTTTAGGGCCATCAAATAAGGTAAAACAAAGAATTAAAATTTGCTATATAGGTCTGACTTACTGTAATACGATAAAATAATTTTATATGTTACATGTTTTTAGTGCAGTTCCAGAATTAAACCTAATTAAAAAACAAAAATACAGAAAAATCTTTATGAAATACGTACCCGTCATGAATGAAGATGTCATATTCCAAAAACCACGTAAATTGATCAAAAAGAATAAAGAAAATCAAATCTTATGAGTAAGCAAAAAGGGACTGTCTCGGGTCGCCATCTTGAAAGAAAACAAGGATAGATAACTCCACAATAATTCAAACTTGCGAGATCAGCATTGACATGCTAACAATTTCACTTTGATCTCTTAGAATCGTTTAAAAATGATTTTCTTTATAAAAAAAAAAACTTCTTGATTTATGATTTTTTGGAATATGACATTTTCGTTTCATAATAGGTACGTAGATCATAAAGATTTTTCTGTATTTTTTTATGTTAAATTCTGGATAAGAACCTTTTTTTTTTATTATACTTTAGAGTATGATGTATATCTGTACACGGTGGAACGATAAAGTTGTCGCCCTAAAGAAAACAACACTACAGCTTTATTTTAAAACTTTTATTGAAAGAAATTAATTCAAGTAACTTTATTATGTATTACAGCTGACATCTATTCAATGTAGCCGCCTTCAGCCTCAATTACAGCCTCGATATGGGTCCTGAATTGAAAACATGCCTTTTTCACAAGCGCCAGCAGGAGCTCGGCGAATACTCGGCGGATGGCGATGATCAGGCTGGTTTAGTATTGTGAGAGGTCATGTTGGTGATGTTCTCGACGAAGTAGTCCAGTAGGCTCAGATCGGAGGAGGAGTGGGGTAGTGAGAGAAGGCTACAAAGTCGTAGCACTCCTTCTGAAGCCTAGCCTGGGTATCTTTTGACTTGTGGGCCGGCACCGAGTCCTGTTGCCACACCCAAGGTCTGCAGCGGCCATCTGATTGCACCAGAAGACTACAGCACTCTTCACCACACGGTGTTGACTTTCAAGCCGGTTTCAAAGATGTGAGATGGCATGGTGTGGTCCTCACTTGAAATCACACCAAAGACCATAACCGTGGCCGGAGACTTTGTTTTCATCACCCTGGGAACGTCCCTGTTATTTGTAGCAATCCAGCGATGCATTTTGAGGGTGTTGGCAATGGTCCTGTTGTCATAACTTGGATCGGTAGAGAGCATGAGTTGTGCAGTGGTGTATCTCTGATCTTGCTCATTGAACATTGTGTCATTTTCAAACATGATAAAAGGTTCTTATCGCTCTTGGGATTTGTACACAACTGACCACCTAGTAGATAGTCTGCAACAAAAAAAGGAAAGTAGTTTTCATTAAAAGGAAATGGAATCATGTCTTTTCTAGGGTAACAATTTTATTGTTCCACACTGTGTGTGTGTGTATATATATATATATATATATATATATATATTAGCGTTGGGACGATTATTTGGAATCGGAAAAATTGGAAGATTTGGAGGTATCGGAATCAGTAAAATTGATTTCTATTTTCCGATGCCAAAATGATTCTTTTAATTGTCTTTTTTTTTTTTTTTTTTTTTTTTTTTTTTTTGATTTTGTTTAAAGCAAAATCTTCCATTACTGGTAATAATAATAACATAATAAATATTTCTTGATTTTAAAATACCAGTAAAGCAAAAATCGATAGATCATCCTCCACGAGTGTACTTTGACGATTATGAAAATATATACATATTTAACATGTTTTTTACGAAAATAGGGGGAAATAACGACTCTATAGTTAAATAATTAAAGATTTATAAAGAATCGGAATCGGGAATTTATCATGGAATCGGTAATTGTATCAGAATCGGGGAAAAATATTGGAATCGTCCCATCACTAATATATATTCACTGAGAATTTAATAGCAATTTATTTTTTAATTTTCCCATTTATACACTGAAACGGCTAGATAGAGGTCAGAGCTCGGCACACACATGTGCATTCGCACCTCTACACATTAATAGAGACTGAATATTTTTTCTCTCATGTGACAAGGTCGCTAGTGTCACCGCAATTCTCTGCATACACAATGTCGAGTTGAATTCTGTTGAGATTTTAGTGACCCTCACCTCCCTGAAGTCATTATTTAAATAGTTGTTGCTCTCAGCAAAAAACCACATTGACCCACATTATTTTGGGCTAAGGGTGACGTGAAAACGCATAGACCTAGACAGTGTGAAACGTTGGAATATTTCTTCTTTTTCTTTTTTTAGATTTTTTTTTTTTTTTTCTAGATGCACTGACTGTTCTGAAACTAAATTAACACCTACGGTAATCATCATCATCATCATCATCATCATCTTCACATGCTTTTTTATTTTATTTTTTTTTTTTTAAACTCGGATTTTTATCCCCAGGCCCCCAAATTCAACAGATATTAGACCATTCATGCAATGACATGGCCCCTGTTGAGTGCGGTATAATACTGATTCTGTGTTGTTCTATAAGGTCCACCCTCCCAAGCTTTGCCTTCTCTCTTTGAGAAGTAGTTAGTTTATTACTAATCGCCTGAGGCGCCCTTACCGGGGAATGCCAAATGGGCTGCCCATGCACTATTTTTGCATGTTAGAGTGCTCTTCCTCAGGGGCGCTGACTTCTCAATCCTACTTTCCGGCCCTGATGTAACAGTTCCTATTTACAATGCCTCCCCCACGGGACAGAGTTAGACACCAGGCCAAGTATGATGTAACAGAAGCGAAAAGAACTAAAGGCCAAGTATGATGTAACAGTAGCGGAAGAGAACTAAATACGCCAAACAAAGCATATTGTCACTTTGAAGATAAAGGGTTTACTATTTGGGATCGTGTTTAACAGGAGGCTGTGAAGAGTTGAGCAGCAAGATGTCTGTTCACATTACATTTAAACTTCCGCTGTTTAATACAATCAGGGAAGCAGAAAACAGGGATGGAATTCCAAAGTCTAGCAGTCCAAGAGAAGAAACTATTAGAGAAGTTATGCTGGCATGTGTTTGACAGCTTTTAGAAAGTGACTTTCAAACTAACCTATCTCTGGCCTGGTCTTTATTTATCTCCCTTTTTCTTAAATCTATTCTTATTTTCTTTTTCCTTTTTTTTTTTTGTTAGGGGTCATCAGTTACCAAAAGCAGGTCATTTGAGGATAAAGGCTAACAAAGGGGGAGAAATTGGATAAAATTTGATTATTAAAGAAGACAGCTTAATAAGAACTTGTTTACATTAGACTTGAAAATAACTATGTTATCGTCAGTTGAGAAGCAGCCTCACAGCATTGTGTTCTGCAGGCAAGTAGTTCTAGGATGTCATGAAAGCGTATACATCTAGATGATGTGAAACTTTGGACATTTTTTTTAATTTATTTATTTACATACTGGGCGTTCTGAAACAAAATTGATCATCATCATCAGCAGCAGCATCATGATCATCATCAGCAGCATCATCATCATCAGTTGAACACTCATTTTACATGCTAGCATGTATTGGACAGCTTTCAGAAATTGACTTCCAAACTTATCCATCTCTAGCCAGGTTTATATTAATCCCTCTTTTTCCAAATCCATCCTCATCACTTTTTTCTTTCTTTTTTTTACTCGAGAAGGCCACCATTTATCAAGGCCCAAAAGCCATTCGAGGATAAGGATCAATGAGTATCGGGTTACTGGTGAAACAACACAATAATGAGCCACAGTGATAGAAATTGGGTAGAATTTAATTTATTAAGAGAACAGATCACCTAACATCAGGCAATGATTATATATATATATATATATATATATATATATATAAAATATATATACTAGCTAGTGTTGCCCAGTCGTACAATACGCTTAAACATAATATTTTAATTTTTGCAGATTGCATATGTTTAATATAGAATCAATCCTCTGTTCAATATCATATATTATGAGGAATAATTTGCCCAGAAATTTGCACAAAAAGAAAATTTTTAATAAAAAAAATAATAATGATAATGTCGTTCATCAAATGCTTGTTTACAATATCACGTCAGCTGATATTTGGGCTTGACAATGGATGTCCTGGAAAAGTCACTTCTGATTAATGTGCTGTTTTAAAATATGCAAATGAAGAAATGATTTATGGCAATTTTAAACAATACCGCTTTTTTTATCATAAATTGAACTCATTAACAAGAAAAAATTAAAATAAAATGGTGAGGTACACTGGGCTTGAACAGGGAATCATTCGATCAGTAGTCGAATGTTCTACCACTAAGTTATATCTACAGATTATAAGAAATCTTTTTTTTTTAAGAAGAAATGATTTGCTGAAATTTTATTATCTCCCTTACCAGATTAACATAAAATATTTTACCCTGAAAAATTATTATTATAGATAAAAAAATCTATAAGAGAGAAAAGATTATTTTTAAGATCGGATTTTTTCGATTTTTGATACTTCTCAGATGAATTTCTGTACAAAACTTACCCAAGAACACTGCCAGATATATATACATCTTTTAATTTTTTTTTATTACATTTTCACCCCAAACAAGGCACATTGCCACTTTGGTGTAGAGGGATACTATCAGGGGCAACAACTACTGGGGTACGATGTAGGGATTTGGGCAGCAAGATGTTGGTTCACGTTGCACTTGAACTTCTGCACGTCAGTACAGTTGGAGAAGCAGGGACCTGGAATGGAATTCCAAAGTCTAGCGGTTCTGGGGAAGAAACTACTAGAGTAGAAGATCTTTTACATCTAGGGATCTCTAAAGTTTGGGGGTGGGATTTAGCAGCCTGTCGGGTTTGTCGAGGGTGTTCACGTCGTGGGGGCACAAGTGCTTGCAGTTCGTCAGAGCATTCACCATTAAAATACTTGTAGAACAGGCAGAGGGATGCAACGTTTCGTCGATGGGACAGAGGCTGAAGCCTAGATGCCAGTTCAGGTCCTATCAGATTTGCGACTCTCTTTTGAACCTTCTCAAGGAGTGAGAGACTAGTAGCAGATGCACCAGCCCAAATATGACAGCAATACTCCATACATGGGCGAATGGTGGCCTTATAGAGGTACAGGATACTTTCGGATGTTAGTAGTTTTCTAGCACAGTAGAGAGAGCCCACCTTCCTTGCAGCGGCCCTGGCAATGCCTTCAATGTAATTGTTCCAACTCATGTTTCCAGTGAACGTTAGGCCAAGCAGTTTGAAAGATGTACTCTCAGATAAAGAGTCGTTGGCCATTGCTATTGGTGGTAGAGAAGGTTTCTTGTAATTATTGAATGAAACTAGTTTAGTCTTGGCGGCATTGAACGTGACCATCCACTTTTGTCCCCATTCCACTACAGATTGGAGGTCATCCTCTAGTGTTTCTGGCATTTCTTTAGATATATGTTCATTTGTTTTCCTGTCGTGCCTGTTATAGAGCGTGGTGTCATCAGCATATATACCCATCTCAGAGGCAATTTTGTTTGGGAGGTCATTTATGAATATCAGGAACAGTAGAGGTTCAAGGATAGACCCCTGGGGCACTCCCGCATTTATATCATATTGTTTAAATGTATGACCATCGAGGACAACCTGGATATTTCTCTTATCTAAGAAGGATTTAATTATGTTAAGTATTCTACCAGTGATACCATATGATCTAATTTTCCTGAGGAGACCCTCATGCCATACCCTGTCAAAAACCTTAGATATATCTAGATCTACCGCTCTGCCATCCCCCACTTTGTCCAGTGAATGGTATATACGTTCAGAGATTACAGTTAGAATGTGTGCTGTGGAACGGGCTTGTCTAAATCCATATTGTTGGTCAGTCAGAAGTTTAGCATCTGTAAGGTGATGGACTAGAGCATGGTTAATTAAGGTCTCAAATATTTTGGCAAAAAGTGGGAGGAGGCTAATGGGGCGATAATTTAATGGGTCAGTTCTTTCGCCAGAATTCTTGAATATTGGTACCACAGAAGCAGTTTTCCAACAGCCCGGAAAGCAAGATTCATTTTCAGATCGTCTAGCGTGGCATCTGACCGCATAGGAAATTCAGGTAGGGGGTGGTTGAAAGGGTTCAGTGTGGAGTTTGAGGCAAACCGACTGGCAAGCATGTTAGCCTTCTCAGTTGCTGAGCAAACAATCTCGTGATTTTTGGTTAGTGGGGGAATTGTTGATTGCTCATTATTTACTACACTGTTGTAGATTTTCCAGAAGTCACGAGTTCCTAGTTTTTGTGCTTCGATGTGTGTTTTAGTGGTTTCCGTAAATTCTCTCTTAGCTGTCGCTATTTCTTTCTTAACGTTACTTCTAGCTTCTATGTACTTCTGTCTGTTTGAATTGGACTTATGTTGGTTAAATCTGTGGTATGCATGCTGCCTTTGAGCAATGGTAGTTGCGCAAGTTGAAGTAAACCATTGGGGAGAGTAGGGCTTGCTATAAAATTTCCGCATGGGAACATGCGTTTCAATTGCAGTTTTGAACCATTCAATGGTCTCGTTTGCGCACTATTCAGCAGTAAGAGAAAAAATATTTCCCCATAGGGTATCTCTGATAAGATTTCTGATGGCTTCCCAGTCAGCCTTTTTATAATATATCGTTGTTTTGAGCACTGGCTCTTCAGTTTTGGCTTTAGAGTTTAGGGCGATTTCAACCATTATCACTGCATGATCAGTGGCTGTCGGCATTCGTTATACAATCATCTGGAACTGTGATCAAAAACAGATCTAGAAGTGATGCGTGTTGTTCTTCCTGGTCAGGGAAACGGGTTGGAAATGTAGCAATTTGTGATAGGGAGTGAGATATAAAAAAGCTATGAGTTGTGCTGCCCGCTGCATCTGTGTAAGTAGAGAATCCAAGCCAGTTTTTGTGGTGGACATTAAAGTCACCAAATACATGTACTTGTGCGCTAGTGTCGAGGGAGAGTGCTGTGTCTATGTTGTCAGAGACTTTGTTTATTATGGTGCAGTCCTGGGTCGAGGGTGAGCGGTAGAGAAAGTAAAAGTAGCTAATGTTGTGTTGCATGTTTAGTCTAAAGTGCATAAAGGCTTGATCATCCGATTGTAGGTTTGTTTCTCTAGTCAACGGAAGGTTATTATGAATGTAAACTCCAAGTCCGTGCATGTGTCTGTCAGAGTCCTTACGGCAGAGTGGGAGATATTCAGGCATGTTAAAGTAGTTGGAGGGGATGGAAGAGTGTAGGTTAATCTCACTTAGTGCTAAGATATCCTGGAATATAAATTGGCTTTGTGTGAAATTTTCAAAAGATAAGCTGAGCCATTTCGGGATGTATGAGGAATGAAACTCACACACACACACAAAGTGACTTTTATATAATAGTAAATTATTTATATCTATATATATACTAGCAGAAGTAACCGTCATTGACTGGGTTCAAAAACAGCCTACAGAAAATGGACTATGATTGATGAAAGTATGATAGGTTATGAAAAGGAGGGGGTTGTAAAGAGATAGGTTTTGATACTCAAAAATTTTACCCTGAGCAAAATATGATGAAAGTAAAGATAATTTTTTTATATCTACTTTGTTTCCATCCATAGCCAAGAATGACCAACAAAATGATGTTTCCTTACAAAGAGAAAATGTTATATATATAATAATATAAATATACAAGAAATAAATGTTACCATAGTCAATAAAAGTTACTTTTATGGTAGAAAAGTTCATTTGTTTGTATTTTTAAGCAGTTTGTAAAAAATTTTTTTTTAATTCACGAACCGGTTTAAAAAAAAATCAAAATAGCAACGACTTTGAAATGGAGAGCCCCGTTTTCAATTTGAAGGAGAGGCACCTGAGCATTCTGTGTTAACAATTTAAGAGAGCTCCGTCAACGTAAGGAATATTTATAAACATATTTTAATGTTTTTCGTTATTTTGTGCTTGAGGAATATTCGATTATGGTATGTGTAGTTTATATAAAAATTCATTTAAGTAGTTATCGCCTCAAATTTCGTTTTAATTTCAGTTCGCTGAAATTATTTCAAGTAAAGAGCATTAAAAACCATTTCAAAATAAAAAAAACATGAACTGAACTTTTATTGACTATGGTAACATTTATTTCTTATTTATTTTTTCAGGTAGTCGTTTATTGGCTTTTCTGCTTAACACTCTTACTAAATAATATCGACAAAAACAAAGAAATAAAAACAGTTTTTAAAAATAATGAAGCTTTACTTACTTTAGTAAAATAATCCGAAACGGCAAAATGAGATATTAAAAAAGTAAACACGTAATTACTACTAGTTTTTTAAAGCAAAGAATCGATATAGGTATGAATAAGAAGAAAATGGCGCCCTTTTCAAGCAGAACAGCTTTGTTTCAGTTTTACAGTATTGAATGGTGTAGTATTGCGCCGTCGGATTCAGGGTTGTACTATTGTAATGTAAAGAACATGCAGAAAGGGTTGTAATCAACTGGAGTCCTTCTAGTACACTGACAAAAAAAGCTTAAAAAGATATATAAATAAAAATAAAAAGGTTATGTAAATGTTTTTCAAAAGACATGTAATCACATGAGCAGGATTTTTTCCTTCTTTTGACACGATAACGAGTAACGTTCTTATTTTTTATTATTTATCTATTTTCGAAAACGTGCCACGTGCAAGTGGAGAAGGAGAAAAAACAGAGTTATGCAAAATTTGTGTCGAGAATTGTCTAAAGTTCCGACCTTTTTTTTTTTTTGCTTTCACTTTAATAAGAACGGGAATTTATGAGGTGAATTTATTCGACACAATATGATTCAACTCAAAAAAATAAGTAAAAGCTAACGTGAATTAAGATTAAAGTTAAGGTGTTATTGTGGATCCTCACCCCTTTTAAAAAACTTGTTAAACTTTGTGACATATTTACATTCTATGGGGGTCAGGCGCGAACGAACACCTAATAATTTTATTATATCATATTTCTACAAACATAGATATGAAACGTCTTTGTTAAAGTTTGTGCCATATTTTCATGGAGTACAGACGCGAATGCAGACCCCACAATTTTATTATACCATCCCTATTTAAGTTGAAACATACTTATCAAAGTATTCTTATACACATCTATATCAAAACCCTTGTAAATGTTTTTCTTTTTTTCACTTTTTATTTCCATACTTTGGGGGCCAGGCGCGAACGCAGACCCCACAATTTTTATGAACCACCGTTCTGCCAGATCAAACATACCCATTCCTGATCTTCGATACATCTTCTATCATTATATGTAATCAGTTTTTTAAAATAGTCAACCATATAGGAGCCTATTCGTGACCACACACACACACACACACACACATACACACACACGTTCAACTTTATATTATAGAAGTCAATAAAAAGAGAAGATGAAGGTATAAAAACTATATAGTAATATATATATATATATATATATATATATATATATAGATTTATTTATTTATTATTCCGATAAGTTCATATATATATATATATATATATATATATATATATATATATATATATATATATATATATACACACACACACACACACACGATCAAAATATATTTTTCGACTGAATACTCCAAAAATTTGTTTTTTTTTTTTTTGTTTTGGTTTTTTGGAGTATTCAGTCGAACAATAAATTTTGATTGTAAAGTTCAATTTACAGTTTTCATTTTTTTTTCTCTTATATATATATATATATATATATATATATATATATATATATACGCTGTTTCAATCTAGAATGCCTCTTCTTAGGAGCTAGCTTTTCCCCACATTAAAAATTGACTTTCGCATTTATCCGTTTCGATTGTAGAATTACTCCTTCATTAAAAATACACAAAAATAAAGAAAAATCAGTATGTAAATTACCAAATGTCAGGGGAGAAAAACTACCATTTAACACTAAGAGAAAAACTACCATTTAACACTAAAAATCGATAGAAAACAAATCCATCTGAATGTCCAGCCCCACCTTATCTCTGCTTCACTGACTAATTTTGTTCCTATTGATTCCAAAAAGAATGAATATTTCATCTGAGGCAATGTTAAGAAAAAAGTATATAAGCTTTGTTGGTGTGTCTTGAGTAGTTTATGACTTTTAGGTGATTGCACATACAAACAGATATCTATTTTTGGTTATAGTCAGCTAACGTACTTCCTAATTTCCAGCATGGCTGCTACCGGAAGCGGTGACAAAGTAAATTAGTTCTTTCACTTTGATTGTTCTTCTGTATTTCTATTGTGAAACGATTTATTGAAATAAAATATAAGAAAAGGAAATTATTTTAAAATATGCAATAAATTAACGAAATTATACAGATAAAAATAACATAATTAGTCATTTTTTTTACATTTTTAATAACAGCATAAAAAAATAAAAGTTTTTTATTTTATTTGAAATTTTATAAGAAATATGTTTATGAAATTATAAAAATACGTTTTTTTTTAATTTAGAAAATAAAAGATTTTATTTGAATTTATATAATAAATATATTTATGAAAGTATAAAAATAAAATTATTGAAATCACAATAACAAATGAAATTATTGGAATCAAACGAACAAAATTTCAAACATCATAAAAAAACGTTTGCAATAAATAATCTTCCAAAATAGTTTTAAAAGATTTTAAAAAATGCTTTCAATAATTGTTTAAAAAAAGAAGCTGCTTCTACACTTTATTGCCGAAATTGGAGACGCCATTTTATGCACCTGTTGTGTTTTTTTTTTCTTTTTTTCGAACAAATAAATAATTTTAAACATGTTATTGAATTAATTTGTTGTTAACCCTTCAAACTTGCTTTAACAATAACATGTTTAAAATTATTTATTTGTTCGAAAAAAAAAATCTATTTTATAAAAATTCAATGTTGCTTTCATTACAATATTATATTAAAATTATATTTTCTTACGGAAACTTTTCAATAAATGTTTTTACAATTATATTTTGATAAATTTTTATACAGTAAATGTTTTCTTTTCATTTCCCGTTTTCATTAATTTATTCACTTTTTTCCATAGTTCTTTCCGGAAGTTTAATTTTTTTTGTTATTTATTTCATGCTTCCTCCATAGTTTAAAATAATGGTGTCTCCCTTACATTTGCAGAGCAGGTGCGTGAAATAAAATGGCGTCTCCAATTTCGGCAATAAAGTGTAGACGCGCCAAAAAAAAAAATAAATAAATAAATAAATAAACTAATTTCAATAAATCTTTATTAAAATAAGAAAGAAAAACTTTTCAACGATTCTTAAATAAAAAAACGAACGATCGGAAAAACCTAACAAAACCTAAGTACACGCACAGGGGAGAAAAAAGTGAAAGAAAAAAGTGGAGGAACTGATTTGCCTTGCCACCGTTTCTGGTAGCGCTACACTGGAAGTTAGAAAATACGTTAGCTGACTATAACTTTACTTTTATACACTGAATAGTTAGTTAGTTGTTTTTGTTTTACGGCATATCAACCCTTTTCAGGTTATTTAATGCCGAATTCAGTGATTTTGAAGAAAATTTTTAAATAGAATATATTTGTTTTTTTTTTTGTTTTTGTTTTTTTTTTCAAGTAGGTTTCTATTTAAGCCAGAGTTGGGACCCTAACAGGTACTACCACTCTGTGTCAGAATGGACCTGGGGGCAATAGTAATTAAGGGGTGGCGCTCTCCCCAAAGCCCGCAAGCTGGAGCCTCACCATCGGATAGAGTTTAAGGTCATATCCAGGACCCACTACACTGAAAGTTAGAAAATACGTTAGCTGTCTATAACCTTATTTTGTATACAGATACAATCTAATATCTTTTTGATCTTTTCTTTTTTTTTTTTTTCTTTTTTTTAGTTTGACAAATCTTACCTACATTGCCTGCAGGCATTTTTCAGTTAACAGGCCTTCTATTTCTCGGTGGCCGTGCCATAACCTTACTTTTTATATTGATACAATCTAATACGTTTTTGATTTTTTTTTTTTTTCAGGTGCTTTTCTCTTCCCTTTCATTATAATGTTATTACTAATCGGAACGCCACTGATGTTTATGGAACTGGCCTTTGGTCAGTTTGCCTCTCTTGGTCCAGCGGCTATCTTCGACCGATTCTGTCCATTATTTCATGGTGAGTAGCCATCAAATTACCCATAGTTGCTATTTTCATATAAAGAAGATAATAACCAATCTATTAATCCTTACAAAATGAAAAAAATACACACAAAAAATGATACTTGTGCACTATAAGGAAATAGCTAGAATATTTAAAAAAATGCATTTTAACTAAAAACACTAGTAAGTAGTTACATGTCATGTCGAAATTATGAAAAATTCCAAAAATCTATGAAAACGGATCAAGTAGAAGATAGAAAAGAACGTCAATTCGCTTTTTTTTATTTCCTTATTTTCCTACCACATGTGATTTCTCGTTTCGGCTGCAATGTCTTCTCGAATGTGCTCTCGAACGTCATCCACATCTCTAACATGATCGTTTTCTTGAACGTGATTCTTCTTTTTATAGTTTTCATTTTTCTTAACGTTGACGTCATTTCACTCGCAGCTTAGCATTTGCATATAGCTGTCTACGCTATCTTACAGTCTAATCTGAATTACAGTGTTAACAAAACAAGGGAGATAAGTCAGTGTGCCATAAAGAATAGAATTTATAGATAAACTAGCGTTGGTGCCCGGCGTTGCCCCGGTGTTTGTCGGTGTAAAAGAAAAATGTTTTGGGAGGCAGGTAGGCTCAAACCCACACCCTTGACGCGAAGTTGGAAAAGAAGTGTGAAAAAAGCTGACATCTTACCACTCGGCCACGACAGGACAGGAACGGAAAAGTGTTTAAATTTAACGATTAAAAAGTTAAGTGACAGGTGCGTTAATTTAATGAGGTCAAACATCACGCAACTTTACTTTGGCTGCAAGCCAGTTTTCCCAAAATGTTGGGGAAAACCAGCTCCCCATAAAAAGGGGAGTGTGCAAATGAATAGCAATTGTCTGATATGATGGGTTTTGGCCGCATTGATTAAAGCTCATTGCTTTCTGGACGTGCTGGGCACGAGTGCCAGGGAGAGACATTTTGCTACAGATTCAGTTTCGCTTATATACGGAAAAGCCAAACAAACATGCAGAAACCAAGAAATATCATGAAAATAGCGTGTAAAAGTAGTCCAAATAAAAGATACACACGACCTCATCTCATAAATTGGAGATATTACAATCTAGGGAGTATATAAAAAGTTCTAAGTATGAGTTGTATGTTCTTTAGCATGACAAAGAATGTTCGTTTGGGTAGTCCTGTAGAATGATAAAGTTCGTGGTGGTACAGCACGTGGAAATAAATGGTAGTTTGAAGAGAGCCATAGCTAGCTCATAGTACTCGTGTTCAGCCTGGAGCCTAAGCCCAGGCGAACTCTGCTCCCAGGCAAAGTCAGGTTGAAAGAGGAATAAAGGTTCGTGATTTCGTCTTTTTATATACTTTGTCACGTGATAGAGAGCTTGTGATTGGACTAGCCAGGGAGAAATGGATTTTAAATCTCGAAGTCGTGAGTATTAGCGATGATGTAGCGGGTATTGGCTGCTACAAATTCATCACATTCTAAGACGAATTATTATTATTATTATTATTATTATTATTTTTATTCTTTTATTATTATTGTTCTTCTTATTATTATTTTATTATTATTTTTTTATTGTTATTATTATTTTTATTGTTATTTTTATTATTTTAATTATTAGTTTTATTATTATATAATTAATAAAATATATATTAATATAATTTATTATTTTTATTATTGTTATTATTATTACTATTTTTATTATTATGATTATTTATTATTATCATTTTTATTCTTATTATAATTATTATTTATATTTTATTATTATTATTATTTTTATTTTTATTGTCATTATTGTTTTTATTATTATTATTTTTATATTTATTATTATAATTATTTTTATTGTTATTATTATTTTATTATAATTTTTTATTTTATTATTATTATAACTATATAACTATTATTATCATTATTATTATTATCATAATTATTATTTTATAATTATTTTTTATTATTATTAATGTTATTATTTTTATTATAATTATTATTATTTTTATTATTATTTTTTATTATTGTTATTTTTTATTATTTTTTTATTATTATTTTCATTATTATTATTTTAGTAGTAGAAGTATAAGAAGTTTATGATATTTTTCTATTAAAAAATGGGTACTTGTGCATTTAACGAACCAGACGTAACTCAGCATTTGCTCGGCTTTGTCCGACGCATGACGTCAACAGCCGGATATAACTGAGCGTTGCCGATTAAGCAGAAGAGAATTTCGCCGGAATTTCCGGAAGAGTGTCACAACTCAAGAAACGCTTATTTGAAGAGAGTTTTAAAAAAAAAATTTGTTTTAAAAAGATAACTGACGAAATAATAATGAATATTACAAACCTTGCAGACCAGCTCCAGACCCCAGAGGCTGCACTAAACTTTTGCCAGCAACGGAAATTGTTGGCAGAAGAGAAAAGGTGTTTACATTTTGGCCAGGATTGTGTACTTGCAAAGAGAACAAGCCTTTCCGACGGTTACGGTTGGAGGTGTAGAAGTGTAACGTAGCATGTCGTCGATGGACCTCCATTAGGATTGGGACCTTCTTCTCAAAATCCCGACTAACCATCGCATGTATAATAAAAATAATATACTTATGGGCGTTCGAGATGGCATCTACAAAAATATCTCCATCGCGAATGTGGGTTACGTTCTCGCCACACAATCGTGGATTGGAAAATTTGCTGCGTGATATATGCAGGGACTATTTTCTGAGAAATCCCCGGCAGATTGGAAGCCCAGGCCATACGATAGAAATCGACGAGTCCGTTTTTAACCGCCGGCAGACTTGTGACACCGGTGGTCTGGGTCTTCGGTGGATACGACCCCGCCGAAAAGGAGGGTTTCTTGGTCACTGTACCAAATAGGAACGCCGAAACCCACCTTCCACTAATAAATAAAAAGGGGTTTGGGTACTGGTCGCGGTAAGAGTTCCCTGCCGAACACCCTCCAAAAACAACGATGTCTCCCGTTTCTCGCGCAGCCGCAAAGGACATGTTTTAGTTGCCATAGTAACAACACTTTTTATCGACATTGTTTTACTGTTTAAAGACAGTACTACACATTTATTAATAATATCTCACTTTTAATCACTTTTATCGACTTTTTAAAACTTTTTTTTTTACTCTTTTTAAATGACAACGTTAATGTTTATGAATATTGAAATAAAACATTATGTTTATGAATATTGAAATAAAACATTACTACACATTTATTAATAATATCTTTTTTTTTTTTACTGTTTTACTGTTTGTGTCACTTTTATCGACTTTTTCTTTTATGAAACTTATCGGCGGTTCTTGAAATTTACTTACCACAAAACTTGTCGGCGGTTCTTGAAATTTACTTACCACAAAATGATGATAGAATAATAAATTTACTTACGTTTAATCAATGTTATTTTCTTTTTTAAATAGCATTTTCTTTTTAAATGACGACGTTTTTACTGTTTATGAATATTAAAAGAAAAATAATTACTAAACATTTATTAATAAGAAAATGGGTGCTAGTGCACTTATGATCCGCGCTATATTTTAAATCGTATTTCTAAGCTTAAAGTTTAATGTTTTTTTATTCAATTGTAAGGTTAAAGTAGAGAATAGGTACAAAACACCCTCCCCGTGTTAAGAATGGCTTTTTAAATAATAACGTTATTTCAGCACGGATCAATAAGTGCACTAGTACCACAAAATGGTAACGTTATTATTTCATCCTGGGCCCAACTCTTTTCCTGATCTACATTAATGATCTTCCAAATCATATCCTTACATCATTTGTAGACATTTATGCTGACGACACTACCATTTATGGTTCCACATCTAAGACAGTAAACGAGCAAGTACTCTCCAATTCTCTCTCCTCTGATCTTGAGCATGTAGTACAATGGGGAAAGGAGTGGCTGGTTACTTTTAATGCATCTAAAACCAAGCTTCTCTCTTTACATCATCAACATTTTAATCCACATTTGTCATCAATTGAAATGAATGGCTCTCGTCTTCAGGAGGCCTCAAGTTTTGACAAGCTTCTGGGCTTGACCATTACTCCTGATCTTAAATGGAACACGTATATCAAATCTGTTGCCAAGGCCGCTGGAAAAATGGTGGGATCTTTCTATCGATCCAGTAGATATCTCACTGCTGATGCTATTCTCTATCTATATAAGAGCCAGGTACGTCCAAGGATGGAATACTGTTGCCACATCTGGGCAGGAGCTGCTAGAAAGGACTTGTCCTGCCTTGATAGAGTTCAAAATAGACTTCGTAGCCTCATAGGAGATGTCCTTTTCTCCTCCTTACAACCTCTATCTCACAGAAGAGATGTTGCGAGTTTGTCTCTGATGTATCGTTATTTTCATGGAAAGTGTTCAACTGAGCTTCAATCTATGGTCCCCCCTCGTCAAACTTTCACAAGAAACACTCGTCTAGCTGTAAACACTATCAATAATTTCCCCCACTCTTTATCTGTGCCTAAACCTAAACATAGATTCCATGAACAAAGCTTCTTTCTTAGAACTGCACGCCTGTGGAATTGTCTTCCGTTTTCCTGCTTTCCGGCTGACTACAATATGGTTGTGTTCAAGTCTAAGGTAAATAAGTTCTTGATGAGCCGTTCCATATAAGTTATTAAATTTACCAAATTTTCATTACTAATGATTACTATATTGACCAACTTCTACTGTACACTCTTTAACCCTTATCCTTGAGTGGCCTCTGGGCCTTGATAATGTGGTGATGCCTTTGTAAAAAAAAAAAAAAAAAAAAAAAAAAAAAAAGGGTGTTCGGCAGGGAACTCTTACCGCGACCAGTACCGGGGTTTGTATTACTGTACACATAGATTCGAAAAAGTTGTCAAAAAACAAATATATAACAAATATTATCAAAGGCAAGATAAGTTACTTTTCTATCAAACTTTTCTACAGATCCTTGTTTCTGGCGAAAAAAAAAATGTACAAATAATCCTTGTTCCTGCCCCCCCCCCTTTTTACGTTAAAAATTGAAAAAAAAAAAAAACAGTTCAGACAAAAAAAAAAAGTTAACAAAAAAAACTTGTCTTATATGTATTTATTTTGAAAACAGAAAACAATTCCAAATAATAATTTTAAAAAAAAAAACATAAATGAACGGTAGGTTTTTGCTTTTTATTTATTTAATTTTTATGTTTCTACATTTTACAATTTCATTGTACAGTTATTTTGTTGTAGCGTTGTTTTTATTTTATCGCCAACGCTCGGTTTTATCCGGCTGTTGACGTCATGCGCCGGACAAAGTCGAGCAAATGCTGAGTTACGTCTGGTTCGTTAAATGCACAAGTACCAAAAAATGTTTATTTACTTTTAAAAATGTTAAACATAAAAAGAAAGTTAACAGTTATAAGAAATAAATATTACACATTTATTAAATAAAAGAAGTGTTCACATTGTTCCACTTATTCTTTTTATAAAATATTAATAATAAATAATATTATAATATTACAATACATAATATCTGTTGGAAGATGTTTCGTTAGGGGACGCCAAATCAACTGTCACCATCTAGAAAACAGGAGTGGTAATGCAACAATGAAATATCTCAAGGAATATCCTGGAATGCCTTAATTTTTGTGATAGATGTGCCGCGAAAATTTTAAGAGTTCAATAGTGTGCTGCCATGTAAAAAACTTAGCAACCACTGGCTTGGATATGTGCACATTCGTTTTCCTCTCGTGTTTGCTATAGAACGTGACATGGGCATGTCTAATTGGTATATTGATTTTCAGGTTTGAATTACTGTACACATAGATTCGAAACCTTTGTCAAAAAACAAATATATAACAAATAAATGTTATCAAAGGCAAGATAAGTTACTTTTCTACCAAACTGGATATGGTTTTAGTGTTTTTATTTAATGTAACATGTTTATTCAGCTCAACAAACATACAGTGTTTACCGATGTATTGGAAAACTAAAAATGGCGCCCGACTCTCTCTTTGACATGGTAAGTTTGGGAAAAGCAGTTAAAAATAAAAAAAAACTAGACAAAATACTTTAATCAATTTTCACCCCAAACAAGGCACAGTGCCACTTTGAAGTAGGGGGCTACTATCGAGGACATAAGTTGCAGGGGCATTATGAAGGGAGATGAGTAGCAAGATGTTTGTTCACATTACATTTGAGTTTCTGTATATCAGTACAGTTGGGAAAGCTGAATCCCGGAAGGGAGTTCCAAAGTCTTGCAGTTCTGGGGAAGAAACTATTGGAGTAGAAGGCTTTCTAACATCTAGGGATCTCTACTGTGAAGGGGTGGGATTTAGCTCTTTGTCAGAGAAAGTCGCGTTGAGGCGGTACAAGTGCTTGTAGTTCGTCAAAGCATTCACCATTAAAATACTTGTAGAACAGGCAGAGAGATGCAACATTTCGTCGATGGGACAGAGGCTGAAGCCTAGATGACAGTTCAGGCGACTCTCTTTTGAACCCTGTCCAGGAGCGAGAGACAAGCAGCAGATGCATCAGCCAAAATGTTACAAAAGTACTCCATACATGGGCGAATGGTGGCTTTATAGAGGTACAGGATACTTTGAGGCATAAGTAGTTTTCTAGCACGGTAGAGAGAGCCCACCTTCTTTGCAGCAGCCTTGGCAATGCTTTCAATGTACCTATTTCAGTTCATGTTTCCTGTAAACGTTAGACCGAGGAGTTAAAATGAAGTACTTCCAGGTAATGTGTTCTTGGCCATTGCTATTGGTGGTACAGAAGGTTTCTTGTAATTATTGAAGGAAACAAGCTTAGTCTTGGCAGCATTGAATGTGACCATCCATTTTTGTCCCCATTCCACTACAGATTGGAGGTCATCCTCTAGTGTTTTCTGCCATTTCCTTATATATGTACTTATTTGTTTTCCCCTCATGTCTGTTATAGAGAGTGGTGTCATCAGCAAATATACCCATCTCCGAAACAATTTTATCAGGGATGTCATTTATGAATATCAAGAATGATAAAGGTCCAAGTATAGACCCCCTGAGGATTTAATTACATTGTGTATTCTTCCAATGATACCATATGATCTAAATTTCCTTAGAAGACCATCGTGCAATACTCTGTCAATAGCCTTAGATATATCGAGGGCTATTACAAACCCGGATTTTCTTTTCTACTGTTGCTATTTGTTTCTTTATTTCTCATTACAGGCCTTGGTATCGCCATGGTATGTGTGTCAAGTTTAGTTGCCGTCTACTACACAGTCATCATTGCCTGGACAATACTTTATTTGATCGCATCGTTTGCGGTACAACTTCCATGGGAGACTTGTGAGCCGGATTGGAAGACGCGGTGTAATTATCTCCCTTTGTTTAGTTACCCTTTTTTTTTGTTCTGGATTATCTCCCTTGGTTCATAATTTCTCATGGAATCTTTTTAAGTGAAAGGAAAATAAAAAAATCATTTGGATTTGAACATATTAAATTAGCTTTCAGTTTTGTCCAGAATTTCATCTATATTAAAAAGCAAAAATAAAGAAAAATCTCTAGGATGTAAATACTCGTTACAAAATGAAAATATCATATTCTAAAAATCGGTACTTGTACAGTTTAATCAAGACATTTAAAAATGAAAATAGCGGAAAAAAATTATATTGTACGTATCCGCTTTGAACTGAAGTTCTTTGAAAAAAATTTAACTTAATTTGATCGAGTAGTTTTATTTATTTATTTATTTTTTATTTTTTCACGGCAGAAAAACATGTTTTTATGACAGCACGCTGAAGGTAGCCATGTTTAGATTTTTAGGACATGCCACTGGGAGTTAACTCAGTCTAAAGAGCCAATACCTCCCCCTCCCCATCTTAAATAATTGCTTTTCTTCTTAAAAATCGAAACATGTCTACCTTTTGATCGGTATCATAAACAAATTGTTTTTTCGCTGTAAAAAAAAAAAAAAAAAAAAGAAATACTTGATCAAATTAAGTGATTTTTTTTTTTATAACTTCATTCCATAACGGGTACGTACAATATAACTTTTTTCGATATTTTCATTTTTTAATGTCTTGATTAAACTGTGCAAGTACTCAAAAAAATCACATAAACTATCAAGTAGTTATATTCAAATAAAAAAAATCAAATTTTATTAGCAACTGAAGAACAACCGTCTTGTTTGTCATTTACGAAACAATATAAAAAACGAAAGGGGAAGTAACTCAACAATATTTCATATTTGTGAGATTTCTTCCCCACCAAAGCAAATTAGGCACAAGGCCGTTTTTAATGTGGGGTAAAAACCAGCTCCCCTAAAAGTAGGAAAAAAGGGGGCACTCTGCTTACCAAAAATAATAATTGTCCCAGTACATTGACTGGTACAAATTATCTTAAGTGCAGCATCTGCAGAACAGGATATTTATTTGCTCTCCCACCGAGCAAATTAGGCACAAGGCCGATTTTTAATGTGAGGAGTGAAGGGGAAATGTGGACCAACTCCCCGGGGAGTAGGGGAGCTGAATAGTGACAATTGGTATGAAGAGTTGCCCCTATATTGACCAAGATCTTACAATGCTATATAGAATGAAAAAAAATTCAGAGAAAGAAAGTAAATGGAGATATGGTAAAGAAAGTAATGAAAGTAATGGAGATAGCGAGAGATAGAGTTTCCCAATGCAAAAACATAAATTAAAAAATATTTACTTATTACAGTGTTCATAGACATCCACCACCGAAATAATAGAAATCAAAATAATATGCCTTATGCTGCCATGTTTGATTTCGGAAAAACATCAGAAACATATTTTCCATATTTCATATTTAGAGTCTAAAACTAAAAACAAAAAACGCAGTTTTATATATATATATATATATATATATATATATATATATATATATAAAGACCAAGCAGTTAACAAAACATGTTAAAAAAACACTTTGAAAAAGAGTTAAAAACATATCTAATCTGAAAAGGAAACACTTGATAAGTGGATAGTCCTTGGTGAAGAAAAATGTGATTACACGTGAATGGATAGTCTGGTGAAAGGTAAATAATCCAATGACGGTAAAATCCAAAAATACAACTCCAAGAAAGTTAATTGAATTTCCATTTGCACAAGTAAAATCCAAGGAAATCACGTAATTGGAAGATAGTCCAAAATAATCCAAAAGGCCGAAATCCATGGAATAATTCACAAATATGTACAAAGAAAAGAAAAAGGGGAAAATTCCAATAATATTAATAAAAGAAAAATAAGATATGCTTTTCACACAACTGCCGAGACATATATATATATATATATATATATATATATATATATATATATATATAATGAAAACAAAAGATTGTAATGTTTACCTGATATATGCAATGGTAAACTTCAAACTAATATAAATAACAGTATTTATATATAGAAAATTTAATCTCAACCGAATAAAAAAGCTCAATACGCAAAAGCGAGTAGAGCTTATTATAAGAAAAATAAAAATAAAACTGTAAGTTGAAATTTACAATCAAAATTTATTGTTCGACTGATTACTCCACAAAACAATTTACAAAGTCCTTATTCTGCAGAGTTTCAAAGAATGTCATTCTTGCTATTCTTCTCATCAGAGGACAGAAAAAAATCAGCAAATTATATTTGTAGCAATGCTAGAATTTACTGGTTATGGCATTAAGTGAAACTGCAATTAATTATAGTCATAAATTGCCAATAAAACAAGTGAAAAAATGTTGGATATGTAAAAAATATAAAAACAATCCGTGCATAATATTTCAGTTTTCATGAAGATTTTCTCAAGGTAATCTGAAAGGTGAAAATAATTCTTTCGAGAGAATAATCAAAGCTGCTGAAATAATGGAAATTGTTTTCAGATAGTTGTGTAGTCCAAAGAAAAGTTGACCTCCATTGAAGTGGGATCGAAAAATAAAAAGGACAGAAAAAACAGCATGTCATCTTTCATTGCTGGGTTTTTCGATATCTGCAAAAAATCACACCTTGATCAACAATCCCATCTCAGCCTTCTTTTGTGATCCTTGGTGAACAACTTCCATTGTATTTCTATCAATCTCATTTACTGTAGTTTTGTTCTCTAATGAATTTATTTTCTTTTGTTTGTCTTTTTCTCTTTCTCCACACCTAGTATCACACTATGTCAATCAATCGATTTGTTTTGTCTTATATATATATATATCAATCTATATATTTCCTTCCAGTTTGTTTTCCATTCCGGGAAGCTAACTCATGCATGAAAATCAATGGAAGTCTATTTTATAACCAAACTTGTTACAATGCCACAATGGTGGCACGAGAAAATATTGCTGACCTTGTGAAAAATATCAGCAGGCACGCACCAGCTCAAGATTATTTTGAGTAAGTATCCGACATATTTGACAAAAAAATTGTTTATCCATTCTTCACTTATTTGCTTGGACTTAGGAATGCAACATTTCCATGAACAAAATTCATTCAATGACGAGAACCACATGCTCTTTTCAAACAAATGCACTTGTTCTTGCAAATGAGCGGTCAAGAATCAAAATCCCTTCATAAAAACCTTTCCTAGTATTATATATGGTAATTTATACACCTGAAGAAGGTTGGAGGTTACATCGACTGAAACATTATGCAAATAACACTCAAGATAATATTAGCCAATCACAATTAACCCAAATGATACAAAAAAAAATCACAATTAACCCAAATAATACAAAAAAAAATCACAATTAACCCAAATAATACAAAAAAAAATCACAATTAACCCAAATAATACAAAAAAAATCACAATTAACCCAAATAATACAAAAAAATCACAATTAACCCAAATAATGCAAAAAAAATCACAATTAACCCAAATAATACAAAAAAAATCACAATTAACCCAAATAATACAAAAAAAAATCACAATTAACCCAAATAATACAAAAAAAAATCACAATTAACCCAAATAATACAAAAAAAATCACAATTAACCCAAATAATACAAAAAAAAATCACAATTAACCCAAATAATACAAAAAAAAATCACAATTAACCCAAATAATACAAAAAAAATCACAATTAACCCAAATAATACAAAAAAAAAATCACAATTGACCCAAATAATACAAAAAAAAAATCACAATTCATTGCAAATACAAAGAAATTTAAATGTCCAACTTTCCATGTATATCAAAGGATGCCCACATGCATTGCTCATATTAAAACCTTACTCTAAATGACTTTACACAACAGTAAAAACAATGTAAAGTAAAACAATAAATATATTAAACTAGCAGATGTACCTGGCATTGCCCAGTATTAAATGTAGTGGTAAATTCCTTTATCCTTTTACCGCTGCAGAAGATATCTCACTGCTGATGCAATTCTCTACTTATGTAAAAGCCAAGTACGTTCAAGGATGGAGTACTGCTGCCACATCTGGGGTAGGAGCTGCTAAAATACTCTATCCTGCCTTGACAGAGTACAAAATAGGCTTCGTGGCTTAGTGGGGGATGCCCTTTTCTCTTCCCTGCAACCTCTCTCCCACAGGAGAGACGTTGCGAGCCTGTCTTTGTTTTATTGTTATTTCCATGGCAGGTGCTCGTCTGAGCTCCAATCCCTGGTCCCCCCCCCTCGCTGAACTTTCACGAAAAACACCTGTCTAGCTGAAACCACTGACAAAAATTTTCCCCACTCTTTATCTGTGCCAAAACCAAAATGTAGCTTCCATGAACAAAGCTTCTTTCTTAGAAGTGCACGCCTGTGAAACTCTGTTCTGTCTGCCTGTTTCCCACCTGACTACAACTTGGATGTCTTCAAGTCCAACATAAACAAATTCCTGAAGAACCGCCCCCTTAAGTAAGACAATTTATCAAATCTCCAATACTAACATACTGTACACGCAATAACCCTTATCCCCGAGTGGCTTCCAGACCTTGATAAGTGGTGACCATCTTGTAAAAAAAAACAGAAAAGAAACTGAGACATTTGCATGTGAATATCATGTTTTTGTCCAAACATAAAAAGATACTCAAGCTGAGATAAAACCCAAAACCTAAAGTACAATAACCATTAGGCCAGCTTGCCACAATCTATAAAAAGTGTTTTCACGCCTACTTATTCTTAACATAAATAATCTGTCATGTAAACGATTCATGCAAGCGCAGTCGTGAAACAGTTGACAAACAGATAAAAACCCGATCAGCCCCCCCCCCCACGTACTAATTTTTTCAATTTTGACCCCTTAGCAGCCCATTTTTTTTGATACAACCTAAAAAACAAAACAAAAGTTTTTTTACACATGTGTAAATACTCTATATACCAAATTCCAAGTATGTAGATTGATAATTTGTTTAGTATATAGGTTGAGAAGAGTCCTCACTCACTTTAATAGATGTACTAGCAGACCACCCGGTCATAAAATATGCATAAATATTATATTTCAATTAATGCAGAATTCTTATTTATTATAAACAGAAATACCATAGGTATTAAACATAGCATTAAATTCCTTTTAAAAATTAAAAAAAAAAAAATGGACAGAAACTGAGACATATCCATGCAAATGCAAGTATGTTTTTTCTAAACAGTTCATTAGTTGTAAGAAAAAAATTGCTTGAACTGAGATCGAAACCAAAACCTAAAGACAGTACGTCAAGTATGATAACCATTAGACTAGCTTACCACGACCTTTAAAAAGTACTTTCAAATCTACTTATTCTTAACATAAGGAATCTGTCAAGTTTCACGAACGCGCATGCACATTCATGAAATAGTTGACAAACAAATAAAAATCCGATGACCCCTCCCCCCTCCCCAAGTACCAATTTTTCAATGTTGACGTTTTAGCAGCTCTTTTTTCCAGATGAAAACAGATTAAAAGGTTTTTCACATGTCTGAATACTCTATATGCTAATTTTCACATCTGTAAATCAAAAATTCATTCAGTATATAGGTTATGAGTTGTCCTCTCTCACACACACACACACACACACACACACACGCTCACTTTTATAGCTATATAGATAGATTGACTAATGCAACCAATTTTTAGAGAAAAGAAAAGGCCTTCTTGGTCTCAGTTGCTCCATAATTTAGCATATCTAATTTCTCCATCTCACAAAAGAGATGTTGTACCTTTCTACTTTATTGTTATTTCTATGAATGGTGCTCGACTGAGCTCTGTTCAGCATTCATGCCATGAACTAAAAATGATATATTTCTATCTTTTCAGGCGCCATATACTCAACATATCATCTGGTATTGAACATATAGGTAACATCCGATGGCAGGTGGTTTTATGCTTACTGTGTGCCTGGACTTTAACTTTCCTTTCGCTCAGTAAAGGCGTCAAATCCACTGGGAAGGTGAGTAATTATTTATTTTTGTATCAGCATCATCATCATATCTCTTTTATCATCACCATCATAACGTCTTTTTATTATGATTATCATCATTAGTAAAGATGAGTGTCATCATCATTATCATCATCATAATAATAACGTCAGCTTTACATGTTGGCATGTTTTGGGTGACGTTTAGAAATTGACTTCTAAACTAACCCATTGGTTAGGTGCGTGTTGAGCAACAAAAAAAAAAAAAGTGGTAGTAGGCAGGCAGTTTCGAATCCGTACTGCAAAAGAGAAAAAGAATGTGAAAAAAAAAATGTGACGTCTTTGCTATTGCGTCCATCACCAAACTTGAAGTGACGAAAATTTAAATTGAGGCCAGTCCATCTAAAATCGGGGATGACTTTAAAAAATATCGGCGAAAAAAGCGACCCCCTCCCTGTAGAAAAGTGCTGAATTGGGGGACGAAGAAATTAATGCGCTTGCCAATTTTTCAATATTTGTGGTCCGAAGAGTCAAGCTTCAAAATGATACCGATCCCATGGAAATCCGTCGCCTTTGTCAAAAGTTTTAGGAGACATACAAACAGACAGCAGACAGCAGTAATATAGCCATGCTATCACCAGACCTAATTCGTTCAGCAGGTCGTGGCGATCAACAATATAACAAATTAATAGACACAATACAGCAAGGCTTCCCAAAAACACGTAATCTCACTGCGCCCGAAATCCGTGAGTATTGGGAGGTGAGGCACCGCCTTAGCACTGACAATGGTCTAGTATTGTTGGATCGAAGGATCGTCATCCCCAAAACACAACGAAAAAAGGTCCTACACTGCCTGCATTCTGCACACCAAGGAGTAGTCGGCATGAAAGCACGTGCCAACGAATCGGTGTACTGGCCAGGGATGGATGCATCAATCCGCAGTATTAGGGCGAATTGCATGGTATGCTCAACCATCGCACCTAGTCAACCAAGGGAGCCTATCATTCTACCACGATCCCCAGAGTGGCCATTCCAACAAATCGTCATGGATATTTTTTATATTGGAGATCACACATACCTTGCCTGCGCAGATAGGCTAACTGGTTGGCTAATTTTATACCACCTAGAACAAAGAAAACAGTCCGGATGTCAATGTATCGCAAAAAAAAAAAAACACAGTGCTGTACGGACTAGCAGAGGCAATATTCGCACTAGCTCTACTGCTACTCACAACGATAACATTGCTGATAAAGAACCCCGTCAAACCTGCATAGGTTGCGGTAGCCACCAACACGGTACTCCAAGGACAAGTGCCCGCCATTTAACATGTCCGGCATGGAATCAAATGTGCAACACTTGTGGGAAACTTAACCATTTCTCAGCAGTGTGCCGGACAAAGAAATATCGCCCGGCAGTGATAAAGAGTTTTGAAGACCAAGAAGCTCCCATGAATACACTCATGGCCCATATCACATTCGATCAAATGAGGGGCACCATTATGACTACAGAAGGTGATCTGTTAACTAAAATAAATGCATCAGTAATCCCATTCTCACCAAAACCAGATCCCAGACGAGCTGTCAATATCCCTAGGAGTTGTAGTACAACGCTAAAGGTTTTTCCCGACAGTGGTGCCGCCATTTGTCTTGGGGGACCAAAGCATTTAATCAAAATGGGCCTCACAGAAATCAGTCTTATCCAATTCTGTCAGGATGTCGTACAACTTGGAGGCCTCCAGATAACTTCTTCAAGAGTGACCCCTTCTGAGTCCATGATGCAAGCGATACAGGATTTTCCAGTCCCAAGGACAATTACTGATGCCAGATCATGGTTTGGGCTTGTCAACCAAGTAGCCTGGGCATATTCACTGGGTCCAGTTATGGTGCCTTTTCGGGACCTCGTCAAACAAAACTCCAAATTTGCTTGGAATCAAAACCTTGAAGACGCATTCAAAGATTCCAAGCGAGTTATAATTCACCTAGTCCAGAAGGGGGTAGCAACATTTGACAAAGACAGAGCAACTTGCCTTGCTCCAGATTGGAGCAAAGAAGGAATGGGCTTCCTACTCCTACAAAAACATTGCCAATGTACCATGGAAAAAGCCCCAATCTATTGTTCTCCTATTGTTGTGATTCCCAATTCTCTTAGCATGGCTCGATCCATTACTTGAAGGTTTTCTTTCCTCTGACCACAAACTCAACTGGTAGCCAACCCTGACACATGAGTGTGAAACCTCCAACTGTTCTTTTGATTATTCTACAACATACATTTAAACAGACAGGTGAGATTTATATAATAGACTAGCAGGGGTGCCCGATGTTGCCCGGGTGTTTGGAGATGTGTGTGTTGGGCTGGGGTAGATGAAAACAAATGTGATAAAAAAAAAAAATTAAAAAAAACGATAACCAAAAAAAAAAAGTTTTGGTAGGTAGGTAGGTAGGATCGAACCAGAAGCCTTGAGGTGAAGGTGGAAAATAAAGTGTGAGAAAAACCTTACATGTTTACCCGCTTAGCCAGCAACGGAGAGTAAAAGAAAGACGTTTGAATTTATTTGAGGATTAAAAAATGAATTGACATGTGCGTGAATTTAATGAGATCAAATATTACACCATAGAAATCCAGCGGTTAACTCTTACTGCAAGGCAGTTTTTTGGGGGTCTGTTTACCCAACTTTGGCTGGTTTTGTTTCCCGAAAATGTTGGGGAGGAAAACCTAGCTCCCCATAAAAGGGGGATTGTCCAAATTCAATAGCAATTGTCCAAATTCAATAGCAATTGTCTGATATAAGGGGTTTGTTTGCCCTGCATCGATCAAAGCTTTATTGCTTTCTGAACATTACCTTCGCTTTAGATTTTGTTTCACTTTTATACAAAAGAGTCGAACACACATGAGGGGAGCTGAAATAGCAAGAATTTTGTAAAAGTTGATGTAAATAAATCTAGATGCGACACACGTTTCGCAAATTGTAGATATTACAATCTACATGGTATATAAAAAGTTGCAAGAAATAATAACCCCACAGAGAACCCCCCTCCCCCCGAAAAAAAAACCTGTGCTGGACATACAGAAAATGTGAACACACATTTTGCCTTTTATATATATATATATATATATAGAGAGAGAGAGAGAGATGCAGGTCGTTCAAAAGGTAAGGCCTCCTATTTTTTAACTCAAAAACTAAAAAAAACTCCAGTATTTAATTTTCTACATAGTTACCACCATTCTCAACACACTTTTGCCAGTCTCTTTTGATGCCTTGATCATAAAAGTTTGGACTAATTTTGTTTCTAACATCTCTGTCACCTCTCTGAAATCGATGAACCCATCTCCTAAATGTGTTGATATCAACTGCATCAGCTTTGTAAATATTTAACAAACGCTGGTGAATGTTAAACCGCTCAATTTTTTCCTGTATGGAGGAATTCAATGCTGCATCTCTGCTCTTGACACACGTCTACGATAGAGGTTGCTTGCTTAGGGTTTTACACTATTAATATCTGCAACAGAGAAATGAAAATATCATGTCATGAATGCATAAGTTCAATCATCATAACACTGCAATTTACAATCCTCTTTGATCCATTCGGGCGGAATAAAAAAAAGGAGGCATTACTTTTGGAATTTCCCTTGTGTAATCCAGGAGAAGAATCCGTGGTCATTTTAGGGTAAGTTATATAGATGATTCATATAATTTATATATAAAGTTATCTCCCCTATTTTTTTAAAATAATTATCTCCCTTTGTTTAATATGACGGCGAATTCTCAAATAATCCTTTTTAATTGATTAAAGCCTTGACCAATCAACAAACATTTAATTTTTTTTTGATCGCGTAATTCATGTTAGAACAAAAAATTAGACATGTTCAGAGATGTCAAAAGGATTATTTAATAGAGAAATAGCCATGTCTCCAAAGTTAGCTCTTTCTATGTATTTTTTCTTGATTTTTTTTTTTTGTGTGTCTAATATGGGGCTGTGGGGAGTTGAGCAGGAAAAATGTTTGCTCGCATTACATTTAAATTTCACTAGATTAGTACAGTCAGGGAAGCATGAAACAGGGAGACAATTTTCTAGTTTAGGAGTCCAAGGGAAAAAAACTATTAAATCGAAGATTTTTCAACATCTCGGGATCTCAAGAGTTAAGGAGTAGAGTTTTGCTGATTGTCGAGTTAGTCGGAATGAGGTACATTGTATGAAGTATGTATATTGAGGGAGCACAAGTGCTATGAGTTTTTAGTCGTGTGCAAGCAATTCTATAAGTCACTTCATCAGTCCGTCGGTCCATAACACTTTTGTGCTTGGCCTTTTTGGTTAAGATCAAAGGTCTGTTGTTAATAGATGCTGTTCTTAGCTTTTTGAGCTTTTCTGGGCCTTTTGGCCAAGATCAAAGTGTAGTAGTAGAAGAAAAACTGGTCAGAAGTAGAAACCAGGGTCGAATCCTCTGTCAAGACTTGGGTTCAAAGGAAATTGTCCTTGAAGGGTCGGGCGGAGGAGTGTGCTACATACATCTTTCCGCTCATCCTTTACCATCTGTCTGTACTTCTCCTCCCTGCAAAACGACGAACCAACTTACAGGAGCACCTCGGCACACACTTGTGGAACGAGGGTAAGCATTATGTTTGCAGAGAGGTCTGTGTTCGAAATCCGAGTGAGTGAGGCTTGGGACTGCCCGATCTCCTGTGTCACAAGCAGGCAGAGAGGTTGGCCTTCCTGAGTCATTCATTGTACATAGAGTACATGGGTCACTGCGGTTGGAAGCTCATTTTCCAATCTCACACTCAACCCCTCAGTCGAAACTTGGCGGAGACCGAGGGGGGAACAAACATTCTATGCCAAATGCTGGTCCGCACTAAGAGCATTGCCGGGGACCAGGGCCCTCGAACTGTCTAGGAACAGGCTTTATCAGGAGCTAGTGGGGCATGGCACAAAGGAACCGCTAGTGAAATGGACGGGGATGTCGTTAGTGAAGTTGGACGCCGGGATGGGACTTTCTTACAAACTCAGAATTTTCCCTCACCTGGCAACTTGTCTGGAACGCACTGCCCCTCCTTGAAGAACTCAACCTGTACAATGAAGAAACCCGGGTCTACTGCCTGCGCTGCGACGAGGACATGAGGGAAACAGCCGGTCATGCCTTTTCCCGCTGCAGCAGGCTCAAGACCCTCCTAGGGTACGTCAACGAGGTAATGGCTCGCATCGATGCCAAGCGCTGGCTTGAACTCGACGAGTCATATTTTGTGGAGAACATGGATCCGCCACTGCCTGTGGAGAAGATGGATCCGCCGCTGCCTAAAAGAATGTTTTTTTTAGCGAGACTAGCAGTAGCGAGGATGGTCATATGGATCACATGCCTCAAGCGAGTCCGCGAAGGGATATCTGTTCCAAATTCAAGAACTTTTTATTTTCCAATGAATTGAACTTTTTTCGCACACACACACACACACACATTTTAATAAGAAAAATAAAAAAAACATTTGCACACACACACACACACATACAGAAATTGTATATATATCCTTTTTTGCAAAAACGCTGAGATTTTCATTAGTTAGTTTAGAGGAATTGTAGTAAATGTTGCCAGTCAAGAGTAAAGTCGATAAAGACTCCAATTTTTACTTTAGTTACAAAGACCCTGCAACACTCCCCTCCCCAGATCTTATGGGGCCTTGTGCCTAAATTTGTTTTTTCTTTTGGAGATTTTACTTTTTTAATTTTATATTGAAATTTTTTTAATTGTAATTTTTTCTTTAAACGGAATATCAAAGTGTAGTATCTGTTCTGGCAGATACTGCAAGCAAAGACCATATGTGGGAGAAGACCTTGGTCAATGTAGAGGCAACCCTTCATACCAATTGTCACTATCCAGCTTCCCTACTCCCTGGGGAGTTGGTCCCCATTTCCCCTTCATTCCTCACATTAAAAATCGGCCTTGTGCCTTATTTGCTCAGTGGGGGAGCAAATAAATACCGCTTTTCTTGGCCTTTTGGCCAAGATCAAAGTATAGTATCTATTCTTACTACATGCTGATTGCTGTACTTAGTGTGGGGGATCACTTTTCTGTATTAATTTAATGTAAAATGATCACCCACTTTACAGCCATTCAAGTCATTCTCCAGATCATTCAAGTTGTTTTTGAAGGATTCCAGTTATTTTTTAAGCATTCAAGTCATTTTTAAGGTCATTCAATTCATCCTTAAGTTCATTAAAACTATTCTAAGTCATTTACTTTTTATTTATTTAAGTCATTTCAGCCCATTTTTTGGTCATTTTAGTTTATCTTTAAGAATTTCATGTCAATCCTACATTCACGCATTCATTCATTACATGAGAGCACACGACTAATGGCTATCGGCCTTGTTCAGAGCACATTCCATTAAAGTACTTATAAAAGGCACAGGGATGCGATGGGACAAGGTTTGGGGCTTAGCAGGCAGTGTGGGACCTGTTAGATGTGAGACTCTTTTTGGAACCCAGTCTAAGAGTGAGATACGAGTGATAGATGCATCAGCCTATAGGTGGCACTAGTACTCCACTAGTACTCCATGCATGGACGAATTATTGCTTTGATTTTAGCTGAAATAGGTACATATATATGCATGTATATCTAAGATTGAAAAAAAATTTTTATGCATTTTATTTTTAATTCCAGGTTGTATATTTCACTGCCCTATTTCCGTATGTAGTTCTGTGCATATTGTTTGTTCGTGGTGTCACACTTCCGGGTTCTGTCGATGGTGTACTTTTTTATCTGACACCAGAATTCCACAAACTTAAATCAGCCAAAGTAAGTCCATTGAACGTTTTTTTTTTTTACATTTAATTAACAAACTTAGAATATTATATATATATATATATATATATATATATATATATATATACACACAAACACACACACACACACATGAAGTTAGAAAGAAAAAACTCAAACACAACTAGTTAGCCATTTCTCATAATAATTTATTTCACCTTGATCGTGATGAGGGGGAGCCAGCAGTGGCTTAACTAGAGAATAAGAACTTTCATTCCATCTTGGTGTTGCTATATATATATATATATATATATATATATATATATATATAGTGAATAAATGACAAAGACTATATTCCAAAATTCATGATGTTGACCATCTTATAATTTATTCCTTTAATTCAGTTGGCATTTACAATTCTTGAGAGTATCTGTTTCATAGCGCAAAATCAATCACTAATTATTATACGTGATATCAATCAGTGAATCTATTATGCCCTTAACTCATAAGAAGAAATAGCAACAATCAATCTGTCAAATTATAAGATGGTCAACATCATGAAGTTTGAAATATAGTTTTTGTCCTTTATTCACTATATTGCTCTGTAATTACATTGAGTTCTTAAATAAGGATTGGCATATATATATATATATATATATATATATATATATATATATATATATATATATATATATATATATATATAATTTCTGCCAGTAATTTAATGAAAAATTAATTGAAAAATAAAAGCAATTTTAATAAAAAATTAATTGAAAATTTAAAGCGATATTCTTGAGTAATTATGTACAATTTTTGTGAAATTTTTAGAAAATTAAAATTTAAATAAAGATGAAAACATTCATTGCAAGGTAAGTTTCATGAATGCCAAAAGCAATTCTTTTTATTGGTGTTTTTGTTTGTTTTTTTTTAATTTAATTTTTCATTGTTTGTACCTGTTAAAATGTTTTTGACTCCTAATGGGGGTATTACACCAATGATTTTGACGATCGTTTTTATAACCACAAGTTATAATAACAAACCAATGAGAAGCTTCCAAAGTTACTATAAAAATTGTCGAATTTCAATCAGGTTGCCGTTATCTCCGACATGAACTTGCATTTGATTCCTTGCTGCCATCTTTGTTACTAGGAATTACTTAACACTCAAGATCGAAATTGCACTGAATCTTCGCCGCCATCTTTGTTACCAGGAATTACTAAACACTCAAGATCGGAACTGAACTGAATCTTCACTGCCATCTGTGTTCAACATAATGTCTCAACACTTAACAGTACCAATGATAAATTATAAATATTTATTGATTTTAAACTACCAGCAAAACTAAATTCCATGTACTTTTACATTTGCAAAAATATTTTCACATATTACATGGGTTTTAGGGTAATCAAAAAAAACAAAACTTTTTAAGTAAATTTTAAGAATTAAAAAAAAATTGGAGTCAATACTTTAGAACAAAATCAGTAATCGTATTAGAATCGGAGAAAATATCAGAATCATCCCATCATCAGACAAATTGCTATTTAGGCCAGAGTAAAATGCCAGCAGCATTCAACCTAATCAGTTTGAAACCGCTTCCCCTGAAGGAAGGAGTTTCATGGGAATATAAATTTCATAATCAGTCCCCAGTTACATGTATATCTCAGTCAGGGGAGATGACAACGTTTTCTAGTTATCGCAGGGAGGTGTCAGCGTCCTCTTACATACAGTATCTGATATTCCCAAATGGTCACCCATCTGGTACTGACCAGACTCAACGTTGTTTAACTTTGGTGATCCCACGTAGAACTAGTGTGTCAATGTGATTATGTCGTATACTTAGATTTGACTAAGATAACATATGTTAATAAACTTCACTTTTACTTTTTGTTTATTTTTTATTTATTTCTTTTTTTTTACAGGTTTGGAAAGAGGCTGCTGTACAAATTTTTTTCTCACTCAGTCCAGCCTGGGGAGGACTTATAACATTAGCTAGCTATAACAAGTTTCATAATAATTGCTTTAAGTAAGTATAAAGCCATGTATTCCAGTTTTATAACCCCGCCCCATGCCCCCACCCTCCTGGGCGATCACAACCCTAAGTGGGTTGAACCAGCTTCCACTGAAGGAGGAAGTCTAATAGGAATATTAAGTTCACAAGTGGTCTCTAGTCGCATGCAATTCCAGTTAAGGGAGATGATAATGTTAGATTTTTGCAGTTCTTGCAGGTAGATGTCAACATCCTCTTCCATACAGTGCCTGGTATACTCAAATTGTCGCCCATCTGGTACTGACCAGGATCAATGTTGCTTAACTTTGGTGATCTAGCGAGAATCAGTGTGCCAAAGTGATTATATCGTATAATAAAATCTCACCGTTAGAAAGATGAAAATGCAGATTTGAAATATCAATCTACTAGATTTAATATTGTTTCTGACTTTTTTTTTAATTCCGTATGGAATGGCGTACAAGTGCATAGTGGATAAAGTACTAGATAAAATTCAGCTGTAAGTTATACTCTTCTGCCAATTGAAGGTTCAATCCTAAGTGCGAGTCACACTCAAAATACAATTACAAATGACCGTGTTTTTAAGTCTCTTACTTTTTAGTATTTTATTGCTACAAATGGTGAAGATAGGGGACCAGTACCTTTTTTATAAAGGCCTGGTGGCTGACCCTAGTTGGCCTCTGTCATAGCTGGAGTACCATGTCCAAAGATGGAAAGGTTTATGCTATCGTTTACTTCCTCCTGTCTAGCGTATGAACAGGTTGATGAGTCCTTTTTATCCTGAGTGCCAGCCTGCTGTATGTATTTTTGGTTTTATTCATATTTTTATAGGAGTTCCTTATTGTCTACAACTTTTTAATTTTTTTTAATTAAAAGCTGGCTTCTATTTATGTAGGGGGTAGGGTGTCTCTGCCCACAACCCAGAGGACATGCTGGATGACACGAAAAGATAGCACAGCATTTTTTTAATTTGGTCAGAGTTTACTTGTAATAGAAAGTAACCTCATGTCAATGTCTCTGACAAACCTTTATACAGAGACACAAAAGACACTCGACGATGGTGTCTAGTAGGCATTCAAGTGTTTTTTTGCTTTAAAAATGTGTAAACAAATAAAAATTAAAAACTGAAATGACGTCATTGCATCCAAGTCAACACCATGTATGTGTAGTTAGTTATGATTAAAGTTTGTGTATACGATTTGAAACTTAAAACGATTTCATACATTGTAATTGATTCTTTCTTTTTTTTTTTTACAGAGATGCTTTGATAGTTTCCATTGGAAATATATGCACAAGTATATTCGCAGGTTTTGTTATATTCTCTATCATTGGTTATCTGGCTAATGAGTTAAACATGCCTGTGGATAAAGTAGTCGATCAAGGTAAGAGTTTAAATTTATCTATGTGGTTCTATCTCATATATATATATATATATATATATATATATATATATATATATATATATATATAATGCTCCCTCTCTTGGGTTGAGCATATTGGGAAGTAATATACAAACTGCCATTAGCATATTAAGCGATGCTCTTTGTGTAAACAAATCGATCTTAGGCATTTGGACGATGTCAAAACATCGTTAATTCACTACCCACACAGCAGCAGCTGAATATCATAATGGTAAGAAGCCTTGACTGTCGTTTGAGTGGTCGGATTTCGATCCTGGCTTGGGGTTGCCTGTCGAGCCGCACTGATGAGCTGTGGTACAGCGAAACAGTATTGTATATGTATGACTATATATATATATATATATATATATTTGTCTTTACATAAGCAGTAGTTTGTTGCTACACAATTCCGTTTTCGAAAATAAGGGTTGTTGCCTGATGAGGTCTCTAGTTAGTAAATACTAGGAGACTGAAACATGCTCATGACTGTGTAGCAACAAACTACTGCTTATGTAAAGACAAATGTAACTTACACTATTACTGTATTGGGCACTCTTGTATGAACCGCGTTATATTTCACTGGTGACCCTACCTTTGGAAAATAGCAACCTCAAATTATATATATATATATATATATATATATATACACTTGTGCCCGATATTATTCATACCCCTCGGATCTTTGAGATTTCTATAAGAATATTGCTCAAACCAGAAGGTAGACAATATTAAAGGGATTTCAAACAATAAATCAAGCATAACCATTTAATTTAAACTCAACAAATAAATAAATTATGCAAGTTTGAAACATTATACAAAGAAAAACAATAATGGCACTAGTTCAAAATTATTCATACCTCTCTTACTAATAGTCAATAGCATGCCCTTTATTCTTAATAACTGCCTGTAACCGTTTTGGATATTTATCAACAAGGTTTTTACAAGCATCAACACTGATTTTTGACCATTCTTCAATGCAGTAGTTCTCCAAATCCCTCAAATTTCTAGGTTTCCGCTTTTTAACCTCAGTTTTCAATATGTGCCAGAGGTTTTCGATAGGGTTCGGGTCGGGACTCTGGCTAGGCCATTCCAAAACATTAATTTGAGTATCCTCAAACCATTTCTTGACTATTTTGGCAGTATGTTTTGGATCATTATCCTGTTGAAGGATCCAGTTTGGTCCTAAATGGAGCTTCTCCGCATCCTGTCTAATGTTTTTCTGGAGTATCTCCAAATATTGCTCCTTCTTCATGGTTCCATCTATCTTGACCAAACTACCTGGACCACTAGCCAAAAAGGAGCCCCAAAACATTAGGCTACCACCACCATGTTTCACCGTGGGTATGGTGTTCTTTGGGTTGTAAGCTTCTCCTTTCTTCCTCCAAACGTAAGAAGCATCCATATGGCCAAACAATTCAATTTTTGTTTCGTCAGTCCACAAAATACTTGAGAAAACGGACTCTGGAGAATTCACATGGGTTCTAGCAAACTTTAGACGTGCTGCAAGGTGTTTTCCGGTGTGCAATGGAGTCCTTCTTGGTCTTCTTCCTTTCAGACCATTTTCATGCAGAGTCCTTTGCAATGTTTGCCTTGATATTTTTATGCCAGAAGACTCCAGATTTTCTAAAATGTCCTTAGTAGTGGTGGTTGGATTTGCATTAACACTTCTTACAATATTCCTGGTGGCTCTAGCAGACAGTTTCCTTTTCCTTCCTCTACCAATCAAGTTGTTTGTTGTGTGGTGGCTCTGAAATTTTTTGATGATGCTCTGTACTGTTGCTGTAGGAACCTCAAATTTCTTGGAAATTGACTTGTAACCTAAACCATCCTTATGTGAATTCACAATTTTAGTCCTAAGATCATTACTAAGCTCTTTTTTGTTCCCCATTCTAATAATTTTTATTCTTTTATTGGTTTTCAGTTGATATCATTTTAATTTCTGAAAAATGCAAAAAAACGAAATGAAATTAATCAAAGGTTGTATAAAAGCATTCAAAATAAGAATCAAACAGGAAACAAACAGTCAGAAATCCGATTAATACTGAAAAAATAAGGGGGTATGATTATTTTTGAACATTGCAGATTTTATAAATAGCTGTATATTTCTTTTATTACAAGTATCCCGAGATTTTAAAATGACGAAAATGATCAGAAGAGGTTTATTAAGAATATGTATCAATATGGACGTAAACAATAAATTCTTACAAAGTTACACCTAATAAACTCAATTTTCAAGGGGGGGTATGAATAATATCGGGCACAAGTGTATATATATATATATATATAATTGATTTTACTTATAAAATAGTTATCCATGTACACACGTTTCACTGTATCTATGACTAGCCACACTGATGAACTGTAGATATTGTGAAACATGAGTCTATGGATAACTGTTTTATAAATAAAATAAATGCAACGAATATATGAATATGCATTTATATTTATACATATATATTTGTTTATGTCTAAAAATATGGGCCATTTATTAAGACCTAAGATGAATTATCTCTAGGGGGAGATAATTCATAATTTAATTATTGTTGAATATTAACAAAAAATGCAAAAATATGCAACTGGAAAAAATATATTTTCGCTAGATTATATATCATGCTAGACAAAAATATTCTACACTGACCTCAAAGCAGGAGATTATATGATTTCATGACAAACAAACATTACTCCCCTTACAAAAACAAAATTTTCCCCACTCTTTATCTGTGCCAAAACCAAAACATAGATTCCATGAACAAAGCTTCTTTCTTAGAAGTGCACGCTTGTGGTACTCTGTTCCGTTTGCCTGTTTCCCACCTGACTACAACCTGAATGTCTTCAAGTCCCACATAAACAAATTCCTAATGAACCGCACCCTTAAGTAAGACACTTTATCAAATCTCCAATACTAACATACTGCACACAAAATAACCCGTATCCCCGAGTGGCTTCCTGGCCTTGATAAGTGGTGACCAGCTTGTAAAAAAAAAAAAAAAAAAATTTATGCCTGGGGGATTTTTGCTTGTTAGAACAATGTCGTCCAACAAGATAACCCAGCAAGCAAATTGATATTAGATTTTTTGGAATGTCAGAGGATATATAATTATTTCCACAATAAGACAATGCAAAAAAACAAGTGTAAAATCAGGGAAAAAGGAAAAGTTGCTCGTCACAGTGTATCATGGAACGTGCTCGATTGGGCCCAATCTCTGATTCCAATCTGTAAAACATTCACAGAAATAACTCCGCTAAATTACCACAACACAAATAACTTTTTCGGTCGCCTACAATAGCATAGGACTGTTTCCCTGGTGACTATAATATACTCGGGGGTGTAAGTAGTAACACAAATGTATATATATATATATATATACATACATATATATATATATATATATATACGTTTTATTTTTTATTATCGTTTTTTTTTCTGTTCAGTTACATTTTTGTTTCAGCTACACGACCTCCTCAGACTTTACAGAAAAGTTCGTTTATGGTGGAACGAAGGAATGAATGATGTCAGGGGAGCGTGCGAGAAACCCGGAATTTAAAGTAACCCCCTCTCCTACTTACCCCTACATATCTCCCTCCCTCTCCATATATCCTTAGTCACACCAGAAAGGAACTTCCCAGACCTCCCACAACCACCTAATGTTCTTGAACTCCAAAACTAAAGCATTACCGACCAACCAAGCACCCCGCCTCCCCTTTTTCTCTTTCCGCTTTTCTCGCACCCCTCCCCTGACATCATTCATTCTTTCATTTCACCACAAACAAACTTTTCTGTAAAGTCCGAGGAGGCTACATAACGACCAAAAAACGGTCGCGTAGCTGAAACAAAAATGTAACTGAACAGAAAAAAAACAGTAATAAAAAATAAAACGCATATTTGCTCTACAACAATATTGAGCACTTTCTTCAGGTTTTTATTAATTACCATTTCTATTATATATATATATATATATTTATAGTCATCGACATACAGTCCTGTTTCGTTGTATCACAACTCATCAGTGCCACTAGACTAGCACCTCTCCCAAGCCGAGGATTGAACCTAGAACCATCGCGTTGATAGTCAGCAGTTCTATCGATCGACCCACGGGAGCGGCGCCCGTAAATAATCTCGCCAAATATCTATTTAAACAAACATCCGTCAACCACTTTTACAGTACTCTAACCACTTTGTTTATAAACAAAGAGCGAGTGTTGCATTTTTCAGCCAATTAAGTAGCGGATGAGATGACTTACGACAGTGCTCTACCCAAAGAGGGGGGGGGCTTAAAATATTTGTAGTCATCGACATACAGTCCTGTTTCGTTTTGTCACAACTCATCAGTGCCGCTAGACTAGCATCTCTCCCAAGCCGAGGATTGAACCCAGAACCATCGCATTGATATATATATATGAGATAGACAGTCTAAGAGAAATCCTCCACTGAAACAACTATCCAGCTTCTTTTACACATAGAAAAGTTAGATGACTACACTCCTTTTTGAGAAGAAGTACAGTTTGATTAATCTATGTTAACAGACTTTTTTATATGTGACGTGGTGACTCATGAGGCATAGTATTTATCTCACATGCAAGTTAAGTACTATTAGTATATCATATTCTGGGTTCGGATATGTTGTACTGATGAACCCAAAATAGAGTGAAACTCGAGTCTAGTTGATTTTTTTTTTATTTTGCTTTAATTAGTAATGTTTCTAGTATATGAAGTTTATGTTTGTTAGTGCAAGAATAGATGTGCTGTCCACTAAAAGATTTATTGACCTCACTCCCAATTTTGAAAACTTTTAGTAGTCAGCACGTCTGTTTTTGAATATACCACTAACAAGAATGAACTAGAAGCTTTACTAATTAAATTAAAGAAATCAAATACTAACAAAATAAATTTCAATAATAGCAATAAAATTCTTAAATATCTTTAAAAAGAATATAGAACCCTATTAATAGAGTTACTAATATGTGATTTACCAGAAAGAGGAAAAAAATCACCTTTTATAAATATTTTTTATTATTAATCATCTCTGATAAATTTTCAGTTGATGTCAATCGATATACTTCTGACGGACCAAGATGCCATAAAACTATATCTTTTCCATTCGTCGAGCGGTCTTTTTAATTTCATATTTATCAAAAAACTACAGCCCCCTTTTTTAACCAGGTCTCATTTAACACCGGGAAAAATATATTAACAGTGTTTAATAACTAACAAGAAACTAAATAAATAGCAAAATCGAAATTAAAAAATAAAATGAAAATAATTCGCCCCAACCCTCTTTCACCCACCTTTATAATCAATTATAAAAAAAAGAAAGAAGAATTATAAATACAACAAGCCTCAAAGAAAAAGAAAACGAAAACAACAACAATCGTTCCTGATGATAATCGGATGCACTGATAGAAAGTGATTGAGATGAATATGGCCGAACAACAACTTTTGGCCACCATTTTATATAATATGCCTGCTGAAATTAATTGTTAATATGTCTGTTTGATATAAACTGTTTGCAGGCTTTCCTGTGTATGGTCTTCAGAAAAGGCTTCCTCCTGGGGTGACAGCCATGCACACCAATTTGATATAGTGTGTGTGGCGTATCGTTTGAACACTAACAAACTGATCCTCCACCTCTTCAATTTCTGCTGACAGTACTCCTATGCTGATCTTTCAAAGAAAGCATTTGGATGTGATGCTCAGTACGTACACTCAGCTTCTTTGGACTACCTACCCAAAGCGTGTTCCGAGGGGACCCTTCTCTTTTAAAATGCTGGATGATCTTAGCCACTGTGCAGTTCATTATCAGGGTGTTGACAATCTCCTTATAACCTACCTTCATGTAGTGCTACAGTTCGCTTTTTAAGATCCTCAGGGTGTTGTTTGTCATATGGTGCCATATTGGAACTTTCAGTGACCAGTATGAGAGATTGTGAGAGCTGCATTACAAATTTGAATACACCTTCTCCCTATATGCATACATGGACCTAGTAACACTAATGAGTCACATGGCATTTTGGACAAAAAAGGACAAGCAATTTCAAATTAGGGGTGTAGTATCTTAGGGGTGTACTCACTTTTGTTGGTAGGTGGTTTAACTTTTAATGGTTATATTGTGAGTTATTTTGAGGAGAAACTAAATTAATAAAATTAGTTTCCTCTCAAAATAATGTAACTAATAAATTAACTCTTTTCATTGTGTCAAAATGTCATTTTGTTAGTGTTGTCCTATGTAGATATATACTTAAATATTTGCAAAAAATGTGAGGGGTGCACCCATTTTTGTGATACATTTTATATATACATATATGTATATATATGTGAATATATATATATATATGTATATGTGAATATATGTATATATATATATATATATATATATGTGAATATATGTATATATAAATATATATATATATGTGAATATATGTATATATAAATATATATATATATGTGAATATATGTATATATAAATATATATATATATATATATGTGAATATATGTATATATAAATATATATATATATATATATGTGAATATATGTATATATAAATATATATATATATATATGTGAATATATGTATATATAAATATATATATATATATATGTGAATATATGTATATATAAATATATATATATATATATATGTGAATATATGTATATATAAATATATATAAATATATATATATATATATATGTGAATATATGTATATATATATATATATATATATATATATGTGAATATATGTATATATAAATATATATATATATATATATATATGTGAATATATGTATATATAAATATATATATATATATATGTGAATATATGTATATATAAATATATATATATGTGAATATATGTGAATATATGTATATATAAATATATATATATGTGAATATATGTATATATAAATATATAAATATATATATATATATGTGAATATATGTATATATAAATATATATATATATATATATATACATATGTGAATATATGTATATATAAATATATATATATATATGTATATATAAATATAAATATATATATATATATATATATATATATATATATATATATATATTTAAAAACAGTAATCTACGTACATGCATGTTTCGGGGCCCTACCCCTCGTCATCGTAGATATATATATATATATATATATATATATATATATATATATATATATATATATATAATTTTTCACTATAATGATTAAATACCTACAACTACTAGTGTTTCATCCTTTTGGAAATCATCAGTGTAGGGTGTCATGATTAACGCCAGTCGAGAGATTCGAACCCCGCCAACAGAAGTCATGTCTGACTTCATTAGCAAGGACTAATGAGGCTTTATATATATATATATATATATATATATATATATATATATATATATATATAGCAGCAGCTGTATAGCATAATGGTGAGAAGCTTTGACTGTTGTTTGAGCAGTCGGGTTTTGATCCTGGCTTGAGGTAGTTGCCTGTCTAGCCGCACTGATGAGCTGTGATACAGCGAAACAGTACTGTATTTGGATGACTATATATATAGTCATCCACATACAACTGTTTTGCTATATCACTATTCTTCAGTATGGCTAGATGTAGTGAATGAAGTATTGTGATCCATTGTTACACTCTCCCACTACTAATATGTATAATTTTTTTCTTCTCATAGGTGCTGGATTAGCATTTATCGTTTATCCAGATGTGGTGACAAGATTACCTATAGCTCCACTTTGGTCCTTTTTATTTTTTTTCATGTTACTGACCCTCGGTATGGGCAGTGAGGTAAGTGTTTTTTCCCTTTCAAATTATACATACTTTTTTGATTGAGAAAAAATATTTGAACATTAGGGATATATTATCTATTATTGGGATTATGATGTCTTCTGCTGATTGCATACGAAACGATAAAAAAGACGACTTGGTGGAATGCTATAGAAAGTAAAGGTCTGAGAGTGAATGTTACCGAGACAAAAGTGATCATAAATAATTATAATGTTGGAATGTCTTTAGTGACGTTAAAGTGGGAGTACACTTGGATTTAATGTTAAAGTGAGTGCAATTTAGGGATGAGTATTGCTTTTCATTTTCATTGAGTCCATTGCTTTTCATTTGTGTCTTAAAAATATTGTTTTTGAACAAAAAGGAAATAAAGATTCTAGATATTTCGTTTCTGAATTTTTGAGATGAGGATTGGTTATTCGTATTATTTGGATTCAACGGACTACTGTTCTCATCTTGAGTATCATTTTCACGACATTTCAGTTGATGTAACTTCTGACCTGAGAATTGAACCTTCAACCTTTCAGGAGAATATCACTTTTACAATTGATTTTTCCAAGTAACTCTAACAATAACAGTGATACTCTCCTGAAGGTTGAAGGTTCAATTCTCAGTGTGGGTGACCAAAAAATACAATTGTAAATTACTTAGGACCTCTATCCAGGTATTTATGCACAAATATACCTTTATAGCTTAAACAACATTATTTTTTAACTTTTTATATGCCTATGGATGTGGCTTAAAGGGTAACAAATAAAGCTGGAATGCTAAATATTTTGGTTTCGATTCTACGCAATGACACCCAAGTCATATTTTTTTTTTTTTTACTTTTGAAATCACTACTATATATATTCGGTACAATATAATAATTGATAGAAAATTGACTCTATAATAATAAATATGAAATCTGCATAAATTAAATATATATTTAATCATATTTTACGACTGGGTGGCCTTTATTATATATTCGGTACAATATAATAATCAATAGAGAATTGGCACTACTTATATATTAATAGGATAGCGTGTGTTATTTATTTTGTGTGTCATGCTTACATCTAAGTGACTGCCGCTTAATTGTTATGGACTTCCATTTCTTGTAATAAATAATTTTGCTAAGAATTCTTCATAAGTTTTGGTTTCGGTTTCGATCATGGCTGATGGCACTCAAGTCATAAATTACTTTGATTTCGATTATAGCTGATGGCACTCAAGTAATGTATTTTTTTTTTATAAATAATTTTACCAAGAATTCTTCATAAGTTTTGGTTTCGGTTTCGATTGTGTTTGTATTGAGCTTTTTTATTTGGTTGGGATTACCAGATAAATATTTATATTAGATTTAAGTTTACACTTGCTTTTAATGGGTAAATTTTTCTTTCATATTGCCTTGATTGATATATATATATATATATATATATATATATATATATATATATATATATATATATATATATATACTAGCAGGGAGAACTGAAATTACATATATATATATATAAATAATTTTCATTTCAATGAATTACATATATATATAATTTCACTGTAGACTTACCTTTGCACAAGATTTTTTGTTTTTTTACCTTTATAAAATGAAAATGTTTTTTTTTTTTTGTTTTTTTTTTAAGGAAATTGATTGAAGAATACTTTTCATTCAAGGAGTACTTTAAAACAGTTTGCTGCATTTTATTTTTCAGTTTGCCCTTTTGGAGACAATCATGACCGGTATACAAGATTTATACCCTGTACTGCGACAGAGGAAAACGTGGGTCGTACTAACTGTTAGCATCATGGGCTTCCTTAGTGGTTTAGTTGTGTGTACAGATGTGAGTATATTTCCATTCTTAATTGATGGTGTGTGGGTTCGGCTATCTTTCCTTCTTAATCGAATTGAGTCTGTAGGTTACCGAGCCCGACGGTCTGTGAGTTTGGCAATCTATAATAAACTGGTACAAGGTTGGACATGGGAGGAGTCTATTTTACAGGCACTAATTAAAGGGAAGCAACTCTCATGTTATCTTAATAGAGTTAATTCCCTTATCCTGACTGAATTCTTGAATTCTCTGTGTGTATGTCCAGAAAGAGGAGCAGGCTGGGCAGAGAAGAAGGGGAGGTGGGGAAAGAGAGAAAGATTTAATAGAAATATGTTAATTTTTTGCCCCGGGCAATGTCGGATAACACTGCTAGTCTTCTATAAATAGAGATTTCATTAGTTGGTAAAAATATTTTTTTCGTCAGTTGGTCACAATATTTTTTTAAACGTAATAAATGAATTGCGGAATTTGTCTCATTTCTAAATATCAAACATAAAACTACTTCTAGAAATTAGAAAATATTGCATTAATAGTAAATATTAAAATTAAAAATAAATAAAGCAAATGCTATGACCAGTAAACTGTAAATTTTGAAATCTTCAGTCTAAAATCCTACCAACTGACCTGTTTGAACTTTCTGATAAAATAAAGCTTTAAACATTACCATGACAAAATAATTATAGCTTATTGATATTATTAATCCAAAGAAATTTGGCTCTATAATAATAAATACGAAATCTGTATAACTTAAAATATCATGCGAGTATGATATTTATATGTATATTTTACAATTGGGAAACACCAGGCACCTTACTTGTATATCGTCGTCATAGTTGGCAGAACTTGGTTACGATTACAGATTTTGTTCATTAGGATTAAGCTAGCCCCAGCTTCGAAGTGTTTAAGGTGATCCATGAGGCACAACTTATATATTACAGTGATGCTGAATTTCTATGCTTGACTATGATGTCATAGATTTATGAATTACGTCATGTTTCAAAATATTAATTTGAACATTAGCGATAATAAAAAATAAATGTATGTACAAACAAACATTAACAATAACATTCGAAATTATTTTACAATACAATACAATATAATACAATACAACATAATATAATACAACATAATATAATACAACATAATATAATACAATATAATATAATACAATATGATACAATATAATACAATACAACATAATATAATACAATATGATACAATATAATACAATACAACATAATATAATACAATATGATACAATATAACACAATACAATATAATACAATATAATATAATACAACATAATACAATACAACATAATATAATACAATATGATACAATATAATACAATACAATATAATACAATATAATATAATACAATATAATACAATACAATATAATATAATATAATACAATATGATACAATATAATACAATACAACATAATATAATACACTATTATACAATATAATACAATATAATATAATGCAACATAATACAATAAAACATGATATAATACAATATGATACAATATAATACAATACAATATAATACAATATAATATAATACAATAAAATATAATACAATATAATATAATATAATACAATATGATATAATACAATTTAATATAATACAATACAACACAATATAATATAATACAATACAATACAACACAAAAAAATATAATACAATATAATACAAAACAATATAATACAGCATAATACAATATAATAAAGTACAATATAATTTAATACAAATACAACATAATACAATATAATATAATACAATACAATACAGCATAATACAATACAATATAATTTGATACAATACAACATAATATGATACAATACAATACAATATATAGCGAAAAGGAACTATACACCCGAGATTTGTAGTCAAAGTGAAGCGGGTGATTCCTCCAATGTTTGTTTAGTCTGGCTTTGAAGGTATTGAGTGACTCTGTAGATATAACTTCTTTCGGCAGCTGGTTCCACATGTTCACCACATGTTGAGAGAAGAAGTGTGCTTGAACAGACCCAGTTGCCGCCTTCCAATGTTGCTGCTTATCCAAACACAAGAAATGCCCATGGGTCCTGCAATCTTGTTTCAAAGGAAGCATCTCTAGACAGTCCACATTGTATTCCCATGCAAAAGACTTGAGTGGCATCTTCTCTCATTCAACGGAACACCAAAGTTGGAAGATCCAGTTGCTTCAGTAGTTCCTCAATTTCATAGCCCTCCTCTGCACCGATTCTATCGTCCCAATGATCGCAGTGACCATACTGATGTGGCATATTCTATCTTTGGATGGATCAGTCCCTTATAGAAAGACACAAACATAACATGATCCGTGTATGTAAACGAGCAATGACATATGCCAACCAACTTGTTGGTCGCAGCTGCTGTTTTAAGACTTTTAATAGGAAAAGAATTATTTTGCTTTAACTACATAATGCATGGAGTTCTTTCACGATTATATGCTTCCAGTATATCCAAAATATGTGGAAGGAACATATATTTGCTAGTTCTGTAAACAAAACAAATTAATTCTTGACCAACACTGGGTATGTTAAGCTACTTAAAATTTCTTCTCATAAAGTATCGGTTTTTAAGGTTTTAAAAATATTGAAATGAAACATAGTATATTTATTTATTAAAAACACCTTTCACATTCTTTGCACAGTAGAATATAAGATTAGCAGATTTACATTTATCAAACACTTTCTGCATCTGATCATTCTAAATCAATTGAAGCTTCTCAAAATGTGGACACAATTGCTTTCTGAATATGTTTGTCTTAATATTATATAATATAATACAGTTATATTGAATAACTATGCTTCAAAACAATAATTTACCCAATCTTCTACAATTCATTAACATATCTAATCGATATTACTTTATTCTTTACTTCTACAAATATTCAGTTTAACAATGTCAAACATGGCATATGCTTTCTTTCAAATATTCCGTCATTCTGTTTTCATACATTGCTGCAATAGAAATGTTATTTCAAGAATAATTGACAAACACAACTTCTTATGAATAGACTTCGATGTATGCATTGACTTATGATGTTTTATTTTCATTCTTGAAAATTTTGGTCCATATTTTTTTTTTTTTGCTTTATTTCCAGGGAGGCATGTATGTTCTTCAACTCATGGACTCCTACGCAGCCAGTTGGGCAGTCTTCCTTATGGCCATCATAGAATGTATTCTTATCGGATGGGTACATGGTGAGTAAAGGATCTATTATGCAGCTCTTTAACCCCTTCAGTCCTCTGGTCCAATTTATTGGATGTCTTGCAAAAATGCTTGTAAATGTCACTATTTGTTACTACATATTATTACTATATGTTATTATTATAATGTGTATTGAGATTGAAAAGTTGTGTATGGCTGACCATATATAGAGGGAAAAGGGAAACCGTCTATCATTATGATACGAAGTAAAAATTATAGACCAAAAAGAAAAGTGGAGAGTGAGACAACTCAAAGAAGCAGCACGTATGTTGGGTTGCTATCAATTACTAAGCAGACCTAGTTTAGAATTTAACAGCATATGGGAACCGTTAATTATAAATAACAGGTAATATATATAGTAAAAAGTAGGAAATAATTATTATATATATATATATATATATATATATATATATATATATATATATATATATTAGTGTAATTCCATATAGTAATAATATGTAGAAATAAACAGTGGTGTTTACATCTAGAAATAAAATAAGCTTAAAGCTCCTAAAATTCTTATTAGAATTGTCTACAAGGACCCGAGGTGTTGTGGTTAGCATACTTGGAAAAATTCAGTTGTAAAAATGACCTTTTTCTGAAGGTTAGAGGTTCAGTCTTCAGTGTGAGTAACCAAAAATACAATTGCAAATAACTTAGGACCTCTATCTAGACATAGCTAATGGAATGTGAGCATGCTATTTGCATGAATTAAATATAATAGTTCCATTTGAAATTCCATGCAGGTTCCTGAGATCGTCAGAAAGATACACCTGAATAAGATCAGAGGTTACATCGATTGAAATGTCATTAAAATTTAGTGATTACTTTTAAAAACATGTCATTAAAATTTAGTGATTAATTTTAAAAACATGTCATTAAAATTTAGTGATTACTTTTAAAAAATAAAGATTCCATTCATAATTTTGATGTAAACACAAAACAAAATTAAAATGTTGTGATGGAATTAAAAGTTATTTATGTCATCAAAATTTAGTGATGCCATTAAATTTATTTGCCATTAAAATTTAGTGATGTCATTAGAATTTATTTAAGCTATTAAATTTTAGTAATGTCATTAAAAATTTAGTGATGCCATTAAAAATTTAGTGATTAATTTCAAATAATAAAGATTTTCATTCATAATGTTGTTGTAAACGCAAACTGCAAATTTAGTGATGCCATTAAAATTTATTCATGTTATTAAAATTTAGTGATGCCATTAAAAATTTAGTGATGAATTTAAAATAATAAAGATTTCATCCCTAACTTTATTATGAACACAAAACAAAATCTTTTTTGTTTATAGGTAAACATTTTGGAAATTTATTTACTTTTCAAATGAAACAAAAAAGAAATCAATTTGCCTTTTTGTTTGTGTCCTCTATAGTAGCAGACCTGACCGAATGGTTACTTGTAAGCATAGACCAATTCATACCATCCGAAAAATTCCAACAAAAACCTAACAGCCAGCCATGGTTCTCCCCCGAATGTGCTGCTGCCATCGCACACAGAAATCACTTTTTCCATAACTACCAATGTAATAGATGCACTGAAACTAAAGCTGCTTTCAGAACCGCCAGCAACCACTGTAAAAGAGTAATAAAAAATGCAAGAGAACTATATGCGCAATCTGTTGTCCAAAGTAGCTGAGCAGCGGCTTGGTTCCCACCAGTTTTGGCAAATAGCAAATAGGATCCTGAACAGAAACGTGCGTTCTATCCCAACCATTATCAATGGACCAGAGGTCATCTCGACAGTATCCGACAAGGCCAAACTATTTGCCAAAAACTTTGCAGCAAATTCTACCCTGTGTGACGAAGGCCATCAACTCCCCATATTCCCTCCTATAACAGACAACACACTATGCAACATACAAATATCTGTGCGTGAGGTCGCCAAGCTAATCAAGAACCTTAACTCCAGTAAAGCAACTGGTCCCAACGGTATTCCAATTATAGTGTTAAAAGAATTACAACCAGAACTTGCCCCCATCAGAGGCCCACAGTATTAATGCTGGAGTCCCTCAGGGGTCCATACTGGGCCCAACTCTCTTCCTGATCTACATCAATGATCTCCTAAAACACATACTAAAATCTTTCGTTGACATCTATGCTGATGACACGACCATCTATGGCAACACATCAAAGGCTGTAAATGATGATGTTCTCTCTGATTCACTCTCCTCTGATCTTGAGCGCGTGGTACAGTGGGGAAAAAGGTGGCTGGTTACCTTTAATGTATCTAAGACCAAGCTCCTATCTCTACATCATAAACGCTCTGATCCCCATCTGGCATCAATTGAAATGAATGGCTCTCATCTAAGGGAGGCCCCAGGCTTTGATAAGCTCCTGCGTTTGACCTTTAATCCTGATCTTAAATGGAACACATACATCAAGTCTGTGGCCAAGGTCGCTGGGAAAATGGTGGGATCCTTCTACCGCTCCAGAAGATATCTCACTAATGATGCAATTCTCTATCTATATAAGAGCCAAGTACGTCCAAAGATGGAGTACTGCTGCCACATCTGGGTGGGGGCTGCTAAAAACAGCCTATCCTGCCTTGACAGAGTATAAAATAGACTCCGTGGCTTGGTGGGGGATGCCCTTTTCTCTACCTTGCAACCTCTTTCCCACAGAAGAGATGTAGCCAGCCTGTCATTGTTCTATTGTTATTTCCATGGCAGGTGCTCGTCTGAGCTCCATTCTCTGGTCCCCCCTCGCCAATCTTTTTCAAAAAACATCCGACTAGCTGAAACCACCGTCAATAATTTTCCCCACTCCCTATCTGTGCCTAAATCAAAACGTAGATACCATGAACAAAGCTTCTTTCTTAGAACTGCACGCCTGTGGAACTCTGTTCCGCTTGCCTGTTTCCCTCCCGACTTCAACCTGGATGTCTTCAAGTCCAACACAAACAAATTCCTGATGAACCAAGTAATGACACCTTACAAATTCCCTAATACTATTGCTAGACTGTCCCTTTGATTACTGTACACACAATAATCCTTATCCCTGAGTGGCCATTGGGCCTTGATAAGTGGTGAACTCCATGTAAAAAAAAAAATAAAAAATTTAAAAATAGATCGCAACTTGTTGCAAAAGAAAGAAATATTTGAACACAAATGCCAAACATTTGTCCAGAAAATAACTAGAATTTTTTATAGATATTTCACTCTTTTCTGGAAATCCATTTTCCAGATACGTTAACAGTATGTGAGAATTTCTTTATTATAATCCTATATGGCACATTTTTATAAAGTATCCACTCTTCACCAGTAAACACATTATGCAAACAATGGTCACAAGCTAAAACTGTACTATTACTTTGATATCTGAAATCGTGACTATACTATTACTATCATTTAATGAGGAAAGTGTAATATCTGTTCTATTGTCACAATAATATCCTGCCAGGAATTATCTTCTCCTTTTTAAAGAAGGGCTAATACAAGGTGGAACGATAAAATTGTCGCCCTAGAAAAGACGACATGATTCCATTTCCATTTGATGAAAACTGGTTTTTCTTTTTTTTGTTGCAGACACTCTACTAGTTGGCCAGGTGTGTACAAATCTCAAGAGCGACAGGACCCTTCTATCATGTCTGAAAGTGACACAATGTTCAACAAGTAAGATCGGAGATGCACCACTGTACAACTCATGCTCTCTACCGATCCAAGTTATGACAACAGGACCATTGCCAGCACCCTCAAAATGCAAATCCGGATGGTTTAATGCTTGAGGGCACAGCTCAATGTAGATTCCTGTCATGGTTATGGTTTTTGGTGCGGTTTTAAGTGAGGGTCACATCATGCCACTTCATATCTTAGAAGTTGGCTTAAAAGTCGACACCAAAATGTATCTGGATGTGCTGAAGAGTGTGGTGATTCTCCGATGCAATTAGGTGATTGCTGGCAGACCCTGGGTGTGGCAGCAGAACTCTGCATTGGCCCATAAGTCCGAAAAGACCAGGCTTGGCTTCAGAAGGTGTGCTACAACTTTGTACCCTCCTCTCACTGACCTCCTCCTCCCCAGATCTGAACCCACTGGACTACTTCATTTGGTCATACGTCGAGGACATCACCAACATGACCTCCCATAACACTGAAGCCAGCTTAGTGTATTATCTGTTATGGTTTCATCATACCATTCTCCTAGGCATTACATCTTCCACTTTTTTGGTGATGGAGTAGTGTAGTACCTGTTCTGTTATCATGAAAGCATAATTCCAGACATTACCTCCTCCTTTTTTTAAAGAGGTAGGTAATATATTATTATTTCAAGTGTCATGACAGTATCATCCCAGGCATTACATCCTCCTTTGGCAGGGTAATTATTATGAGACTTTTTTCCATGAATTACCTCCTCCTTGGGGGTTAGTGTATATATGTTTGTTCATCCTGATACCCCTACCCCAGGCATTACCTCCACTTTTTTCAGTGCAGTGTAATATATGTTCGTTTTTCATGTATACTAGCAAATATATGTGACGAAGGATTTATTGCTAGTCATAGAATTATTTATAGTTTGAATCGTGTTTATGCTTTCTTTTCCAGGTGCCCAAGAATTTATTATCGAGATTGAACTCATGATTGGACAGCAAGGCAGAAGTTTTCATAAATATTTCACTCTTTTCTGGAAATATATTTCTCCAGGCACGTTAACGGTATGTGAGAATTTCTTCATTTTTTTATTATTCTGCCTTTCAGAGTTTTCTAACTTATCCTCTCTTCATCATCAATCACATTATCATTCTATGCTTCACATGCTGAGCATGTGGGGACTCCCTTCATGAGTGAAAAATTTACTTTCACCATGACTAATGTTTGTGCAAAATTTTTTTTAAAAATTCAAGGCATGATTATTGAGAAAAGTGCAAACAAATGAAAGGATGAACAATTTGGGGGCAATTTCACACCTATAATTCTCTTGGGGGCGGGGGGGGGGGCTGAGTTATTAAAAAAAAAAATCCGTTAAGGCAAAAATTTATTTTCACCATGACTATTGTTTATGCAAAATTTCAAAAAACTTCAATGAGTGGTTATTGAGAAAAGTGCAAGCAAATAAATGGACGAACGATTTTGGGGCAATTTTACATCTACAATGTCCCCTAAGAAGGCAATCAGAGTTATCCTAGAAAATCTGCTCTGGCAAAAATTTACTTTTACCGTGACTAATGTTTGTTCAAAATTTCAATCGATCCGAAATCGAGGAAATTAAATAGACAGGGGAGCTTTGTTGTTAACTGTGAGATATTACGATTTATATGTGATATAAAAAGTTTTAAAAAGTTGTGAACCGACTCACCGTTTCTCTGAAAAAAGCCTTTTGTAGACATACAAAAAAAGCGAACACACATACAAACATTTTCGCTTTTATATTTATAGATTTCTTCTTTATATATCGCTATGTAGTATGATTCAAGTGTGCATAGATTACATCTTTTAGACTTACTAGCTTTACCTACTGTTGACCATTTTAATTGATATTCAATTTTAATTTTACTTAGTTCTCTAACCCAATCCCCTGAAGCAGTCATGTTTCTTATTGTTTACATTTATTCCTAACATATCCTTATTGGTCCCCACCCCCCGACAAAAGGAGGGTGGACCTGTAAATTCACCCTCATCTGTTCGTCTGTTCGTATGTCTGCACTTTTCTCAGCAACTATGTCTTGGAATTTTTTGAAATTTTGCACAAACATTAAACATGATATGAGTAAAAAAGTAACACAATGGATTTTCTGGGAAAACTCTGGTTGCCCCCCCCCCGCCCTCTAGGGGTGCCTTTTGGGGTAAAATGGCTAAAATTGACACTTTTGTGCTTATTACAAGAAATTGATGTCTTGGATTTTTATAAAACTTTCTGAAAAGTTGTAACTAACTGATTTCTATATCATTTTGTTTATACTTTGCGATGACTCTTGGGCTCTTTTAGGGCTAATAAAAAACGCTCCATTTTTGGGACTATTTTACCATATTTGTCCAACATTTTCTGTGTATGTCTATTTAGTAGGTTTGCATGGTGCTGAACTCAAATTTAAATATGTTAAGGCCTTGGGGCCTTTTGGGGCTAAATGGAGGCAGGGGATGATGGATTTAATCATATCTTTCTTTGATTTAGTGATTTTCTTTCTTGGTGCAGAACTCAAATTTACGGCCTAAAACTGCACCGTTTGTTCATTTTCAGAATTTGACGTCCCCTGGGGACTTATGAGGCTAAAGCAGGGTGGGGGGAATGCTGAACTTAGTCATTTCTTTTATGCCTCGTTCTGACAGGGGACCATGCATGTTTCACTTGTTTTTATTATTTTCACCATTTCTGTTGGATTCCTTCTCAAGTCCTATGTTAAATGATGTTACATGGTTTCGACACTTGTCCTTAAATGTACATTCAGTTGTCCCTAGGTACACTCTTTTACTATTTCCCATCTTTACTTCACATTTGTAGACAATATCCGATATTAAGCAATTGCCTTCCAGTGAACATTCATCAGTTCGGTTTTTTCTCCATATTTTATACATTTGAGTCAGTTCCTCTATTATTCCTTATTTTATTAAGTTTTCTATTATTTGAGCATATTATTGTTTTACTAAAATTTGTTGCAGTTGAGAATGAAAGCTTAACTGTGTTTTTATTTATTATTTTACTTAATCTATTAACCGGGGGAAAGGGAATTTTTACCTATTATTTTGTAAAATTCTTTAGGGATACTGTTTTGTATATGTTCACTGAAAGGTGGATTAAACCAGATTTGCCTTTTACACCTATTTTTCTTATATATTTAATCTGACCATGATAACCTGGTTGACTTAATGCTTCATTATAGTAATCTTTATTTTTATCAAATATGTATTCGTTTTGTGATATCCTAGATATTCTTTTTAATATATTTTAATAATATAGATATTCTTTTTGATATATTTTGATAATGTTTAAACTTGTCCAAATACTTAAGAAACGATTGTAACACTGAAGAAATACATCTTATGATAAATTTGTTATAATATATCATTGTCTTGATTATTGTAAAATAATATATATATATATATATATATATATATATATATATATATATCTTTGAAGTTTTTAACCTTTAGAAATATTTTTTATCATTCGTTAGAAAACCATCTAGTCAGTAAGTCATTTAATTACCTGCAATCACTGCATCAACTCGCTCTCGAATTTACTATAATACCAATATTTTATTTTTCAAGGGATCATCAGTTGTTTACCATGAAAGCTGTTTCGGGGATTTAAAAACAAAACAGTATGTTACATCATGGCTCCCTAGCAGTGTTGATCAAACACCACCACCCTTAATCTTAGGAAGAAGACATGTTACAAACATTTGATCCAATTTCCTATTCTTAATTGCAATTACTAACCTTTTCATACTATAAAAATGAATTTCTTACCTGTGCGATTCATCAATTTCAACATTTAAAATGGAGACATTTTTTAATTTTTTAATTTTTTAATTTATCAGTCTTGTATTTATAAGATTAGGATTAATCCATTTAACTACTTATCACCCCCACTATAATTAGTAGTTAGTATATTTACATTCTTATTTATTTAAAATTAGATATATAAAGGTTAAAAATATTTTTTACATATATACATTTTTTTTTTTTTACATATATAAATTTATTATATGTAATTATAAATACATTTTATACATTGCTAATATAGCTTTGGATTTCCTTTATTAATATAGTCTGGTTTATCTTAAACGATTCAAAAGCATCAGGATAACGAACAAATGCTTTATTTAACTGTTTAAATATTTTATTTTTATCCCCACCTTGTTTTATCATCCTTATTACTAAGCTAGAAACTGGTGGTATATATATATATATATATATATATATATATATATATATATATATATATTAGTGTGGGGATGATCGGGAATCGAAAAAAACATAACTTTTAGTTGTATCAGAATTTGAGAAATTTGTGCCTATTTTCCAATGCCAAAAACGATTCTTTTTATTGTTTTTATTTCTTTGTTTTGTCTAAAACTTAACTTTCTATGGCTGGTATTAATGGTCATATAATATGCATAAATATATTCTAATGTATGAAGATTTCTATATTGATTATTATCCAATATATAATAATGATTTCCAAAGTTATCAAAAGTATTACTTGGGTACCATCCATTAGATTGGATTCAATGTGTTATATTTTTTTTTTTTCAGCTTTTAATGGTCTTCAATTGGATTCAATACACACCCTTAGAATATGGTGATTATGTCTACCCAGTTTGGGCCAATGCAATCGGCTGGGTTATGGCCTTGCTACCTTTAATGATGATTGTCATTATTGCACTCTATAGAATATGTTCAATGCATACGGAACTTCCGCTTAAAGAGGTAAGGCTGAAAATATCCTTTTTGCCATAGTTTGGATAAGTTTGTGGGAATTGGGTAACTGAAAGAGCAAATTCCCTGCAGAAGAAAAATCAGGGAATTCTTTTGTCTTAAAGGGAGGTAACTTTCTTTATAAAAATAATTAATTTAAAACAGTGTTTATTTATTGCTTTTTTTTTTTTTTGTTTTTGCTAATGCAATAAGCATGTAAATGGGTGTGTTTGTATATTAGCCACAAACTTGTATGCAAGGGTTTGGTTAGTTGTGTGTATATTCTGGTGATGTGTTAAGTAGTGTGTGCTATTTGTGTCATTTCCACTACGAAGAGGCCTAGGTAAGATTATTTTGTGTGCATATGTGTTCTCTCCAAAAGAATAATGATGTGTATGGGTTTTTATTGTATGAGCAAAGAGTTTGAAAATGAGTATTTCTTGTGCTATGATTAATTAAACTGCTGATTTGAACTGTTGTCCAATCAAGTCGATAGTCAAAACAACATTCGCTGCTGCTGCTGCTGCTTCTAACAGACTAACTCTGAAATGTACAACAAGCCTATGATGATAGTTGATCAGATGTACAATATTTTTAACCACTGTCATTAGATGTCGCTTGTACAAAATTTGAACATTTCTTTAAACTATTAGACAAAAATTTTTCCCCACAACATAAATTACACAAATTGTTTGATAGAAACAAAATTAAAATAAGCTACTTCAACACCCCGTCCATAGAGCATTATCTCAACAGAGCCGAAGATAAGAGAAAGTAGAAGCTGCTTATGCAAAAATTGCCTCAGAGATGAAACCAAGCAAGATGAAATCCTCATATATGAGGTGACTATCAGAAGTCAAAGCAGTAGCAGAGCAAAAATACACAGGGTGCTTTTAAGCAAAGGTTATACACACACAGAAGCACTTTTAAATAGGAACATCATCACCACCCTTGCCGTTTAACAGCATTAGCGACCATGGCTCTCCAATGCAGACAGCTACCCATAGTCCGAAATAATCTCATCCATTTGATCATCAAAGTGCATCTTGGTCGACCTTGTTTTTTTGATCCCAGCATTCAATGTTATGCATACGGCACAATCAAGTTGACACACCAGTTCTCGCCAAGTTAAGCAATGTTGAGCCTGGCCAGTACCAGATGGGTGACCATTTGGGAAAGGCTAGGCGCTGTATGTACCTTCTGGGAAGGTTGGGCGTGGGGCCAGCACCCTCACCCTGTAAAATAACTCAGTCGCTAAAAAAGCATCTACAAAGTTGTAGATGGCCTATGCCCCTCCAGGGTATGGATGGATTCAATGTTATACGCATTTTTGAAGGTAAATATGTCCTAAGAAAGCCATTCCTCTTTCCATGAAAGTTCACAAACATAAATTTCACATGACAGACAAGAGAAAATGCTATTTCATCATGTCTGACTGACACATGACAGACTAATTGAAAAATTTAAAGAAGCTGAAGAAAGCGGAAAATGTGGAGATCAAAAAGGTCTTCACAAAGTAAACTAAACAATTCATCAACTAGAACAAAAGAAAAAAAAATGAAGAAACACCAAGAAATCAATCTATAAAAAGTTTAACTAATTAAATAAGTTTTTTTTTTCTTTTAAAAAAAGTCGACCATATATAGTGTAAACTGAAGTTGCATCTTTTCCAAAAATGTAATTTAATAAACATAATTTTTAAAATATTTTCTTTTGAATCCTTTGGGAATTATTTTATGGCGTCAACATAAATCATCATATTACAAATTATGTTCATTTAAAAGATTGTTTTCCAATTAAAGTTTATGTAAAATTTAAGTTCACATATCACCAGAACTCATTACACTCTTCTATTTTACGTCCAAATTTTTTTTGGGGGGAGGGGCGATGGGAGGGGACGTTTCTTTGGACCCTTCTAGTAAAGTTTCTCATAATTACCACTTTAATATTAATACAAAATATTTTCAGTTTTTTACTGTCTATTCTTTTTTTTAATTTCCACTTGTATTTGTAAGATTATTTGTTTGAAGATTAGACCTGACATGTGCAACAAGCCCTGCAGCATTGTTTATATTTATAGCATCTTTAAACGATGTCTTTCTCTTTCATTGCAGCGTTTACAAGAGCTCCTTAAATGCACGTCAGCGTGGGGACCAAACAACAAAATCCAAAAAGAAGAAGAGGAGGAAAACCGGAATCGAACAATTGAAAACCCTAATTTTAATGTTGGCAACCCGCAGGAAACACGAATTTGAAAATCGCGTGGTGCACAAAAGAACCGCATTTTCTACGTTTTTTTTTTTTTTTCATACGTCTGCAAACAATCAGCAAAAAAAAAAAAAAAAACTTATACAGAACGTGACAATATCACAGCGTTTAAAACGATTCATATTGGCGTCGATAAGTTCCGATGTTGATATAATAATGATAATCATGGCTAAGGTGGTATTTTTTTTTTTTTTAGACAATTTTTAAAAAAATATTTTATTTGTATATTTGTTTATTTTTATTTCTTTTTTTAACTATCACAGATTTTCTTTTTAATGAAAGTTTTTTTTTAATGTTTTTTTTCCTCACTTTATCATTTTTAAAAATTATTTTCGCAAACTTAGTTTCATCTATCAATATATATATATATATATATATAAACTTTTTTTTACATATATAACTTCAGTGGAAGAGTTTGGGTCTGTTGAGATATGGTAGGAGTGCCATTGATTATACAAAGTTGCTTCAAGTATGGTATATATATATATATATATATATATATATATATATATATATATGAGGGGATCAAAGATGAATTCTAACATTTTTTCAATGGAGACTTATCATGCTAATAAAAAGCTCAACATATGCGATGGAGTGTAAATACAGGGGAAAAATACAAAAGTATATACTATATAGATTTAATAATCATTAATTCAATAAGGGAAATACATAAACAGGTGGCGGTATAGCTGCTCTTTATACCTAGGTATTTCGAAACCTAATGCTTCTCGTCATAAGTGCGCTAGGTAACATATAAGAAATCTGATGTCTAGCAATCGGGTATAGGGAAATCTTGGACAGAGGGTAAATAGTATAGAGATGAAGGCTGGAGAGCTATTGCAATCAAGGTGATATAAGCCAAACTCAGTTAATTACATATTGGGTATACGTAGCCTGGAATAGGATTAGTGGGTTTAGGGTTTTGCTATGATGCACTAAGGAATATGGATTCAATAGGTGCGGGATATGAGGAGATATATAATTAAAACCAAGAAAAAGCAGAAGTGAACAAAGATAATGGTAAATTTAAGGCATAGAAGGGTAGTTTGATTTAGTTGGAGGTCTTTAAAATAAAAAGGATAGATTACGCTATATATATATATATATATATATATATATATATATATATATATATAGTAAGTTATAAAAATATATATGGTAAATATGAGTATTTCTTGTGCTATGATTAATTAAACTGCTGATATATATTTTATATCTTACTACCTAGCTCTACCTATGTATTGAGCACTGTTGAAGTAAATACTTAAAGTATTTGCATAAAATAATACTTTCGTATATTAATGTATGTGTTTAAATGAAGTAGTCATAAATATGTAGGTAGGTAGGTAGTTAAGAAATACTTTTTAAAATGATATGAATTGGCTAGCCTAAATTTATCTGGAGGAAAAAGAACTAAATCCCGTATCAACAATAATTTTGTTCATGTGTTTTGAGGGAGCTGATGTTTGATAAACACTGCTGGGGAGCCATGATTTAATATACTGTTCTGTTTTTAAATCCCCAAAACAGTGTTTCATGGTAAACAACTGATGATCCCTTTAAGGACATTGGTACTATTGTTTGTTCATGTAAGTAAAACTATTCAGCGATACGAGGGATTAATTTAATAATTTTAAAGGTTTTAAGGAAACTTCCAAGACTATATATATAAATTTATTTTTACATGATACTATACAAAATACAAGTCATTAGCCAGTTGAGTGACTAGAAGACTACATCAAAATTTCATAAGTACATGTCATACTCAAAACCATAGAAAATTCAATTTGGTTTTGTACTGTACATGTAATAAATATCGCTCCTACACATATAGATTAAGCCCTATCCATTTATTTCTTCTTAACTATATGTGTGTGTGTGCATAGACTTATATTGATAAAAATATAGGTGTAGATTTATATAGATAGGTAAGAAAGGATAGACAGACTGTTTGTGATTACACTTACGTCAATAAATATAGGCAGACTTATGTAGATATTAGTTTGCTGGTTTTATAACATGTTGAGATTATTATTTTGTTATTGATACTCAAATGCAATGAAATACATTTATTCCCTCCTCCATCTGAAATAATAAACTGGCAAGATGTTGATGTGGACAGAATTAAATACCGACCGATTTGGTCAATATTTGTTTTATATATATACTAGCATGAGTGCCCGGCGTTGCCCGGGTATTTGGAGATGTATGTTGAGCAAAAAAAAAAAAAAAAAAAAGTGGTCAATTTTTTAAACTTTGACTCCTATTATGACCCCTTAGAATTTATTGTTTTTGGCTCAAATCAATTTATTAAGTTAGATCCATGTCCAAGGAACCTATATCTAAAATTTCAAGTGTGTAGACCCAAAATTGTCAGAGGAGTTTGGTAGAGTTCTCAAAGGTCAAATCGTTGAACTTTGACCCCTTAATCGCAAACTTTCTGGCCAAAAACTGATCCCGTCGATTTTTCCAAATCTCAGTACCCTATATATCAAATTTCGAGTCTGTAGACTAAAAATTGACAGTTATTGCGTAGGGAAATGTTTTTATATATTTATATATATATATATATATATATATATATATATATAGCAAAACTGGTAAATAGTGACAACCTGGAGAAGGTGCTCAATATTATTGCAGAGCAAATATATTTTTTTTCATTTTATTACCGTTTTATTTATTTAGTTACACATGTTTCCGCTAGCGAATCATATCAAAGATCCAGTAACTTCTGTCGAAGCCTGACGAAGTTACTGGATTGTTGATACGATTCGGTAACGGAAACATGTGTAACTAAAGAGATAAAACGGTAATAAAATAGAAAAATATATATAGAAATATATATATGTATATATATATATTCAAGCAAATATTATTAAATACGACAGAAATACTTTGTTTTATGATTCTTTTTTATATTTCTTCGATTTACCATATAATCGTTTTATAACAAAATCGAAATATATATATATATATATAACTGTAGAAATATATTTCCTTATAATATATACCAATCGTTATTTAAGAAGCTCAATGTAATTACAGAGCAATATAGTGAATAAATGACAAAAACTATATTCCAAAATTCATGATGTTGACCATCTTATTATTTATTCCTTAAATTCAGTTGGCATTTACAATTCTTGACAGCATCTGTTTAGTAATGCAAAATCAATCACTTAATTATTATATCAATCAGTATCAATAGATTCGCCAATGCATATAATAATTAAGTGATTGATTTTGTGCTACGGAACAAATATTGTAAAGAATTGTAAACGTCAACTGAATTAAAGGAATAAATAATAAGATGGTTAACATCATGGATTTTGGAATATACTTTTTTGTCATTTATTAACTATATATATATATATATATATATATATATATGTGTGTGTGTGTGGGTGGGTGTAGGGAAAGAGACTGAGAGTGAGTTTTGAAAAATATGTATGGCAATTAAGCTACACAGAATTTTCCATATTTCATCCTCATAAGGATTCATCACGAGGATGAAATGCAGAAAATTCTCTGTAGCTTAATTGCTATATATTTTCTTTAGAACCTATTACCTAGCTCCACTCACGTATTGAGCACTGTTGATGTAAATACTCAAAATAGATGCATATTTTTTATATATATATATATATATATATATATATATATATATATATATATATAATGTGTGTGTGTATATATATGTGTGTGTGTGTACTTTCTATTTGTTTTTACATAAGCATTAATATGTTGCTACACATTCATGAGCATGTTTCAGTCAGCTAGTTAATAGCAACTAGAGACCGATTCAGGACAGTTGTGGTTGGCGATTGCGCAACTCTTGCTTCATAATTACTCATACTGCTACCCTTACAAGTGGTATCCATTGTCTCTTGAGATTGAACGGAGGCATCGATCGAAGGTTAGGGTTAGGATTAGAGTTTTAAGCTTTGTAATCGCTCATTCTTTTGAAACCAAGAAGTATTTTTCTTGCTTTTGTACCGTGTTGATTACAATCTGAGATATATATATAATCTCGCAAGGTAGATTCATAATACATAGCTAACCAGCCAAAGTGGCACATAAGGGTTAGGGGTTAAGTTTCCAGGCTCGGTACCTACAGATTCTTTTCTAAATTAAAGTGTTTTTCTTGTTTTTGTAAGGGATTTTTATCCTCGACCTCCCCCAAATAAACTGAGATTAAATCATTCCTGTAATGATCTGGACCCTGTTGATTGGGGTGTAATGTAGGTTCTGTGCAGTTCTAGGAGGCCTACCCTCCCAGGCTTTTACCTTCTCTCTTTGAGAAGGGGTTAGTTTATTACTAATCACCTGAGGCATCCTTGCCGAAGAATCCCGACGGGGCTGCTCAGGCAAGTACCCCTCCTTGGGGGTGCTGACTTCTCAATCCTACTTTCCGACCTTGGCATCAGAGTTCTTGCAATGAGAGAGAACTAATTTTCATTTGTATTGTGCTGATCGCAATATAAAATGTAGATTGCAAAAAAAAGTGTAAATATCATAGCGATATTCGTGATATGTAAACAACAAACCAAAGTGGCACTGATTTAAATGTCTCCAAGTAGCACGATTTTTGGCTTAATATGTAGAAAGAGGATACCAAAAAAACAATTTACAATTATAAAAATTTTCATTTAGCTTAAGCATGCAGCCCTAATCATTTTTTGCCAAATACCTTTTTGGACTGACTCTACGCTAGATACTCTCACCAAAATACCGCGTTCACTCTATGGCCCAATCCTACTTAAGAGATCCCCAAATAGTTTCCATGAAGTTTTATTCACAAAAATAAATGTATATGAGTGATGATGAGGAGGGGACAAATTAAAGAGACCCCCCCCAAAAAAAAAATGCAAATGTGTACGATTACTGAGGCCTTTTGTTAAGTGTCGACCCACTCGTTTTCTGGGTGATCCGAAAACAAACAGGTCAGTCTCTCCAATTGGGGAACTTTTTACCTCGGCACCAAAAGCAACAGAATCTGTGCCATTTCTGGAATGACCTTTTACCCTGCTGATTGTAGTATGTTACTGGTCCTGTCCTGTTCTAAGACATCCACCCTCCCAAGCTTTACCTTCTCTCTTTGAGAAAGGGGTTAGTTTATTGCTAATCGCCTGACGCGCTTCTACTGAGGAATGCTGACAGGGCTGCCCATGCAATTTTAGCGTGCCAGAGTGCTCCTCCTCTGGGATGCTGCTTATTCAATCTCACTTTCCAACCCTAGTGTCACATCTTCCTGCCGTGGGAGGGAGATAGATACCCAGTCTCTAAATGGGAGCGGGAGTTAAGTGTGATTTCAAAATTAAAATGATCAGGTTGGAATAAGGGAATAGAAAGTAGCAATGGTGTGACCAGTGTAGTTAGTTATTAGTAAATTTAGAAGGTGCTTGTTAAAAAAGAATAGACGAATAGATTTTTTCAAATATGGGGTTTTAAGCAACAACAACAGTACTTACTTAATTTTCCTGGCGAAAATAGTAATATATCTAAGAATTACGAAAATTCATTGAGTAGAAGAACTGTTATTGTGTTTTTAGTAAAAAAAAAAAAAAGTCTATCACTATGGACTAAAACAAAACGCCAGGCATTAAAGTGGCGAAAAGGGAGATAAGTATGTTCCCTGTATTGGCAATCTTTAAGGAAATGCAATTTTCTCCCATTTTATGTAAAAATCATTTTTTACTATAAATAATTTTCTACTGGATGAATCTTCGTAATTTTTGGATGTATTACTATTTTCGACATGACAATTAAATAAATTTGCTTTAAACCACATATTTAAAAAAAAAAAAAATCGATCTGTCGACTCTATCTTACCAAACACCATTTAGAATGAAATAATCGTATTATTGTGGTGGATACTTCCATAATGTTTTCAAAAAATGGATTTTATTAAATATCCAATGTTTTCAACTTTGTGTTAAAATGTGCATGATATTTCTAATGCAAAAATGAAATTAAAATTTAAAAAATAATTTATTTACTTTGTAGATTGTAAATATTCAAATCATTAGATCTTAATTTTTATTTCAAATTTTAATCGTATTCTTAATTTTTTTTCTTCTTTTTTCTTTTTTTTTCTTTTTTTTCTTTTTTATTTGTGTGTATTACTTATGTGGAAATTTTATGTAGAACTGTTTTGCAGTGCGTACATGGAAACATATTTCTTTCAAAGTATGGGGAAATTATTATTATTTTTTTTTAATGCCAGATTTTTCCTGGGGAAAATATTATGTTTTAATTTCTAGAAAGTTTTGCTAATTAGTTTCATTTCATACAGAATTAAATATTTTTTTATATAATTAAATAATTAAATTTCTTTTTTAATTCAATATATTAAGTGCCTCTTACTCAGAAAATGTATTTATTTTATGAAAGAAATATTTTTTAATAACCTGTGTTTTCTATCTTCATTTCTAGTGACGGGAAAAAATTATATATATATATATATATATATATATATATATATATATATTCCAAACAAATCACCTCTTATCAAGGCCTAAAGGTCACACGAGGATAAGAGTTATAAACACAATTATCATATGATGTATATGTGTAATAGTTCATGACTCATGTATCTAAAATAATTATATGCAATTTTTACATATTTTTATTTTATTTATTATATATATATATATATATATATATATATATATATACCGCATGTCCAAAAAGTCATTGAAGGGTTTTTGAACTTAAATAGATTCTTTACTTTTGATGATACCTTTTCTGTAATTTTTTACACCATCTGACTAAGACACTGGGAAAAACTTTTTTTTTAAAATGCAAAATTCAAACGATTTTTATTTATAAAAATAATGTCTTTTAAATGTTGCCCATTTTCAGCTTCGCATATTTGTGCTCTTTCGAAAACATTACTCATGATAGATTGCAGGATCTCTAGATTGCGATTTAACTCCCATATTTCGTTCCTGATGTTTTTTTTTTAATTCTTGCAGGGTTTGGGGTTTGTTAACATAGACTCTTTCTTTAAGATATCTCGACAGAAAAAAATTGGGGCTAGTCAAGTCTATGGAACGTGGTGGCCATTTGACATTACCATAACGAGAGATCATGTTATCGCCAAGCATTGCCTGATTTTGGTAAAACAATTTCACAACTTGCATACGTTGTTCAATGCTATACTTATCTGTAATTAATTTCCAAAATATTATCTGTAAAATATCTGAAATAGAGAAAAAAATCATCGTTAATGGTAAAATGATAAAAATGTTCAACCTTTCAGTAACTTTTTGGACATCCTGTGTATTATATATACATACATATATATATATATATATATATATATATATATATATTATTTTTAAAATATATTTTCTTATAATATAATTAAAAAAAAAATATATATATATATATATATATATATATATATATAGTTTCACGTTATAATTTGCTTATGCATAAACATTTATATGATTTTATGTATATCTAAGATTAATTCAAGTTAGTCGGATTTTCAAAGTCAGACCTAAATAGCAAATCATTTGACATATAGCTATTAATTTTGTCTTAGTTTATTTATTTTGTTATTTTTCTCTATTATAATAATGGCACGAATATAATTAATCTTAATTAACCCCCAACACAACTGGAAACAACCGTTTATGTTTAAATTAGAAAAAAAAATATTTGTTACCGAACATTATGGTAAGAAAAAAAAATTAATGCTTATTTTAAACAGATTTTATTTGTTGTTGTTCTACAGTATTCATCCTAGCCAGATTGAACTGACTTCCTACGTAAATTCACAGGTGGTCCTCAGTCGTCTGTAATGGTTGGTGCATTTTCGGTCAGGAAGCCAGAATCTTCAGACAGCCTGATCACCAGATGCCTTGACAGGTATTACCACTCTGAGTGGACGTAGGAGCAATGGTAACTTAGTGGCAAATTCCACATTCCCCACAACCCCCAAATAGAAGCCTCACCGCTGGATGGTTTTTAAAATCGTAGATAGGACCAACAGATTTCATTGGTTATTAGGCAGCTGGAGTATAAAGATAAAATTTTGTGGAAACTACTGAAAGAAAGGAACCTTTCAACCATGTTTCATCATGGCTGATGAAATAAGAACAAGCTACTCGTGTGGATTAAATAATGGGTTCTGTTTGCAATTTCAATATAGATTTAAGAGTTCAAAGAGATACCCCTGAAGAACGGTAATCATACTTACTTTTTCATTTGCAAAGTTCGTCATCAATAAACTTTACAACATTTATTTACCATGGTACATGGTGAATGTGCTAGTATTGCTGTGTTTCCTGTGTTCTTGCTCTTCCATCTTGCATGGTAGTGAAACATGGCCCCAAACATTTCTGATTGGCAATGACATCAGTGTAATTATCGTACCATGATCTAATCGATGTGTGGCTACAAACTGAAGGAAAATATCCTTTCAAGCCTGCTTTTTCAGAAACTTATTATTTGTGGGATTGTTAATGCCTAACACACTCTGCATCTTGGGTGGTTGGGCATTGTGGAACCTCTTTCATCAACTCCATAACGCATCTGAAGCATGGTTGGCCAAAGAAGACCTGAAATGACTCGACTGCATCTAACCCTTTCAATTGAACTGCATGGAGAGTACAAATGAGACGTTGAGGCGTTGCTTACCCCAAAGTCCAGGGCATTTTAATTACAGAAACCTGATAATGATAATGTAGGTTTAAGCTTACATTTCTGCTTAGTTCAGTAAGGAAAAATGTATCCACTTTTATATATATATTTTATACCAAAATATCATAAAAACATATATATATTTTGTTTAAATAATCCAAATGAATTATATTTTGGCCAAAAACATAATGGGTAAAAATAACAAATAAGTTAGGCTAGTCCGAATCAAATAAACAGATTGCTATTTGAGTCTAACTTTGAAAATACCGACTAACTTTAATTTATATGTTAGATATATGATATTATATACATGTGTAATAGTTTGTACATTGGTTGTACATAAAAATATAGCTGATAAAATGGGGTTTAATTTAGTCAATTGTCTTCTAGGAAGATTCCTTTTTCTGGTTCTCAAGTTAGCCGTAGAATGCGGTGGGTGTACCGGTTCTGCTCGATGCTCAGGAGGTCATCCTCCCATGTATTACCTCCTTCTTTGGGAAGAAGCAAAGATATTACTCTTACACCCCCCCTCATCTTCCCCATTAGGAGTAAGGGGTATTGCCGATCATCTGAAGCATCTCTACCAGAGACTGCCAACAGGTCTGATTTAGGCAACAATTTTTTTTATAGGTATCTGACAGCGGCCCCTTGTGTTGCTCAGGACCCTCATTAAGATTGATTTTATGTCACGTACAGCTCTCATGTGAGAGGTGTGGGGAGGGGATAAACGAGAATATCTTTTGACTAACATTTATCAGAGACGTAACATTAGAATTTAAGTGAATTGGACATAACAGTAAGTAACAAAGTGTAGTACCTGTTGTAGTGCTGCTCTTAGTCTATTCTGTGCTTGATCTATGAATGCGAATCGTAGATTGCGACATTTTCCTTTTGCTTCCAATCCTGAGTGTACCTTTTTGGGAAGCTGGTTTTCCTCACATTAAAAAGTTGTAACGTAGTACACACGTTTACATGCACATGAACAAGTAGACATTCGGAACCCAACACATTGTAGCAGAGTACATCACAAAGAACAGAAGACTCACTTTTTCCCGATGAAACAGCAACATTTATTTCTGGGTACTTTCCCAAATAAAACGTGATCCTGAACGTGATCGTCTCTCTAACGTGATTGTGATCGTCAATCTGTGCACACACTTTTTTTGTAGTTGTTTTCTTTTTCCTTACCATGACGTCACTTCGCTCATGGCTCGGTATTGGCATAGAGCCGCCATACACAAGTCCATGCTTTGTTACAAAGTCACCTTGTGTCTAACTCTTCCCTCGTGGGGAGACAAGTAACTAGGAACAGCAGAATTCGATCAAATTCCTACAATGTTCCCACAAAAAAAAATTTGTTCCATTTTACAAACATCCTGAGTTTTGCATGTATATGGTATAATCACGTTCTATTAAATCATTGAAGTTAAGCAACATTGAGCCTGGTTAGTGCTAGAATGGGTGACTATTTGGGAATTCCAGGTGCTGTAAGTGCTCTCTGCTTATCTCGGCGTTGCTTTCGGTCGTGTAGTACTTCTCTTTGTCACTGGACTCAAGCAGTGCCGATTCAGGAGAGGTGTTGTTGGGGATTGTGCAACCCTTGCCTCACAATTACTCACACAACTACGCTTACATTGTCTCTTGAAACTGAACGGAATCATCGAGTTTTGTATTTCAAAATTTTGAAGGCGTTTCTTGATGCCTACATTCATTTTGTATATTTCTTTATTCCGTTGAACATTTGAATATCTGCTATGTGGGCAGACTTAGATATATAAAGTCAGTTTTTAATTTAGGGAAAAATCATGCTCCCCAAACAGAGACGCTCAAAAAAAAAAAAAAAATCTTTTTCTTTTAATTCCTCAGTCTAGAAGGACTACTTTTCACTGAACATGGACAAAAAACACTATGCAGTATCAGAACAGGTACTCCACTTCGTTCCTAGCTAAACGGCCAAGAAGCTTAACTTTTATAGTTACTCCTCCAATGCATTGAAAAATGTCTCCTCAGAAAGCAATATACTAAAAAAAAAAAAAAAAAAAAAAAACTTTTATAAGCTATTTTTTACATTTTGTACAAAACAACATTCATAAATATATGAAATATACATACTTACCTGGCACAGCTTGTGTCAGTGTTGTATGTACCAGTCGGGGATACATCTTCGACAATCAGTTCGACAGTGGCTTTGTTGCTATCGGACTGAGGTACGGTTCTGTTCAGTCCTAGGAGGTCCACCCTCCCAGGCTTTACCTTCTCTATGAGAAAGGGTTACTTTATTGCTAATTGCCTGGTGCGCGCCTAGTGGGGAATGCGGATAGGATCTGTTCAGGATTTTTTTTTTTTTTTTTGTAGGCCAGAGTGCACTACACCTAGTGCACTGGCTTTTCAAAACCCCAGCTGACCTTGTGTCTAACCTCTTTCAGAGGAGCAACTATTTTTTTTGTTTGTTTTTTGTTATCATATTCGAACATTTTTTTATACATTCATCAATCAATATCACAATACATTTTTCTGGGAAATAAGTCATTTTTTTTATTATCATAACCTCTATCTCTGCTTATATATAAAAGGCACTTTATCTGTGTTTGTGTCTGTGTATGTGTAAGTTTGTTCCCTATGGACTCCGAAATAGCTGGGCCAATTTTTTTAAAATTTCACATAAATGTACTTCATGTGTCGGGGAGAGTTTTTAGATTGGCTTTGTGTCGGAATGCCTCCGATAAGTATTTAAAATCCATAATAAAAAAAAAAATCATATTAAAAAAGGAACAGTCTAATTATGACTAAGGTTAACACCCTTATACAGCCTAAAATCACAAGTGCATTTGAAAGGTTTTATCACCGCACAATCAGAACGGTCCAGCATATAAAATGAAGAGTAGGTTCTTTGATAAGACAGGGGCACGGTCAAAATGAATGTTTCTGTTTAGAGCACAATTGAATCATGATACTTGACTTTTGCATTTTAAACTTTAATTCAAGCCATTATATAAAATATTTTTTATAAAGTTAACAGTGAATTCTCTATAGTGCATAATAGACTACAATGTGTTGAGGACTAAGTCGCTGTGAGGAGGTGTGTGAAGCTTCCTCCTAATGCACCACTGTGAGTTCTTGACTAGAGCAGGCAATCAATTGGTTTGATTGAAAAAATGGAAGATTTCACTGATTTCGATGAAAGTTGATCTCCATATGAGAGACATAGATATCCAAATGTTTCGTTACAATTCTCTTTTACGTCTTAAGCATTGAGTTGGTAAAGAAGTTAGAAGATTAATTTTACTTACCCCTAATTGGACAGTTAACTGTTATAATATATCTTAATTGTGGTCTCTTGGTTTTCCCAGATTCCAGGACAAGAATTCATCTAGTCTGATGGAGTATCCAACTTAGTGTTCTTACCACAGGCAATATCACTGCATCTATATCTGTATATATATATGTGTATATGCACAAAACAATTTATAAAAAAAGATATGTTATTTTTAAGAGTAATGCGTTTCTTTTCAAGTATTTCTATAAATACTGTTTTTTTCAAATATATTTTATCTACATATTTTTTTTATCTTTATTACATTTTGCAACGGTTTTGCGGCATATCAACCCTTCTGGGGGTTATGTAAAGCCAAAGTTTTTATTAAAATTTAAAAATCGAGAAAGCACAATACTTTGCATAGAATATTTCATTTTGTCTTTTGCACCCTAACTCGACAGAAACGACTGGGTGGGGTGTGTGTGTGGGGGGGGGGGGGAAGAGTATCCTTTCCTTGCACCCAGAACGCTCTTCATATCTATAAAAAAAATGTAAACTCGGCTTGCCGATTTCGTATTCTGCATTAAAATGGCCTTGACGCCAATCCCACTTCTACTATGGTTAAGATTTTTATATCGTCTTTTGTAAACGAGGGTGGAAGGGTTATAAAAGTTGCAAACTAAATCTACACAATTATATTTAAAAAAAAAAAAAAACTTATGTAGAAGATTCATAAATATATACATATATATGTGTGTGTTTATAATTAATGTTTTTGTAGGGCAAAATACTGTCAAGATATTTTTTTTAAAATACACCAGCAAAAATACTAGTATGTGTAAATGCACACAGAAATTGAATTCCACATGTTTAAAAAGTCATACAATAACATAATTTCAGACAGGTATCATTATCTGTGTCTTTGTAAAATTAGTTTTATATATATATATATGCATATATATATATATATATATATATATATATATATATAAATTGTCTCTTATCTATCAGTTCATAATTTTACAAATGAAACTTTGGGTTTGTATTACTGTACACATAGATTCGAAAAAGTTGTCAAAAAACAAATATATAACAAATAAATGTTATCAAAGGCAAGATAAGTTACTTTTCTACCAAACTGGATATATTTTTCGTGTTTTTATTCAATGTAACATGTTTATTCAGCTCGAAAACCATACAGTGTTTACCGATGTATTGGAACATTCAAGATGGCGTCTGATTCTCTCTTTAACACGGTAAGTTTGGGAAAAGATGTTATAAATAAAAAACCGGATAAAATACTGTCAAAAACTTGCTCAATATATGTTACCGTGACATAGGTTGACATATATTCGGCGGGTTTT
>NC_136522.1:48370891-48380891 GCF_053919585.1 Euprymna scolopes | reverse complement strand
TTCTTTTTTCATTTGTTTTTTTTTGTTTTTGTTTTTTGTTTTTCAATAATGTCCATTGTCACTAAAATGTTCTGCGTGAAAAGATAGTAACGTAAGTAGTTGAATAATTTCAACACGAAAACGAGTTATTTCGAATTGTACAAACCCAGTCTAAGGTTTTTCTACAGGGTGTCTGAAAAACTGTACTCACATTTTCATTGGACAATAATGGCGTTGTCTGGACGATAATGGTTTTCAATTTGAACATTTGCAAACACTGTATATGTTGTTAGTTTTTATCATTCCGAAACCAAAAGATTTATTGAATTCTCATTCCTAAGTTTTTATCTATATATTAATACGATAGCATGTGTGTTATTTTCTGTGTCACGCTTACATCTTTTTTCTCTTGAGTGTCGTTTAATTGTTATACTAATATAATAATATAATAATATATATGAAATCTGCATAAATTAAATTATCATATTTAAGCGTATTTTACGATTGGGCTATGCCGGGCGTCTCTGCTAGCTTAGATAAAAACTTTTGCAGTTTTAACAAAAGAGCTACAATAATATCAGGGCGTCTCTATTTACACTGAACATCCACAGAATACCAACATCAATAGATTACATATGAATGAGTCCCCTGTGGAATTTTCACAGGTCCCACTAGTTTATTTATTAAGTTTTTTACATAAACAAAAAAAAATAAAATAAAAAATTTTCACTTGTTTTTTGCGTTCGAGACTATTCCCTTTCACTATGATTATAAATAAAGGTTTCATAGTTATTTGAAGTGTGAGTACATTTTTACATTTTCTTGAGACAACCGAAACTTGAAATTCAATATGATGACATAAATATTTCCCACATAGTTTTTTTTTTTTTTTTTTTTTTTTTTAGAGAGGTTATGGTAAGGGGCGGGGTCTATGAATATTACCTTAAATATTTAAAGTTTTATGTTTTACGCATTTTCATACCATCCTTTCCTTCTCCAAATTATTTCTTTTTTCATTTCATATCTTAAAATTTGTAGCGGTTGTTAAGACATATCCATTCGTCTCAAAGGAGTTGTTAAATGTTATGAGGAAAATAGCGTTCGCTATTCAACGAAACACGTGTAAGATGTAATATAATGACAATCTAGGCGTCTGCCAAAAAAAATGAATGAATGAATGGATAAAATAAATAAAAATTAAATATTGTAACGGGCTGAAACAACTGTAATAAACCTGTAACCTTTTTGAAATGAACATAAAAATGTATGTATTATTTGCATTCTTCAGACTACTGTTCTCATCTTGAGTGTCATTTTCACAACGTTCCAATCGGTGTAACCTCAGCCCTTCTTTTAGGTGTGTCCTGTCGAACTCAGGAATCTGGATGAAATGTTGTGAAAAGGATACTCAAGATGAGAGCAGTAGTCCTAAGAATCTAAATAATTCAAATAACCAATCCTCATCTCAAAAATTCAAAAAGATAATAAAAATTTATGTTTGTTGCTGATGAAATGATATATTATAAAAGTATTTCTAGCTCCAGTATTGCACTATTGAGCTATCTTAAAAAACTTTATTTTTTGTTATTTTCACCTATATTTGAATATCAGATTAGAAAACTTTTATTCCAATTGGTATATATATATATATATATATATATATATATATATATATATACTAGCAGAAAGACTCGACGTTGTTTGGGATTGAATGTACTTTTTAATTATGCTAATGACACAATATTATATTCTTTGTTTTCAATCCTTTTCTTCCCGTTTCTCAATGTAGTCAGAAGCTGAAATGCTGGAAAACTTTGAATTAGTGCCCTATTAAAATCCCATTAAAATCTGATATGCATATTGAAGTTTTAAGGTTAGTACTACCCCCCCCCCCATGTTTACTTTGAGGTGGGGGCATATAGATATTCTGGCATATAGAGGATAACGTAGAGATTCAATACCACTTCCTTTGTCTTTCTCCAGAAAATTTTATAAATATGATTTAAATATGATAAAAGAAAAAAAAATATTTTACTGCATTACCCAGTTAGGGGTGCACTTAAAGATTCAGGAACGCTTCCACTGTCTTCCTTAGTTAGTTTCACATATGGATACACTTTTTGATTTCATGTAGATTCTGTACATCTTTCTTTGTATATGGAACATACAAACATCGCATAGATATGGGTAAGTTTGTATGTCCGTCTAAAAGTTTTTTAAAAAACCCAAAAAACTACAAAACAAATACCCACAAAGTTTGCCTTGGAGGAATAATATTTAAAATTTAGAAAAAGTTATTCATTATCTATGGGTCAACTGTGCCAGTTTTTTTTTTTTTTACGGGTGGGGGGCAGATTTTTAATGCTATTGTGTACTGGTTTGAATAGAAAATGCAAAAAACAGGGGAAAAAAGATAGATGGGTAGAGATAGTTTTAATAGAAATATATTACACTTAACCCCGGGCAACGCCAAGTAACCCTGCCAGTATAAAAATATATCCTCTATATCGTTGATGTGTTAACATCTTTACAAGCAGAACATTTTGGCATTTTACAAAATTGCTTTGTGATTCATTTAAACCAGTCCAGGACTCGATTTTTCTTTTCTTTTTTTTTTTTTTTTTCATAATTATTCAATAGCAGTGCAACTGATTTTTTTTTAATCGCTTCAGGCAACATATGAAGCCACTTGACCGAAGGAGATGAAAAACAAAACAAAACTATATAACCTACGGTCAAAAACTAGCCAATGATAAGTGGTGTTAGATGGATAGATTCTGACTAAGAAAACAGCAATACTTCTCCCTGTGTCAGAAACATCGCTCATGGAATGTGAGAACCAAGGGAGAAAATCGGGGAAGCAAGAGTTATGAGGATGCCAAAAGTAAACCTAAGGTCCCCTTTCTGCTTTTGACAACTATGTGAATTAGGATTGCAAAGGACTTAATATATATAGTGTGTTTTAGAAAAAGGTCGAATAAAAAATGTTCATGATGATGATTAAATAAAATGTGGGTTTGTTTTACTATACATATCAGTTCAAAAATAGATGTCGATAAATAAATGTTATTAAAGGCAAGATAAGTTACTTTTCTACCTAATTGGATAAGTTCGTTTTTTTTTTTGTATTTTTATTCACTTTAAAGCGTGTAATCGGCTCGAATATCATATAGTGTTTATCGATAAATTTGAAAAAGACAAATGGCGGCGAGCTTTTAGTTGAATACGTTAAGTTTGGGAAAATGAGTTCAAATTAAAGAAATATACAAAATACTGATAGGCTGACATATATTCAGTGGGTTTCTAACAGTATTTTGTATAATGTTTTTGTTTGAACTCATTTTCCCAAACTTACCGTGTTCAATTAAGAGCTCGCCGCCATTTGTCTTTTTCAAATATATTGATAAACACTGTGTGATATTCGAACCTATTACACGTTTTAAAGTGAGTAAAACCACTAAAAACTTTTCCAGATAGGTAGAAGAGTAACTTATCTTGCCTTTGATAACATTTGTCATATATTTGATTTTTGACCATTTTTTAGAATCTATGTGTACAGTAAAACAAATCCAATATATGTCTGCAGTCTGAGTAGCTCTATTGGCAATTCCGAGACAATTGACAATCAACAAACCTTTTCTCAAAGAAAAAAGGTAAAGCCTGAGAGTGGTTCATCTCCTAGGACTAGAAAACACCATATTACAACGCAAGAGAGTACGGCCAGCTGATGCCACAGTGGATTATCCACCAGTGATTGATTGTCGAAGACGTATCCTCGACTGATATGAATGTGAACACTTTAATCCATGATTTGATAATTGTTCTCGTACATATTATTCTAAAGCTATTGCTTCAATAAAAATCAAGAAAGAGCATCATCCGATTAATGCCGTTCCCATTAAACGTAACACTTCTTGCTAATTTGTAGAGTTCACAAAGATCGTGCCTAAGGAATGTTTGGTCTGCATGAAGTCCTTTTCATTGGTTGCAACTATTTGTCAACCTGCATAGTTCCAAATTTTTACCTCCGATACTGAGAACATGAGAACAGCAATGCTCAACAATTGCTTGTGAAGTCAGGGCAAATTTGGATCAGAATGCATGAAAGAATCGTGCAGAAGCAATGTTGGTACTAGTGTTGGAACGAGTAATTGGAAAAATCGGAACTTTTAGGAGTATTGGAATTGGTATGGAAATCGGAAAAATTAGTATCTATTTTCCAATGCCAAAAACGATTTTTTCATTTTCTTTTTTATTTAGTTTTGTTAAAATTAAAGTCTTCCACTGCTGTTAGTAATGATAAATAATAAATATTTATTAATTTTTTTTTTAATTTAGTTTTGTTAAAATTAAAGTCTTCCACTGCTGTTAGTAATGATAAATAATAAATATTTATTAATTTTTTTTTTAATTTAGTTTTGTTAAAATTAAAGTCTTCCACTGCTGTTAGTAATGATAAATAATAAATATTTATTAATTTTTTTTTTAATTTAGTTTTGTTAAAATTAAAGTCTTCCACTGCTGTTAGTAATAATAAATAATAAATATTTATTAATTTTTTTTAACTAATAGAAAAACTAAAATCTATAGATTATCCCTTAGAAGTGTATTCTTTTACGCTTAAGAAAATATTTCTGCACATTTTACATGTGTTTTTACAATAATTGGGGGAAAATAACTACTTCACAGTTAAATATTTACAGATTTATAAAGAATCGGAATTGGAATCGATGATTATATCAGAATCAGGGAAAATATTGGAATCGTCTGATCACTAGTGGATACTTTCACTCCATCGATTTATGGTTCATGCTTGATATGCCACTGCTTGCCACCATCACAGGCAGAGAATATCAGAGGATAACAAATCCTGAAGCTGACTTCTTCTCCTCCTAACCCAGCCCTCTCCGGATTTTCACCATAACCTTGTTAGCCAGGTTGCAATCCTAATGCTAATTCATATCAAATCTGTTTGTCATGACTGACCCTTCCAGAGATTGGAGTTCCAAACGACCTAGCTCTGACACTACTAAATTGCCACCGTCCCTACCATGGTTAGGGTTTGACTTTAAGTGAGACTTTTTGTTGATCAGTCTCTCCTGAAATTACTCTTTCAGCTAGGGAGTCAGTTTATGTGGGAGGTTCTGTCTTGCAAGAACTACTGTTTATTTCCTTCTTCATGGTCACAGTAATACTCAAAGACTTGTGGGTCCCATTTTTAGGGGTCACTCTTTATTTTACGAGAGAGAAGAAAGATTTAATTGGAACCTTAAAAATATTGGTAATTCCTTATGTACTCGCCATAATTAGTCCAGCATCTGAGCAAAAAAGAAAAAAAAAATGAGCCCATAGGAACACGCGGTTTAAATGCTTCATGAAATTGCAATTTCATCAGATTTTCTTTCTTTTTTTTCTTTTCTTTTATTTGTTTTTTTGTTTTTCTTTGTTCTTTTTAAATGTTTTGATTTTGTTCTTTCCTTTTTAAAAAAAAATAAAAACCTTTTAAAACATTTAATACAGACAGACTGACACAACATAACACACTAATCAATCAAAACTATAAAAGAAAACTTTCACACAGATTTTTGACTATATGTATTTCAACGGAACTCAACATCTCAAATACACCAAACACTAAGAGTTCCTTCCTTTGCTTATAGTTAGAGAATATATTACTTGTACTGATTGGACTATTGTTCTCGTCTTGAGCATTATTAGTGCAATGTTTCGGTCGGATTGACTTTCGACCGTCCTCAGGCATGTTGGTTGTTGTTTGGAAATAAAAAGAGACCATTGCCAGTAACTTTTCTCTTTTCTATGTATTTGAGATGTTGAGTTCCGTTGAAGTACATGTTGTCACAAATTCAAAACATAAAATAGACTAACTCACAGAATCTGAAAATATTTACGAAGCCAGTAACTTTTTTATCCAAACAACATCCAACATGCCTAAGGATGGCCGAAGGACAATCCGATCAAAACGTTGCATAAATAACACTCAAGATGAAAACAATAATCCGATCAATACAAGTAATATAAACAATTAGACATCATAAAAAAAAACAGAACTCTAGTTAGCCAATAATAACAAATTATGAAATTTTGCAACAATTTCTTTTTAATAATTGCTTTTGCATTACCCAGAATTACCCCTCCTGTATAAGGACATTTTTATTTACGCTATGTGCTATTTTTTTTTTGGGGGGGGGGTCCAAAATATTAGATAGATATGAACGTATGTAAATGTCTACTTATATATGAAAGGAACTTTGTCTGTGTATCTGTGTATGAGTTTTTTCCCTATGGACTCCGAAACAGCTGAGCTGATTTTATGAAAATTTCATACAAATGTACTTTATATGTATGGGAGTGTTCCTAGTTAGGTTTTGTATCAGAATACCTCCGATAAGTATCAAAAATCAATAAATGGGAAAAAAAAGCAGATTAAAGAAGAAACAGTCCGATTATGATCAAAGTTAACACCCTTATACAGTCTAACATGATAAGTGCATTTAAGAAGTTTTATCACAGTACAAGCAGAAAGACCCGTCTTATATGAAATCAACAGTAGGTTTTTTGATAAGACAGGGGCGTTTAAAATGAATGTTTCTGTTTACGGTACAATTGAAAAACGATACTTAACTTTTGCATTTTAAACTTAAATTCAATCCATTATATAAAAATAATTTTATAAAATCAGCAGTAGGTTCTCTACAGTGCACTGTAGACTACAATGTATTGTTAAATCACTATGGAGAATGCATCGCGTGGGATCCACAACTAGAGCAGGTAGTCAATTTATTTGATTTCGATGATAATAAAAGTATTGGAAGTGTGGAAAATTTGTTGATCCTCATTCGATTCAGGGCAACGTCGGGTCTCTCTGCTAGTAGATAGAGAGATATGAACAGATAAACAGGTATGAATAGATAGATATAAATCGAGGTACATTATTCTGCTATATATCTGGAAATGTGATTGTGTTTGGTGATGACATTGAATAAATGATAAATTCGAGACATTTCGAAAGTTAGAAATTGTAAGATTGAGATTTTTTTTCACATGAAATATTAGTTTAATTGTAAAAAACACTTTCCACATTATCATTCCAATACAATCACATGAAGTTAGTAATGAGAGCCTAGGAAGTGATATAGATAATAAATACAACACAATAATTACAACAATAATATTATAACATAATAATAATTACATCACAAAATTAATTGCAACACAATGATCATATTAACACAATAAAATTACAACACAATATTACAATACAATCATATTACAACACAATATTACAACACAATATTACAACACAATCATATTACACCACAATAATAACCACAACACAATAATAATTACAACAATAATGTTACAATACAATGATAACTACAACATAATACTATTACAACACAATAATGATTACAACAGATTAATAACTGCTACACAATTATTACTAAAACGTAATATATGAAAAATAATTACAACACAATACCTTTAAAAATATGAAAACAGTAAATTAACAACACAATAACGTAAACAATACCTAAAATATAAACAAAATAGTAACATCAACAAAACACTAACTACAACTTATACAGAGAATAATCATATTAATAATATTAGCTGCAACACATGAAAAATCGATAAAGTTAATGATGAAACTAGTTCAAGCATAAAAAGAATTAGGAATTACAATACAAATGTCCAGGAACTGATATATTTTGTAATTCCACCTTTTGGTCAAGATCAAAGTGTAGTATCTGTTCCGGCAGATACTGCACTTAAGATAATTTGTACCAGTCAATGGAGGGGAAACCCTCTATACTGGGACAATTATTATTTTTGGTAACCAGAGTGACCCCTTTTTGCCTACTTTTAGGGGAGCTGGTTTTTACCTCACATTAAAAACGGCCTTGTGCCTAATTTGCTCAGTGGGGGAGCAAATAAATACCATCTGTTCTTCAGATGCTGCACTTCCATTTCTTGTTCTCTTTCGGTGGAGGGAAATCCTTCACGACTGAGACAATTTTTATTTTTGTACCTTTTCTCCACGTTAAAAAACGACCCTGGTGTCTAACTCTGTCCCGTGGGGAGGCATAGTAAATAGGTACAATACAACAGTTCGAATATTAATACATACTAGCAGGACCCGTGGAAATTCTACGGTAGTTAAAATCTTTTAAAACACATCAGTAAGAAATTCCTTATAAAAATGAACGTATGGAAGCAAGTAGAACAAACAAAGAACTTTAGTTTAAACTTTTATTGAAGGTCAATGCGATCGTAACTGATGCTGTTGATATTGTCAGGAAGTGCTGGTGATGATTGAGGCGGTGACAGGGACGTCAATAAGCTGCTTGGAGTGAGAATAGTGGTCAGTCAGCAGGTTCTTGGGAGTCAGATTGTGAATTTAAAAAACTGTGTGACATTGTTGACATCGATTTTGTGCAAGTTCTGATGGCCCCAAGTTATTTAATATTTCAGGACATTTTGGATTACATGTGTGAGTAATGAATAGGTCACAGAAAACTGCCATTGCATCTTGATAAAGCTGTTGTAGATTCCTAGAACTTCCTGTAAATGTAGATGGTAGAATAACTGGTACACCAGAATAACCATCTTCATTCCTTGTTAAATGATCCATTAAGCCAGAATATTGAGCAGCTCTTAGTTGACTTTTTTTTTTTTTTTTTTTTTTTTTTTACAAAGGCATCACCACATTATCAAGGCCCAGAGGCCATTCAAGGATAAGGGTTAAAGAGTGTACAGTAGAAATTGGTCAATATAGTAATCATTAGTAATGAAAATTTGGTAAATTTAATAACTTATATGGAACGGCTCATCAAGAACTTATTTACTTTAGACTTGAACACAACCATATTGTAGTCAGCCGGAAAGCAGGAAAAGGGAAGACAATTCCACAGGCGTGCAGTTCTAAGAAAGAAGCTTTGTTCATGGAATCTACGTTTAGGTTTAGGCACAGATAAAGAGTGGGGGAAATTATTGATAGTGTTTACAGCTAGACGAGTGTTTCTTGTGAAAGTTTGGCGAGGGGGGACCATAGATTGAAGCTCAGTTGAACACTTTCCATGAAAATAACGATACATCAGAGACAAACTCGCAACATCTCTTCTGTGAGATAGAGGTTGCAAGGAGGAGAAAAGGACATCTCCTACGAGGCTACGAAGTCTATTTTGAACTCTATCAAGGCAGGACAAGTCCTTTCTAGCAGCTCCTGCCCAGATGTGGCAACAGTATTCCATCCTTGGACGTACCTGGCTCTTATATAGGTAGAGAATAGCATCAGCAGTGAGATATCTACTGGATCGATAGAAAGATCCCACCATTTTTCCAGCGGCCTTGGCAACAGATTTGATATACGTGTTCCATTTAAGATCAGGAGTAATGGTCAAGCCCAGAAGCTTGTCAAAACTTGAGGCCTCCTGAAAACGAGAGCCATTCATTTCAATTGAGGACAAATGTGAATTAGAATGTTGATGATGTAAAGAGAGAAGCTTGGTTTTAGATGCATTAAAAGTAACCAGCCACTCCTTTCCCCATTGTACTACGTGCTCAAGATCAGAGGAGAGAGAATTGGAGAGAACTTGGTCGTTTACTGTCTTAGATGTGGTACCATAAATAGTAGTGTCGTCAGCATAAATGTCTACAAATGATGTAAGGATATGATTTGGAAGATCATTAATGTAGATCAGGAAAAGAGTTGGGCCCAGGATGGATCCCTGAGGGACACCGGCATTAATACTGTGAGCTTCTGATTTTTGCCCCTTAACTACTACTCTTATGAACCTATCAGAAAGAAATGATTTAATAATTGAGAAGACTTTTCCAGCTATACCATAGCTAGCGATCTTATGAAGTAAACCTTTATGCCATACCCTATCAAAGGCCTTAGATATGTCAAGAGCAATTGCCCTAGAAAGATTGCCACCGTCGAGAGATTTGCTAATCCTATGCGATATAACTGTAAGGGCATCTGCTGTAGATCTAGCAG
>NC_136522.1:48360891-48365891 GCF_053919585.1 Euprymna scolopes | reverse complement strand
ACACTTCTTCCTTTTTTTTTATTTTTCTCTCTAAACTTATTCATTTTGTTGAAATATTTAAGGAAAAACGGTTAACCAGGATCTGTTTTGATATTTTTTTTCTTTGTTTAGGGGCTAAATGGTAGAAGCCTTTTCTTTGTGTAACAGTATTAGTGTTTAATATTAGTGCTGATTCTAAAAGTCTTCTTTTAGCTCTATCTATCACGTATTTAATAATTTTCGCATGATCTTAATTAAATGAGTGATCGTGTTTTGCACAATGGCAAAAAAGTGCATTTAGGGCGTTACCATTCCTTATATCTCTTCTGTGTTCGTAAAGTCTTAATTTTAATTTTCGCTGTGTTTCACCTATGTACGCTTGTTGACAGTTGTTACATGGGATGGAATATATACCGGTGTCGGATGTGAGGGTTTTGGGATAGTGCTTGGTAGTTTTTAATGTCTGTTTTATTGTTGTGGAAGTTGTTTGTATCAAGTGAAAACCAAGTCTATCAAGAGTGTCGTAGATTTTTGTATTTTTGGTGTGGGTGGGAATGAAAAGATGTCTGTTTAATAGTGAGGTATTTGTTTTATTTTTCTGTCTGTTTATATTATAGTGTATTTTCGTAGCTTTTCTCTTTGCGTAAGAAATGAAGTAGGATGGGTACTGTAGTTTTTTTTTAAACATTCGTAATGCATTGAAATTCATCATTAAGATATTGTGGGTTTCAATATCCTGAAGATACCCTCTGAAATAGGGACGAAACGTTGATTACTTTAATAATTTCATTCGGTTTTTCTATTTTTCTCAAAACATAACGTCAACCATCGCTGGTATTTTTATTTTTATTTTTTATACATATATATATATATATATATATACTATAATAATTACTAGTGTTTCGCCCTTTCGGGAATCATCAGAGCAAGGTGTCACGATTTATACCAGTCGATAGATTCTAACACGGTGACATGGGTTCATCAGCAAGGACGTATATATATATATATATATATATATATATATATATATATATATATATATATAAGCTGTGTGTGCGTGTGTGTGTCTGGTCACGAATAGGCTCCTATATGGTTGACTATTTTAAAAAACTTATTACAGATAATGATAGAAGATGTATCGAGACACAGAAATGGGTATGTTTGATTTGGCAGAACGGTGGTTCATTAAAATTGTGGGTTCTGCGTTCGCACCTGGTCCACAAAGTATGAAAATAAAAAAATTAAAAATTAAAAAAAAAAGTTTACAAGTGTTTTTGATATAGATGTACATAAGAATACTTTCATAAGTATGTTTTAACTTAACTAGAGATTGTATAATAAAATTGTGGGGTCTGCGTTCGCGCCTGACCTCCATGGAATGGAAATAGGCACAAACTTTAATAAAGACTTTTCATATCTATCTGCGTAAGTATACTTTGATAATTATGTTTTAGTTTGAAGAAATATGGTATAATAAAATTACGGGGTGTTCGTTCGCGCATAACCTCCATAGAATGGAAATATGTCACAAAGTTTAACAAGGTTTTTTAATATAGATCCACAGAATATTGTGATAAGTGTTTCAGTGTGAACAGATATAGATAATAAATTATGGGGTATATCTATTTTATTTTTACTTTCATCATATTTTGCTTTGGTTTTGATACCCCCAAATTCGAAGCTATCTCTTTACAGCCCTTCCTTTTCATAACCTATCATACTTTCATAAATCAGAGTCCATTTTCTGTAAGCTGTTTTTGAACCCAGTCAACGCCGGGTACTTTTGCTAGTATATATTTAAATTTGCTTTTTGCTTACACTTTTTTTATTTTGTTTGTTTTATTTTGTTTTATATTATTTTTAACTGCCACCTAAAAAAAAAAAAAATATGTCGCATTCAAAAATACACAGAAACTGCTGGAATGGTGTTACAATTTGGAGTTTGATTCGCTCCGTCAGAGTCGTCTTATGGAGAGGGTACGAGGTTTGGAGACCCGAAACCCCCAATGATCTAAGACACTACACACGGAGAATCAAAAAGCGAGAAAAACAATCATATACATCGGTCATTGAATTTGTGGTTGGTATCTACAACTCATTTACAACTCGCGAGACGCTGGTGACCACCAAGGCAATACATTTGTGTGTGTTTTGTTTATTCATTTTTTTTTTTTTTCACTTTTTCGTGTTTCCTGAAAACTTTTAAAAAGATCACATATTTTTTTTTGTTTAAAACTTGCCACGTTATATTTACCAACATTGAAAAAGGGGCCTTCAATCAATTGATGAAAGGTTTTTGACGCTCTCTCTCTCTCTCTCTCTCTCTCTCTCTCTCTCGCTCTCTCTCTCTCTCTCTGAACTATAAACGTGATATATCGTTAAGATGTATGACATTGTATATATACATATATATATATATATATATATATATGTATGTACGTATGTATGTATATAAACAAATATATGTACGTGTATCAGACACTTATATACATGTGAACGTCTAATGTGAGATAATATATGCCTACATATACAGTGTTCATATATGTCATACATATCTACAAGCATACATATACATCTTTATACACATGCCTCTGCATACATATACATTTTTATACATATACCTTTACATACACATATATCTTTATACATATACCTCTACATACGTTTACATCTTTATACGTATACCTCTACATACATATAGATCTTATACATATACCTCTACATACATATACATCTTTATATATATACCTCTACATACATGTACATATTTATACCTCAACCTCTACATACGTCTATACATTTTCATACATATACCTCTACATACATGTATACTTTTATGCATATACCTCTATATACATCTACACCTTTATGCATATACCTCTGCATACATATACATTTTTATACATATACCTCTACATACATATATATCTTTATATATATACCTCTACATACATACATATATATCTTTATACATATACCTCTACATACGTTTACATCTTTATAAGTATACATCTACATACGTATACATCTTATACATATACCTCTACATACATATACATCTTTATATATATATATATATATATATATATATATACCTCTACATACATGTACATCTTTACACCTCTACCTTTACATACGCATACATTGTCATACATATACCTCTACATACATATATACTTTTATACATATACCTCTATGTACATATATACCTTTATGCATATACCTTTACATATATACCTTTGTACATATACATCTTTATACATATACCTCTACAAACGTATACACTTTTATACATATACCTTTACATACAAAAGATGTACATATACTCCACATACATACCTTAATATTGTAAAATAGTCCCAAAAATAGTGTTTTATTAACCCTAAAAGAGCCCCTGGGGCACACCTAAGAGTTATCGTGAAGTATAGACAAACAAAATTATATAGAAATCAGTTAGTTACAACATTTCAGAAAGTTCTATAAAAATCCAAGGCATCAATTTTTTTAATAAGCACAAAAGTGTCAATTTTGGCCATTTTAAATCGAAAGGCACCTGGGGGGGGGGGGCAAACGGAGTTTTCCAGAAAAATCCATTCTGTTACTTTTTTACTCATAGCATGTTTAATGTTTGTGCAAAATTTCAAAAAATTCCAAGTCGTAGTTATTAAGAAAAATGCAGACGGATAAACTGACACGGATGAATTTACAGGTTCACCCTCCTTTTGTTGGGAGACCAAAAATAGATGGAACTTCCACCATAACCATTTGGATTTGAAACTATAAATAGTAATGCTAATATTTATAGGACAATGCTAACCAGATGAAAATGCTCAATATTCAAGATAGAGCATTGGTATATGAAAGAAGTTCAAATTTGAAACTAGAAATAGAAAATTTTTTAAATCTATTCATGAATATATATGTTAACATATATATATATATATATATATATATATATATATATATATATATATATATATATATATATATATATATATATATATGTTAACATATATATATATATAAACAGTCATGATCATATTCATTGGCATGGTCCAATAAAAACCTCATTTTGTCTTAAAACTCCTTCAGAAAAGGTTAAATCAAAGGAAATCACAAAGTATAATATATATTTTGAACTGCTCTTTCCAACTCAACAATCGAATTTCAAAAAAAAAAAAAAAAAAAGAATGAATAATAAAGAAATTACAAACGATATTTCAAAATTCCCTTGTTCAAATTTATTGGTCCCGTAATTCTAATGATCGATTGTATGGCCTATAGTCGTTTTCCACTAACTTGTAGCATTCTTCAGCAGTAAATTTAGCCCATTCCTCCTGACAATAATCCTCTAACTGAGCGAGATTCTTAAACTTCCTCTCCATTACCTCAATTTTAGAATCATCCACTAATTTTCAATGGGATTGAGGTCCGGGCTCTGGGATCGCCACTCCAAAACATTGATATTGTTGTCCTCAAGCCATTTCTTAGTCAGATTAGCCGAATGGTTTGGGTCATTATCTTGCATGAAGCACCAACGTCAACTAAGTGACAGCTCTCTAGCAGAGTCCTACTGGTTTTTATTCAGGATTTTAACATAATCCTCCCTTTTTATGATGTCAGTGACCTTAACCTGGTTCAGTGGCAGCAAAGCATCCCCAAGACATCAAACTGCCTCTACCGTGCTTCACAGTTGGTATGTTGCTCTTAGGCAAGAAGGCTTCGCCAGATTTCCTGTAAACAGAAGAAACACTATTATGACCGATTAAATCAAATTTGGTTTCGTCCGACCATATAACATGTTTCCAGTAGGTAGCACCTTTATCAATATGACGCTTTGCGAACTCTTGCCTTGCTTTCAGATGCACAGGTTTCAATAAGGAGGTCTTCCTCGGGCGACATGCTGTCAAACCACCTCTCTTCAAAACCCTACAAACTGTGTGTCGAGATACGTTCACTCTCGAGCTTCTCTGTTCCTCTACAATCTCCCAAACAGTGATCCTTGGGTTTTAGTTGACACG
>NC_136522.1:48350891-48355891 GCF_053919585.1 Euprymna scolopes | reverse complement strand
TCATTACAAAATCATCTACAAAGTTATGGATGGCCTATGCCTCTTCAGAGGCTCCAGGCTATGGATGGGATGCAAATAAATTATTAATCCTTAAGAGAAAGATGGTATTATTAAGATCCATATTGGTTGAAGATTAGTTGGATGGAGGTAAAAAATAAAATGGCTGTGATAAAGCATCCAAAGTGTCATCCTAAGCAGTAATCCTTTGTGAATTTAATTAATCTGTTTCGTTATTTGGTTGTATCTGACCAGATGTAATTGTTACATGGAAAGGGATGTCCCCTTCCCATGTAAATAAGAAAAGTACTAGATAAGTGAAAATGTGATTAGGATAAGCCTAGAATCGAACCCTGTAGGCAAGGTTAAGAGATGGAAAGTTAGAAATCAAATCTATTGTTAATTCTTTTAGAAATCTGAATATTAAATATGTCAGTAAAAGAATGCACAATGCAAATTAAAAATGTATTGTTTAAAAATAGGTTGGATTAGAATTGAGGATTCTTTTGTTTGTCAAAAGTGTGTTGGACAAACATATGTAAAGCCACGTGAAAATTAGTCACCTTTGAAAACACACTTCTGACGTCATAAACAAAGCACATTTCTCGATATAGGATTCTATGGGTTCGGAGTCAGTTAGTCAGTCAGTCAGTCAGAGAGTTAATCAGTCTACAGTTGACATAGTCAGTTGGAGAGGAGAGTCCCTTAGAGGAGAAGGGTACAATAACCATGTAGATCCAAGTTGGAATTCCTGACGTCATCGACCGGTCGATCAGATGAATAAAGAAATCACCATTAATAATTTGTAACTGTTGTCTTGTGTCACATCCTTCATCACGAACGGAAGGTAATTGTGTTTATCATCTTGTAACTCTTGTGTAAACCCATCCAAGTATTATGTGTCCTTCTCCCCATCATCATAAATGAAGTATCTCTTCCTCTTCTCTATATGTGTATAAGAAATGTTGTTGCATCATATCATATCATAATAGTCTGTTGTTGCATCATATCATGTTGTTGCATCATATCATGTTGTTGCATCATATCATGTTGTTGCATCATATCATGTTGTTGCATCATATCATGTTGTTGAATCATATCATATCATAATAGTCTGTTGTTGCATCATATCATGTTGTTGCATCATATCATGTTGTTGCATCATATCATGTTGTTGCATCATATCATGTTGTTGAATCATATCATATCATAATAGTCTGTTGTTGCATCATATCATGTTGTTGCATCATATCATGTTGTTGCATCATATCATGTTGTTGCATCATATCATGTTGTTGAATCATATCATATCATAATAGTCTGTTGTTGCATCATATCATATCATAATAGTCTGTTGTTGCATCATATCATATCATAATAGTCTGTTGTTGCATCATATCATGTTGTTGCATCATATCATGTTGTTGCATCATATCATGTTGTTGCATCATATCATGTTGTTGAATCATATCATATCATAATAGTCTGTTGTTGCATCATATCATATCATAATAGTCTGTTGTTGCATCATATCATATCATAATAGTCTGTTGTTGCATCATATCATGTTGTTGCATTATATCATGTTGTTGCATCATATCATGTTGTTGCATCATATCATGTTGTTGAATCATATCATATCATAATAGTCTGTTGTTGCATCATATCATGTTGTTGCATCATATCATGTTGTTGAATCATATCATGTTGTTGAATCATATCATATCATAATAGTCTGTATTAATAATATGAATCATCTTTTAATATGTACCCCTACACAACAGTAGTATGTTCATTTGCATAAGTTTTAAATCCAAATGGTCGTGGTGGAAGTTCCATTTTGTTAAAGACAAAAATAAAATATAGTTCTTATATCTTGCATTGGATTTTAAATTAAGATGCGGTAAAAAAAAAAAAAAAAAAAAAAAGTTAGATTGTGAGTATTTAAAAAACGTTTGAATGCAGATATTAACAAGTGAAGCAAGCTTGGTCCCCCCCCCCCGTGAGTGCACATTAAACGAGGCATATAAAAAAATTAACTAAGTTCAGCATTTGCCCCCCCCCTATTTAGCCCCAAAAGTCCCCAAAGGACGTCAAATCCTGGTGAGAATGGATAAACGGTGCAGTTTTAGGCCTTAACATATGTAAATTTGAGTTCTGCACCATGCAAAAAATGAAATTTGTCCCCCCCATTTAACTCCCAAAGTCATTTGCCCCCCTCCCCCGCATTTAGCCCCCAAAGTCCAAAAGGCCTTAACATATTTAAATTTTAGTTCAGCACCATGCAAAACTGCTAAATAGATATACACCGAAAATTTTGGACAAATATGATAAAATAGTCCCAAAAATGGAACGTTGTTATTAGGCCTAAAAGAGCCCCTGGGGCACACCCAAAGGTTATCGTGAAGTATAGACAAACAAAATTATATAGAAATCAGTAAGTTACAACTTTTCAGAAAGTTTTATAAAAATCCAAGGCATCAATTTTTTTTTAATAAGCACAAATTTTAGCCATTTTAACACGAAAGCCACCTCTACGGGGGCAACCGGAGTTTTCCCAGAAAATCCGTTCAGTTACTTTTTTTACTCATAGCATGTTTAATGTTTGTGCAAAATTTCAAAAAATTCCAAGTCGTAGTTATTGAGAAAAGTGCAGACGGACAAACTGACAAGGATGAATTCAGAGATTCACCCTCCTTTTGTCGGGAGACCAAAAATAGATGGAACTTCCACCATAACCATTTGGATTTGAAACTATAAATAGTAATACTAATATTTATAGGACAATGCTAACCAGATGAAAATGCTCAATATTCAAGATAGAGTATCGGAATATGAAAGAAGTTAAAATGTTGTAAATTACAATTCATAACGTACATTATTCGAAACTAGAAACAGAAAAAATTTTAACTCTGTTCCTATATATATACACATGTATATATATATATATATATATATATATATATATATATATATATATATATATATATGTTAACATGTATATATACACATGTAAATATATATACATGTATATATATATATATACATGTGTATATATATACATGTGTGTATATATATATATATACCTATATAAATAAATAAAATTAATATACCTGCTCTGTTCACTCATTGAGCACTATTTTGGTAGACACATGTTGTTTCATTGGATGTACTTCTAGGAAACTAAACTCTACTGGCTATATATATATATATATATATATATATATATATATATATATATATATATATATATATATATACACACACACATGTGTATATATATATACGTGTGTGTATATATACATGTAGAGAAATAAAAAAGGAACAAACCGAGTTATGTGTTCATCAAAGTTTCCTCTTTATTTCGAGACTTCCTCTGGAATTAATAAAGACGAAACGTTGATGAACACATAACTCAGTTTGTTCCTTTTCATTTCTCTATTTTGTCAGAATACTATTTCTATTATTATCATCATATATACATGTATGTATATATATATATATATATATATATATATATATATACATGTGTATATTTATACATGTGTATATATATACATGTGTGTATTTATACATGTGTATATATATACATGTGTGTATATGTGTGTATATATATATATACATGTGTGTATATACACATATACATATATACATGTATATACATACATGTATACATACACACAATATACAGGTATATATAAATGTATAATATGTATATTATATATATATATATATATATATATATATATATATATATATATACATATATATATATATATATATATATATATATACTAGCGGGGTTATACCACATTACATTTGATTGAATGATGATCAACGAATGTCTCACAATCCCATATTTTTATCACGACAATATATATATATATATATATATATTTATATATATATATATATATATATATATATATATATATATATATATATATATATATATATATATATATATTGTTGTGATAAAAACTGAAATAAAACAGTAATGCACCTTGGAAATGCCACAACAAAGATTTCTTCAACAATATTTTCCCAATTTACTGTTAATAATATTCCTTTTGCAATAATAAATTGTCTTTCAAGCTGTTTAATATTATTAACAAAAAAACAACTTTTTTTCACAAAAGTAATTGTGAGTTTCGGCTAAATGTTCTTTAAATACATTAAACGAGTGTGTTTCTCTTTTTATTCATTTAAAACTGTGGCAATTAAATTCAATGTTTTCCATGACATCAAATATCATATCTTCTTACTGTAGAAATAACAGTGAGTGAAATATTTTTCAAATCAATATAATGAATATCACTTTTCTAAATACATTTATTTAAAATTGGACTGTTTTAGTCGACTGAATGAAATAAGTTGATTTGGGAACAATTAATGTTAAAATTAGTAAATTTAGAACATTTTTGCTTATAGTCGGCTAACGTACATCCTAATTTTTCGGCGTAGCGATATCAGGAGCGGTGACAAGGCAAATCAGTTCCTTCGCTTTTTTTTTTCTCACGCCCTTATCTCCTCTGTGCATGTACTTTTTTTAATTACGTTTTTCGATCTTCCTTCTTTTTTTTTTTTTAATTATTAAATTTATTATTGAAAAGTTTTTTCGGTCTAATTTATTGAAATTAGTTTTATTTCTTAAAAGAATTATTGAAAACATTACTAACGATTACTATATTATCCAATTGATTACTGTACACTCTTAACCCTTATCCTCGAGTGGTTCCTGGGCCTTGATAAGTGGTTATGCCTATGTAAAAAAAAAAAAAAAACACTCTTTGCGCTCTTAAAAAAAAAAAGAATTATTGAAAACACTTTTTAAAATCTTTTTAAGTAATTTCATAAACATATATTTCTAATAAAATTCCAAGTAAAATAATTTTTTTAATTTTGTTATTAAAGGTACAAACAAAGACTAATTGTGTTATTTTTTTTTATCTTTTTATAATTTTGTTAATTTTATTGTATACTTTTCATTAATTTCCTTTTCT
>NC_136522.1:48338391-48345891 GCF_053919585.1 Euprymna scolopes | reverse complement strand
AAAAAAACTCCCCCTTCTCATGATGGGATTATCATGACAAGTTCAGTAGCACTAGCTCAAATGGTGTGAGTGTGCATCTATAAGTGACACTCTTGGGGACCCTCATCCCGTGAAATTCGTCAAAACCTCCCAAAACATTGTGTGTTATCCTGCCATATTTGGTAATGCTACGAGTGTAAATCAAACGATGTGAGCATGCACAGAGTTTCCAGCCATAAGTAACGCCAATTGGTGGGTGTGAGTGATGTAACCCGTCAAAACCTTTTCCTCCTCATGGTGAGTTATCCTGCCGAATATGGTAACATAATGTGAACCGGTGTAGGAAGGGTAAACTTTATTTTCTGAGTAGTTATGTTCCAGATTTTTAATGGCTCTTCTATTATTGTATGTGGTCAGTTTGGTATAATAATAAACCATATAGGAGCCTATTCGTGTACTGACAAACACACATGCAGTGTGTGTGTGTGTGTGTGTGTGTGTGTGTGTGTGTGTGTGTGTGTGTGTGTGTGTGTGTGTGTGTGTGTGTGTGTGTGTGTGTGTGTGTGTGTGTGTGTGCGTGTGCGTGTGTGTGTGCGTGTGTCATTTGATCATTCTAGACATGATGGCTGAGACGCACTAGGTGCTTATTTGAAGTAAAGCTGGTTTGCACAGAGGTTTCACGGCAGGACTGGGTTGAGATAGCTGGAGGCTAGGTAAGATGCAGAAGCTGCCAGAAGTGTCAACATACAGTGTCTAGTATTCCTAGACAGTCACCCACCTGGTATTGGTCGAACTCAATGTTGCTTAACTTTGATAATCTAACGAAAACTGTTGAATCAACATGATTATACCTTCGTCATAACATGCATACGAGCATGAACTTGCTTTTGGGTATTATTATAAATTATTATAACTTTGATCCATTGCAACCTTTGCAGGTGAACTAGATTACAAAAACAATTTTTTTAAATCCATGTAATAAATCAGCTTGTCTGTCTAATAACGTTCCAAATTGCTCAGTTATATTTACAGACATAACACTGCCAAAATGTTCTAGGCAGAAAAGTAATGATCCATACTCCATAAAATGGTCTATTATTAGAAAAAAATAATTCCTAATAGCGCAAATAAAGAAAATATAAATCTATGTTTAAACGAAACTGCTGTGTCTGTATCAATAACAACACAAACGCAGAAAGTAAAGGTAAAACAAATATATTAAGGCGAAAAGATAACACATATTTACAAAGGTGCAGTTGTACTGCAGTTGGAAGATTGTCCGGCAGAGGGCGTGTTAAAGTCTTTCATGGAGCAACCGGCACATGCGTCTTGCCTATCCGGTGTTCGAACACAGCTCTCCGGTCTTGCTGACTTGATACCTTTATCTATATCTTGTTCACCCACATATGTTAATTAGTGGGCGTCTCTACAACACCCCCCCTCCCAAGATTTGAAGTCGTGTAGATTTCAATATCTTTTCCTTTTGGGGTTCATTATCATTGGGTCTATAGCCTTTCTTTTCCTTCCCGATCTCCTTGGTTCGGGCATGGTCTGTATTGGTTCAATATTAAACGTTTCGTATACTATATCAATTGGATCTTCCTGTTCCTCAGGTTTGTCATGTTAGTTGCTCTTCCTATGACGTTTTCTCAATTGATTTTGGTGTCTTTTGTGCATCCCTTTTGGACCTTTTATCATGTAGACCAAGTCGCCGATACGTTTATCTACCGTACCAGACTCTCAATATGACATTATTTTTACATGATTTAAAATATACCTGATCACCAGGTTTAAACCTTTTACGTGATGTGTGTGTCGTTTTATATTCGACTGCTTGCTTTGGTATTAATTTATCAAATGGTGATTTGATTTTTCTCGCAAACATTAATTCTGCTGGCGATAATTTTGACAGTGTATTTGGATTCTCAGTTATCCTGTATATTTGCTTTATCCGTCGGTGTCCCTATCGATTTTCTAAGGGCACGCTTTATCGTATCTACGAACCTTTCCGCTAATCCATTTGATCTAGGATGGAACGGTGGTGTAGTTATATGGTTTACCTGAAACGATTCACAAAAATCCTTGAAAACACTTGAAGTAAATTGTATTCCGTTATCTGTGACTACAATCTCTGGTACCCCAAAACGTGCAAATATTTAATGCAGAAAACTTGTGTTATCTGTCGTTGGGTTTTTGACCCGCTTTACTTCCGGCCATCTAGAAAAACTATCTACTATGATTAGGTAGTATTGTCCCTCGATCGGTCCAGCAAAGTCTAGATGAATGCGTGACCATGGATGGTCAGTTTTTTTCTAAGATTTATGAACTATCGGTGGTGCCTTAGCGGCTAACGCACAATCTTTACATTTGTTTACTATTAATGCAATATCCACATCCATATTACGCCAGTAAACATAACTCCTCATAAGTGTCTTCATCCTATTTATACCCGGGTGTCCTGTATGAAAATCACGTAAGATTTTTTTCTGCAAGGTTTTCGGTACAACCACTCTTTCACTATATAATACTACCTCATTGCATAAGGAAAATATACTTTGCGTTTTTCCATCATTTTCCCTTAATTTTTTCTTTATGTCTTTGATGACGTCGTCATTTTCAGCCTCCCTTTTTATATCGGTAAGCGTGACTGGTAATTCTCTTATTATATTCGCCACCATGTTTTTTTCCTCATAATTGGGACGTATAGCTGCAATTACTGACTCTTCAAAGGTTTCATCCCTTTTCGGTATAAGCCTTGACAATCCATCCGCATGACCTATTTTTCCCAAACGTAGATGATCATAATTTAGCAAGATCGTACCCCAACGGAGTAGCCGATTTGCCATATATACTGGTAAGCCCTTTTTTGAGCCGAAAATAGTCACTAGGAGCTTGTGGTCTGTTTCCAGTATAAAATGTCTCCGGTACAGATAACAGTGGAATTTCGTCACCGCGAAAATAATGCTTAATGCTTCCTTTTCTATTTGCGAGTAAGCCTTCTTTGACAGAATTAGGGTCCTTGAAGCGTGCGCTATAGGTTTCTTCGTTCCATCTGGCATGATATGCTGTATACATGCTCCTATACCATACGAGCTCGCGTCACTCACAACAATTATTTGTAATTTTGGGTCGTAATAAGTTAAGGATAAATCTGACGTCAAAGTCTTTTTAATTTCCTCAAATGAGTCTTGACATTCTTTTGTCCATATCCATGGTGTTTCTTTAATAATTCGTTCAGCGGAGCTCTTAGGTCATGCATGCCTTTCATAAATACTTGATAGTAGTTCGCGAGGCCTAAGAAGCTCTGTAAAGTCGTCACGTTATGTGGTGCTAGCATGTTCCTAATTGCTATCGCTCTTTCTGGATCAGGGCGTCGACCATCTTTACTTATTATTTGTCCTAAATACTTGATTTCGTCTAGACAAAAACTCACATTTGTTTTCTTTCACCTTGAATCCGTACTCGTTTATTCTTATGAACACTTGTTTTAAATGCTCTATATGTTCACTTATGGATGCGCTCCTTATGATTATGTCATCCAGGTATGCACTAGCACAATCTAAACCGTTCAGCATTGTGTCCATTGCTTGCTGGAATATCGCCGGCGCGACTTTTATCCAGAACGGTAATCGGTTATACTTGGATAACCCTTTGTGTGTGTTAATGCATAAAATCTTTGAACATTTTTCTTCTATCGGAATTTGCAAATAGGCGTCGGACAAAGCTACTTTTGAAAAAAATTTCCCACCATTTAGTTTGGCAAAAATCTCTTCCGGGCTTGGTAAAGGGTAATGGTGATCTTGTAGCATATTATTGAACTCGGTTGAGAAGTCTCCGCAGACTCGAATTTGTTCCGATTTCTTCTTTACGTCAACCGTAGGCGCTGCCCAAACGCTAGTTTTGATTTTCGATAAAATGCCCGTTCTTTCAAGTCTGTCTAATTCGCTATCTATTTTGTCTAATCAGGCAAACGGCAAGTTCCGTTTTTTCTTAAATACCTGTGTTGCATCCTTTTTTAGCTCGAACGAAGCTTTAAATTTATTACATCTTCCCAGTCTCGTAGTAAATATTTCTGGGAATTCGTTCTTTAGTTCATGTTTTATATTTTCTGACGTTGCGGTGCAGCTGGTTATTTTTTTACAAAAAGCGTTCATCGGTTTATCCCAAAGTTGAATGTTTCTGTTCCCATTAAATTCTCGCTTTCTTTAATTATGTAGATTTTCAATTTCTTCGTTGTGCCATTTAAATTAATGGGCAGGACGACTTCTCCTTCGAATTTGATTTTGTCTCCTGTCACCGTTCTTGCACCCTTACTTGACTTTTCCAGAGTCGGTTTATCCAGTTTTTTCCAAGTGCTAATGTTTATTACCGACAAATCTGCTCCAGAATCAAGTTTAAATTTTATTTGTTTGCCGAAAATATTAACCAACACATATTTTCATAAATTGTCTTTCTCTTTGTCGTTTGTTCTCATTTGGTGTACTCTATATTTTGTTCTGCAACAAATACTCTTATGTCCGACTTTGTCGCAATTGAAGCATCTGATATTTTTGTAAGGACAATCCTTTCCCCAATTTTTTTCATCACATCTTCCGCAATTATTACTTGGTCCCGATTTTTTATAGTTCCTTTGACTTGAATCGTAATTTCGTTTTCTGTAATTAGAGTTTGAGTATTTATAACTCGCGTAATCTTTTGGATTTTGACGAGTCTCACACTTTCTTTGCTCTGCGTTTCTGCCAAATTTTTTAATCTTCCTTATGTACGACACTCCTGCTTCTTCTATATCTCTGGAGTCTTTTTTTAGTGATACTGGCCTTTAACAATCTTCTGCTAACTTTTGCAGTGTCAGACCTTGTTCTGTCTCTAATTTTGAGAGAACGCGTCTTCGGATCTCTGAATTTTTTGTAAAAACTAGCCCCTGTGCAAAAATTAAACATTTGAAGTCGTCAACCGTATGTTCCGATAATTTAAAATTGTCGCAGTGTTTATTCACTACTGACGCATATGTCAGGTAGTCCTGCTCCTCCGTTTTCTTAAGGTTCATACACGACCATCTCTTATGAAAAGAGACATGTTCGGTCCGAATAACTCCTTAAGAAGTTTTACGGTCTCAGCGAAATCTAACTGCTTTGTTCTCCTTGGCAATATGAAATCAATAAATTTGCAATGTTCACTGGTATCAAGCTTTCGAAGCAATAAACTTACTTTCTTTGTGTTTTACCAGCTTTCGCAATCTGTTTCTAAAATATCTTCATACCTCTTGAAGTCTGCCTCAAATGTTTTATCCTCTTCCGGTAGGTACATGAACACATCTATGCTATTCACAATTGTTGCGTTGGAAAAAGTCGTATTGCTTTCCTGTGCAGAATTAGTCGTTAATCTTTCCAACAAATCTTTTTGACCAAGTTGCATTTGCTTTAAGAAGCCGTTCATTCTGTCTTTCGTCTCTTTCTTGTTGTCTTTCGTCTCTTTCTTGTTGACGGCTTCTCTGTACTTCGCCTCTTTCTTGTTGACGCATTTGCATTTCCGCGAATAACTTGATAAGATCCTCCATTTTGTCTTTCAAATTAGTAAATCAGTCACTTTTACAATTTCCTTTCTTTAATAACTACGAACAACCGATTCCTTTTGTTAGGTTATTCATTACGTACAAGAAAGAAAAAAATCCCTTCTTAGTACACTGAGAAAAAATCACTTTTTCTTTCAAAACAGCCTACCTAATAAGTTCACAGTATCCTAGCGAAACACTTTTGTGTGTGTGTGTGTGTGTGTGTGTGTGTGTGTGTGTGCACCTTGCAGAAAGTGTTACTGTAACTTTCAAATTTTTTTTTCGTAGGCACTTTGAAATAAAGTGCTTGTTTTTTTTGTTTGTTTGTTTGTTTTCAAGTGTTCCGGGTTTTGAATTTCCTTTTCAAGTAGTCACAAAAAAAATCTTGGTGTTTTGCAAGTATCCAGCGCTTGAATAAATTTCGTAGTTGCTGCGTTTTAAACATTGAATTCCCGGGTGAATTTTTTTTCAATCTTTGACGAGTAAGTATTTCCCGAATACGACTGTTGAGTTTGATAGTGTAAATCTTTTTTCGAAATCCCGTCGCCACTGTTGTGTCTGTATCAATGACAACACAAACGCAGAAAGTAAAGGTAAAACAAATATAATAAGACGAAAAGATAATACATATTTACAAAGGTGCAGTTGTACTGTAGTTGGAAGATTGTCCGGCAGAGGGCGTGTTAAAGTCTTTCATGGAGCAACCGGCACATGCGTCTTGCCTATTCGGCATTCGAACACAACTCCCCGGAAACACCCTCAGCACCTTTCCGGAGCACTTTGGTCACCACCGATCTTGAACATCCTACCTTGATTGCGATTTCCATGTGCGTCTTTCCTTCTGCCCGCAAATCAAAGATACGCTGCTTCTCAGGCAACGATATGTCTTTAGAGCGACCCATAATGATAATGTATTATTAAATCGCTTTCAAAATCTTTTTAAACATGTAAAGCTCGCGTAGAGCGAGAGCTTCTTTTTTCTGACTTGGCAAAAAGCAAATGGCGGCCTCCAATATTTCAACTTGTAACCAGACTCAGGGGAAGTAACCCTCATTGGTATCTTTCCAAGAGGAGTCCATGCTACTATCATGGTGTTTAAGGCGGGTAACTGGTTGGGTCTCTACAAAACAATATTTGCATTTTTTTTTAGTTTAAGATTACTCAACGACAAAATGTTCTATTAAATTGAAACGTTGACTTTTCTAATGTGACAATAAAGTACTCATTGTCTGCCATACGCACCTCCTCAAATTATTAAAAATAGTTGCAATTGTTATTTACATATAAGATATCTCGCCTGTACAATTTACAAGTCGAAAATTATCCCAAACGGAATGATTTTACAGTTTTATACATATGTTCTATTTTTTTGGCCAGCACGAGTAGATCCACCTCTATTAGGTTTTCCGGAGTTCTCTCCCACAAACTCTTCACAGTTATATATATATATATATTTCCAATACCGACCTTTACACCCCAGCACATAATATCACTGCTGCTCGTATTGAGAACAACATTAACAAGACATGGTCTCAAATTTGTTTTAAAAGAAATCTCCCAAAACAATACAGACTAAATTTTATTACTAAATACAGCAAATTACCTACCTTTTATCACCTTATTAAAACCCACAAAAATAGCACACACACACAGATCAGACCCATTGTTTCAAGCGTTAACGGTCCCCTTTATAAAATCTCTTGGTTAATATCCCGCCTACTTAAACCTCTACTCTCTACCTTCCCAGCCCATGTTAGTAGTTCCAACCAAGTAATTAACAGACTCAACGATCTACCACACCATCTACTCAAACTATACAGATACCCATTTAGCCTAGACATCGTTTCTTTATACACCTCCATTCCTGCACATCCAGCCATTAATCTCATGGCAGACATTATAGCATCTAAAAACCCACAATGCTTCGGAATTACTCCAGGAGATCTCTTACAACTCCTCCGTATTATAGT
>NC_136522.1:48328391-48333391 GCF_053919585.1 Euprymna scolopes | reverse complement strand
CTTGACTCGTCCCAACACTAATGCAATATAATACAATAATACATGCAGATTCTGTTATAAAGATGATTAGATGTATGAAAAATTTCATGTCTCATTGCACGACTTAAAATAAACATTGCCTTGAAAGAGCTGTAAACAACTATAGTACCTTTGTGTATTTGGACAATATATTGAAAAGGATTTATTTGGACAATATATTGAAAAGGATTTATTTGGACAATATATTGAAAAGGATTTAAATTTATTTGGACAATATATTGAAAAGGATTTAAATTTATTTGGACAATATATTGAAAAGGATTTAAATTTATTTGGACAATATATTGAAAAAGATTTAAATCATCAAAAATACAAGCATTCAGTGGTCTCATTGGCACACAGTTCCGCAGGAAAAGAAAAGATATTTCCCCATGGGGCATCTCTGATGTGATCTCTAATGGGATCACCGTCAGCCTTATTGTAGTACCTTGTCGTTTTGAGCAATGCCTCTTCAACTTGGGGTCGAGAGTTTAGAGTAATGTTCATCATCATCACAGCAAGGGCAATGGGCATTTGTTACACAATCCTAAGGAACTGTTGTCAGAAATAGATCCAGAAGTAAGGCTTGTTGGTCCTGACAATCTGGGTGTCTGGTCAGGAATGTTGCTGTCTGTGTCAAGGAATGGGATATAGCAAAGTTATGGATGATGCCAAGCCAATTATTGTGGTGGGCATTAAAGTCACCAAATACATGTATTTAGATGCTAGTGTCAAGGGAGAGTGTTACATCTATGCTGTCAAAGACATAATTCATTACAGTACAGTCCTGAGTCGAGGGAGAGCGATAAAGAAAATATAGGTAGCTAACGCAATAAAGTTAGTTTAAAGCAGATGAAGGCCCGGTCATCTGATTCTAGTTTAGGCTCCCTAGTCATGGGGAGGGTGTTACGAATATAGCTCCAAGTCCGTGCATGTATGCGTCAGAGTCTTTATGACAAAGTGGAAGCTAACCAGACATGTTAAAGATGTTAGATGGGATGGAGGAGTGCAAGTGAGTTTCACTTTCACGGGGAGTTTGCTAGGAGAAATGATTCTACATTATCTATGGATATTTGTAAATAGGGGAGGCAAATCGTTGTTCGAGTGTGCGTCTGGTTTGATCATTATTTTGGATTGAACTGTCATTTCATTTTATTTTGTAGTTTTAGTTTAGGGTGAGAGGTGCTAGACAAAGCAGATGTGCATAGCTACCATCATGCAACACAATTAGATCATCAGCCGACTCTTCACCCACAGGAATGTGGCATCAGGAATGCCCACCAGAGATGAGTGCAGGGCCCCTTTCTATGCACGACATAGCACTACAACATCCCGATATTATACAACTGATGATGGACTAACCGTTCTAAGTGCTACCAAAGAGTTAGGACCCCTGTACTGTCAGTCGGAAACAGCAGCCAGCAGTTGTCAACCCAATACCCTCAAACTTGTCAGACAAGAACGGCTCAGTCCAATCATGTTAGCATACATGGTAAGCAAGCAGCCCCAAGATTCCCAGTTAAGGGGAAGGTGTGAGGGCAGCGTTCAATGCCCTAATCAGGAAACAAAGCCAAGCACTAAGTATCTCTAAGGAGTCCCTGTGATTGTACCTCTGCTCCTTACTATTAGGCAAAGAAGGAGTATGGAAGCATACCTACTCCTTAAGCAGTTTAGGTTTGCAAACTGGTAATTTGATCAAGTCACTAGCTCTAGAGAGGTTGTCGACCAGGACTGAGGAGGCCTCCCTCTGCCATTAGGTGCCAAGACATATGAGGTCAGTAGCACGGGTTTGACATCAGAGTTTTCCTTCTCCTAAATAGATGACCTGATGAGATCTACGAGTCTATCAACACCAAGAGAGTTAGCCCCACGCCTGGTTTCAAAGCTAGGTATTTTTACGCCCTCACATGGATAGTTAGAGTTAATCGCATTAGTATCAAAGGTAGTTAGTTTCTGCTATGAAGTTACACTCCTCAAAATAAGATTAAGATTGGAGTATGTGGTTATTCACACGTTATGAGTGGAAAGGCTTGGGGATATGTATGAGTAACGGGTGTAGATTTAAAGTTAGTAACAACAAGTAATCCACTGTGAAAAATTTCCCCCACTCTATATCTGTGCCTAAATCAAAACGCGGATTCCATGAACAAAGCTTCTTTCTTAGAACTGCACGCCTGTGGAACTCTGTTCCGTCTGCCTGCTTCCCTCCGGACTACAACTTGGATGTCTTCAAGTCCAATGTTAACAAATTCCTAATGAACCGCCCCCTTAATTAAACACTTCATCAAATCTCCACACTAACGTAATGTACTTGCAATAACCCTTATCCCTGAGTGGCTTCCGGGCCTTGATAAGTGGTGATCACTGTGTAAAAAAAAAAAAAAAACTAGAGTTAAACGAGGATTAAATATGGTTTGCAGATTAATAAACACATTAGAAAAGTATGTATTGAATAAGGAGTTTGGGTACGATTCAAAATGAGTTTCAAACTTCAGATGTTAGTTTTCATTCAGAGACAATGATCAGTACGACAAAACTCCTGTACAGAGAGACCTTACACCTTCGAGGATAGTCTAGTAGGCATTCAAGTTCTCTCCTCTATACCTCTTCGATTCATTTTAATTTACTTATTTTGTTTTTTCATGGGGGTGGGACATCCTATCGGATGCCAGACAATACACCCACTATTTTAGTCACTCCAACCGAGAGATCTTCCCAAGATTCTAACCGTTCCTTTGAATGCAATTGTTTGCATTTATCTTGCACTTAGTTCACCGGGTATATTCAATAGGTAGTTTTTAAAATTCTTTTTCGTGTGTCCGGTTGCTTCCATAATTACTCGAATGATGGAGATCTTCTTAAGATTCCAGTTTATTTTCATGTCGCATTCGTATTTCGTTATCTTCTCCTTCTCACCTCTGTTAAAGCCAGCATCATTAGGGACACTTACTTCAACTAGGCTTGCTACTTTCTCCTTCTTGTCCAATATCACTATGTCAGGCTTAACAGTTCCGTTTTCTAGGTATGAAGCCACTTGATAAAAGGAGATTTAAAAAAAAATCTATTTCAAGACAATAAAAATAAAAAATAGCCAACGGTAAGTGTTAGCAATTCTTCCCTCTTTGTAAGAAACATTGCTCATGGAATATGAGAACTGAAGGACAAAATAAGGGAAGCGAAAGTAAAGAGGATGCAGAAAGGTACACCCTCTTTTTTGTTGGAAAGGTTTGATAATCACAATTCTGATGCTTTTAGAACCACGAGAAGCTTAGATGGGAATTTTTCTTTTTTAAACATAAAATTATACAAAATCTAAAATGTCCCCTTTTGTTATTGATTATCGATAAAAGAACTTCATCGCTTTGATTAGGTTCTTCCATTTATGCAGAGTTTATGTTTGAACTTTGATATTTCTCTCCTTCCCCTAACCCGCTATCACCCCCCCCCTCTCTCTCCTGAAATCTGACTCATATCACAGTAACTTTACATCATCAACGCTCTGTTCCTCATCTAGCATCAATTGAAATAGATGGCTCTCGTCTTGGAGACGCTTCACGTTCTGACAAGCTCCTGGGTTTTACCTTTAATCCTGATCTGAAATGGAACACGTATATCGTCTGTTGCCCGGGCTGCTGGGAAAATGGTAGGATCCTTCTACCGCTCCAGAAGATATCTCACTACTGATGCAATTCTTTATCTCTATAAAAGCCAGGTACGTCCAAAGATGGAGTACTGCTGCCACATCTGGGCTGGAGCTTCTAAAAACAGCCTATCCTGCCTTAACAAAGTACAAAATAGACTTTGTGGCTTAATGGGGGATGCTCTCTTCTCTTCCCTGCAACCTCTCTCTCACAGAAGAAACGTTGCGAGCCTGTCTTTGTTTTATCGTTATTTCCATGGCAAGTGCTCGTCCGAGCTCCAATCTCTGGTCCCCACTCACCAATCCTTCACGATAAACACCCATCTAGCTAAAACCACTGTCAGTAATTTTCCCTACTCTTTATCTGCGCCTAAATCAAAACGTAGATTGCATGAACATAGCTTCTTTCTGAGAAGTGCACGCCTGGGGAATTCTCTTCCGTTTGCCTGTTTCCCACCTGACTACAAATTGGATGTCTTCAAGGCCAACATAAAAAATTCCTGATTAATCGCCCCCTTAAGTAAGACACTTTATCAAATCTCCAATACCAACTATTACTACGATATTATCCCATTGATTACTGTACACAAAATAACCCTTATCCCCAAGTGGCTTCCAGGCCTTGATAAGTGGTGATCCCCATGTGAAAAAAAAAAAAAAAAAAAAAACTGATTACGTTTCAATGGTAGTATACATTGTTTGGGGTAAACGAAAAAAAATTATATATATATTTTATACCAAATAGTTATCAAGGCTAAAAACCATTCGAAGCTATGGATTAAAAAGATAGTCAGCTCAATAATGGAACAATATGCACGGTTGAAAACGATGTTTGATTAATTGAGAATATGACTCAACACACATTGGACCTGAAAACTGGTGTTAGGATCGTACTCGAAAGAATGACCAATATCTTGATTTATGAAAACATAAAGATAGCTTTATTGCGGGTTTTTAGTAGGAGGAAGACGTGCACACAGGAATTCGGCGCCTAACTTTCAGCTTCTGCTCACCAATACAGAACTCTGAACTCAATTCAAGTTACTGTTATGTAATCGCCTGTGACTTTCGATATCTGACATCTCTCTTTTAACAATCGATTCCAAACCTACATCTGGTGCAGCTGCACTCACCATTGATTTATTAAAATTTTTTGGTTTGACATCTGAGTGTCGTTCACTGGACTTTCGGTACACATGACCTTGATTATTCAACAAAACGACCATTTTGCAGTTTGTAGGGAAACAGTCCCGTGTTAATTTGTTTTACAGGTTGGAAGTTCTTGAAAATAATAATCTGCTAGTTTGGTTTTAACTCATATAAACGAGTTTGCCAATCCCAA
>NC_136522.1:48323391-48325891 GCF_053919585.1 Euprymna scolopes | reverse complement strand
CCCCCCCCCTCTGCCAAGCTGAAGCCATTGTCAATAATTTTCCCCACTCTTTGACTGTGTATAAGTCAAAACGTAGATTTCATGAACAAAGCTTCTTTCTTAGAATTGCACACCTGTGGAACTCTTTTTCGTTTGCCTGCTTTCCAGCTCACTACAACTTGGTTGTCTTCAAGTCCAACATAAACAAATTCTTGATGAACCGCCCCCTTAAGTAATCCAATCTACCAAATTTCCACTACTAACAATTATTACGATATTATCCCATTCATTACTGTACATTCAATAACACCTATCCTCGAGTGGCCTCCGGGCCTTGATAAGTGGTGACTCCTATGTAAAAAAAAAAAAAGAAAAAGAAACCTTCAAAAAGTTAACTGTCGTTTTGTTTTCTTACCCCCAAAACTGTTATTCTTCATCTTTTTCATGAAAAGGAATTCTTTTCTTTCCCTCAGGTCTAATTTTTCTTTGGACTCTCTCGTCTTTATTAATAGACTTTTCTTTTTCATGAAAAGGAATTCCTCTTTGCGAGTCTGTCTGTCTGTCTGTCTGTCTGTCTGTCTGTCTCTCTCTCTCTCTCTCTCTCTCTCTCTCTCTCTCTATATATATATATATATATATATATATATATATATATATATATATATATATATATATATATATATCGGAATCTTCTTGTTAACCTATTCTGGTTAACTTAAAATGCTTTAGGGGTTTCTCGAACTAATATTCTTTTTTCTAGAAACCAAAATGTCCTTCTTCCAAGAGAAGGTTCTCAGGAAAGTTTTTTTGCTATTTATTTAAAGGGAGTCATAAATATACGTTGATAAATAAAATAATAAATAATAAATAAATAAAATGTTATATACGTCCAAACAAATTATGGGCTACTTTCTAAGTAAATAAAAAATGAACCGACACCTTGCTGCCCAACTCCCTATATAGTATCCCAGTAGCTTATGTCCTTTATAGTAGCCCCTTACACCAAAGTGGCAATGTGCCTTGTTTGGGGTGAAAATGGAATTTTTAAAAAATAAATAAAATATAAAAAAAAATTATTCTCGGGTTTTATTTTTGTCAACTTTTTTTTTTTTATTCCAGGGTGGGTTTTCCTTTCTTGGAAAGTTGCAGCGTTTGTCCTAGATTCCTATATTTAATAGCCGTTGGGGCCCTCGCCCCCTCCTCTGAGTGATTTGAGCCATCCGGCTCAAATCACTGTCTGTCTCCTTCAAACTCTGAACACTAATTTATGGGCTACTTTCTAAGTAAATAAAAAAATGAGCTTTGAGGCGAAGCCACTATTTAACCGTATTTATTGTTTGAAAAAAAAACAACAACAAATATATACATATATATATATATATATATATATATATATATATATAACTGTAATTCACAGTCATCTGTATGACCTGTGTATATATTTATGAGTTTTTATTATCGTCTAGTGTATGATTGTATGCAAGAGTATATATATATATATATATATATATGTGTGTGTGTGTGTGTGTGTGTGTGTGTGTGTGTGTGTGTGTGTGTGTGTGTGTGTGTGTCACAATCATTTATATGACGTGTGTATATCCCTGTGTTCGTCTATGATCATCTAGTGTTGTGATTGTCTAATCTAGAGTTCATTGTCTGTGTATGTACATTTAATTACATTTTATAACGAGACAAGAATATACATAAATACCTTTATAACACAAAGGACGAATAACACTTATTTGGAGTTTCAACATCTGGCCAATCGGGAACACATTTGTCCATTTTTGGTCTTTTCTTCATGGAAAAGCTGCAATTGAAATTCTCCCTAAGAACGACAGACTAGAGGATGACCTCCAATCTGTAGTGGAATGGGGACAAAAATGGATGGTCACATTCAATGCTGCCAAGACTAAACTTGTTTTCTTCAATAATAACAAGAAACCTTCTCTACCACCAATAACAATGGCCAAAGATTCATTATATGAAAGTGCTTCTTCCCCAACTGTACTGACATGCAGAAGTTCAAATGTAACGTGAACCGACACCTTGCTGCCCAACTCCCTATATAGTATCCCAGTAGCTTATGTCCTTGATAGTTGCCCCTTACACCAAAGTGGCAATGTGCCTTGTTTGGGGTGAAAATGTAATTTAAAAAAAAAAAAATTATCCTCGGGTTTTATTTTTGTCAACTTTTTTTTTTATTCCAGGGTGGGTTTTCCTTTCGTAGAAAGTTGCAGCGTTTGTCCTAGATTCCTATATTTAATAGCTGTTGGGGCCCTCGCCCCCTCCTCTGAGTGATTTGAGCTATCCGGCTCAAATCTCTATCTGTCTCCTTCAAACTCTGAACACCAACTTCCAAGTCTCTCAAAAAGATCATCTCTCACTGTAAATGACGTCATTAGTATAAATCGTTAACCCGTTACGTGTCATTATTTTAATAGTCAACTAAATTGTTATAACATTTTTAAGTTATATTCCTACATTAATGTGAATAAATATTTATTCTAAATGTTTTGAA
>NC_136522.1:48158391-48318391 GCF_053919585.1 Euprymna scolopes | reverse complement strand
CTCCATAGAATATAAATATGTCACAACGTTTAACAAGGTTTTTTAAAAGAGGCGAGGGTCCACAATAACACCTTAACTTTAATCTTAATTCACGTTAGCTTTTATTTATTTTGTTGAGTTATACCGAATAAATTCACCTCATAAATTCACGTTCTTATTAAAGTGAAAGCCAAAAAAAAAAAAAGGTCGGAACTTTAGACAATTCTCGACACAAATTTTGCATAACACTGTTTTTTCCTTCTCCACTTGCACATGGTACTCTTTAGAAAATAGATAAATAGATAAATAATAAAAAATAAGAACGTTACTTGTTATCGTGTCAAAAGAAGGAAAAAATCCTGTTCACGTGATTACATGTCTTTTTAATACATAACTTTTTTATTTTTATTTATATATCTGTTTAAGCTTTTTTTGTCAGTGTACTAGAAGGAATTCAGTTGATTACAACCCTTTCTGCGTATTCTTTACATTACAATAGTACAACCCTGAATCCAACGGTGCAATACTACACCGTTCAATACTGTAAAACTGAAACGAAGCTGTTCTGCATGAAAAGGGCGCCATTTTCTTCTTATTCATATTTATATCGATTCTTTGCTTTAAAAAATTAAAGTAATTACGTGTTTACTTTTTTAATATCTCATTTTGCTCTTTCGGATTATTTTACTAAAGTAAGTAAAGCTTCATTATTTTTAAAAACTGTTTTTATTTCTTTGTTTTTCGATATTTCGTCGATATTATTTAGTAAGAGTGTTTAGTAGAAAAGCCAACAAATGCCTACCCGAAAAAATAAATATACAAGAAATAAATGTTACCATAGTCAATAAAATTCAGTTCATGTTTTTTTTTGTTTTGAAATAGTTTTTAATGCTCTTTACTTGAAATAATTTCAGCGAACCGAAATTAAAACGAAATTTGAGGCGATAACTACTTAAATGAATTTTTATATAAACTACACATGCCATAATCGAATATTCCTCAAGCACAAAATAACGGAAAAAATATGTTTATAAATATTCCTTACGTTGACGGAACTCTCTCTATGTGTGTGTATATATATATATATATATATATATATATATATATATATATATATATATATATATATATATATATGAGCAAACAGAAATAAATAAATAAATATATATATATATATATATATATATATATCTGTGTATGTTATCTAATGATTGATAAAATTTGAATGAAATTCCTGTTTCATATATATAAATATATGTGTGCGTGTGTGCGTGCATGCGTGTGTGTGCGTGCGTGTGTGTGTGTGTGTGTGTGTGTGTGTGTGTGTGTGTGTGTGTGTGTGTGTGTGTGTGTGTGTGTGTGTGTGTGTGTGTGTGTAATGTATGTTTATCGTGTGTTAATATGTATCTGGTGTAATTTATCTAATGAATGATAAAATTTGAATGAAATTCCTGCGCATATATTTTGTTATATATAGTTTTCTCAACGTACACACATAAACTCCAAGTTGTTGGTTGATGTTTTTTTTTTCGTCTTCGAAATTTCTAAATTTGACACTGCAATAAATGTTAACCAATCCTGAGCACATGCATACACTCGCCCATTACATATATAAAAAAGAACAGAAACATACGTATATGCATATATACCGCCAGCTACTTTAATTTCACAAAAAAAGCTAATAAAGAGGAATAGAAGAAATCTCTAATATTAAGTAAATATATAACCTAAGGTTTAAGAAATGAATTAAGTAATTTCGAATTGGTTATATCTGAATTTTTTCTTACGTTTACATTGGGAAATAAGTTCGCTTTTGGAATTGATTATGTTGATACTTTGGTGGAAGTAATTATACTTATAGCTTCAGATGTGCAAAGGTGACAAGACTTAGAAACTGGAGTATAAGACTAACTTTTAAAGAATAGCCCAATTTGTAGAGAAAGGGGTGTTTTTTAGATTAAAATTTTTTTAATTAAAGTGGTTAGGGAATTTCTCTGGTTATTATCAGTGATTACATTATTAAATGAGGAAGTGTGGTTTAATATTCTAACCTTTATTAATGTGGAAGTGGCGTCAATATGAGTGTATATCTTTTCTGGCATTCGTATGGTGCTAATGGTATGTGGATTTTTGTTAGGATTTGGGGTGGGAATCGTTTTTGAGCTTATTATTACAATTGCAGTTAGTTTTTTGGCATTAAGAGGAAAGGGGTAGTCTGAGCTAATTTGATTTTTTGTTGTTCAATGCTTTTATCTTCTGTGCTAGATTGGGCATTGTAGAGTAGGACATTTTAATCAAATTTTTATTAAATACGGTACTATTTCGATGTGGTTGCTTAAAAGAATTTTCTACAATCTTAAAAAAATCTTTTGGTATTTTTGTTTTTAGCATTTGAGTTGAAGCGGGGGAGGGGGACCAAATATTTTCTTTTTCCTAAGATGGTTGCGGAGGTTTGGCTTGTTATGATTATTGCATTGGGCAGAGTTATGTCGATTACTCAGCAGAGTAGATTGTTTTCTGGAATATGATTCAGTTTTAGTAATGTTATGCATAATTACGGATGTTGGACGGTTGGTAATGAGGTTATTATGGCTATATTGTATTTTTCATTATACCCTGAATTTTTTAAGGCATTATTGAAGAAGGTTGCATTTTGGGTGAAAGCATTTTTGTATGCGGAAAGTGAAGAAATTCTTCTAGAGATATATATACATAGTTCAGAATAAAGTTATCCAACAAATCAACTCGTATGGAAACCTGTGATTACTTCGGATTTGGATGTGAAATATCCTTTTCATTAACTTCCTTTACTCTATGATATTTAAAGACTTAAAAAAATTTTGTGATTTTCCATGTCTCAATAAGGTGTAAACCATTATAATTAATTGCTACTATTTTCTCTTCTGTAGAGATGTAGACATCAAAATCCTATATGATAAGGAGTTATAATATTTCAAATGCATTCTTTGTGTTACATAGAATAATAAAAAAATATTTTGATTTGAAATGTAACCATTTCACGTCATACATTTTTAAATTTATTGAATGACTAAAATTTTATATATATATATGTGTGTGTGTGTGTGTGTGTGCACGCGCGCGCGCGCGCGTGTGTGTGTGTGTGTGTGTGTGTGGATGTTATTTGTTTTTGTTTTGCGATACTTTTTGAATGAATTCAATTCTATATTCGAAAGTGCATTTTTACCTAAATGCGAGTTGGAAATAATTTTCCCGTTAACCAATTTTGGTACTTTCAAAAGGATTTTATAATAGAATTAGAGTGATTGGAAAACTTGTGAACATAGAAAAGATTTGAATTGGGCTTATGATCGGGACTATAAGATTTTGTATTAAGGTTTAGTGTGGTATCAAGAAAATTAGTAGTTTTTTGTCAGGTTCGATTGTTATAGATATCCCAAACTTGTTGAAAAAGCTGTGTAATTTCCTAATAGTTTTATTAATTTCCTTTGTTTAGCTCTAGTAGCGAATATGGCATCATCTCTATAAAGACCCCCTCTTGGATGTGTTTAAAATGATGTTTAAGTTCTTTCAAAAGTTAAAGGCTTAGTAAATCCGTTACCCTAGCAGAATCTGAAACCTGTTAGGATATCAAAGTTATTGGGGGTGTCTTTTCTAGTCCACAAGTTATTGTTGAAAGTATGAGACTTTCTAACTAAGAGGATTAACTTAGTTTCCAAATCTGTTAAATCGAAGTTTTTCTTAGCGAAAATATGAGCCTTATTTAAGAGGATGGGAGAAATGAACTGGTAATAATTGTTGATGTCACTGGTTATAAAATTGAAGATATGTTCATGTTTAAGGATAAGAAACCAGTTAATTACAGAGTCTTTGTTTTGCCAATAGAGGGAATAATTCTATCCAAGATTTTCTTGCTTACTAAACCTAAATCATAACCAGATGAGCAAATCAATTTAATAGATGGGTTGTCATAAAAATTAGTTTTATGGTCCTTAAGGGTTAACAGTATTTCTGGATGAAACACTAGTGTCTATAGGTATTAAAAATGATTATAGTAATAAGTATATATATATATATATATATATATATATATATATATATATATATATATATAAGAGAACAATAGGAATGGGAAATGAAGTCACAAAACTATATATTGGTTCATTTATTCAATAAGGGGATACAAACAATTAGTTGGGGGATAGAAGGGAATATATATATATATATATATATATATATATATATATATATATATATATAAAGGTTGGTTCTACACAAAACCTTCACCACTATAAACAAATCATGTGTGGATTTCCAAGCAACTTAGTTGTTGTGGCAGAAGTTCATACGTCAAAACGGTAGAGTCTATCACCCACCATGTATATATAGAGAAAAAACAAAAGTCGTAGGGAGCAAGAAACTGCCTAGGTCAACTTTTTCGAATCTATGTGTACGTTAATAAAAACACTAAATTATCCAGTTAGGTAGAAAAGTAACTTATCTTGCCTTTGAAAACATTTACTTGTTATATATTTGTTTTTGTTAACAACTTTTTTCAAATCTTTGTCATATCAGATCAAGAGAGTAGTGCTATTCATTCACTTTTTCCATCGTTTTGATTGACTTATGACATGACTTATGACATGACTTATGACATGGGGAAAAAAGCACCTTTTTTTTCACTCATTTTGGCTGTTTTTCATTATTTCTTTCTTTTTGATATTTTTTTCCTTTCACAAGGTAATCGATGAACAAAATACCTTGTACATCCTAAAATACATAGGCTAAAACCTTGCCTGCTGATATTTCCTTATTTGGTCGCGTTGGGCGGATTTCATTAGATTACTTCTGGTATGGAATCGTGCATTCATGTGTCATTTGTTATCGCATATTAAAACGGAGGAGCTTTTGCATTAATCTGTAGAAATACTTGCAAATAATGCTCTGAATTGTTGGCATGTATTATTTGGACGACTGCTTTCATCTTAAGTATTATTTTCACGCTTCAGTTGATGTAACCTCCGACCTTCTTCAGATGTATTTTATCAAGAACTCGTCATGTAATGGATAATGTTCTGGGTACAATTCAGTTGTAAGTTACACCCTTCTAGAGATTGAAAGTTCAATTCTCAGTGTGTTTGATACTCAGAACACAATTGTATATTACTCAAGACTTCTACCCGGTGATGCCTGATGGAACGAGTGCATAAAAGCCATGACAAAGTTGCCGCCCTAAAAAAACAACACTACCGCTTTCTTGTAAAACTTTTATTAAAAAAATCAATTCAGGTAACATGATTATGTAGTAGAGCTGATATCTATTCAATGTAGTTGCCTTCTGCTTCAATCACCAACTAGATACAGGTCCGGAACTGGGAGCATGCCTTTTCCACAAGCACTGGCAGGAGCTTGGCGAATGGTGCCGATCAGGTTGGCTTTGGTGTTGTGGGATGTCATGTTGGTGATGTTCTTGATGTATGACAAAACTGAATGGTCTAGTAGGTTCAGGCCGGGGTAAGACAGGAGGAAAAGGCCAGTGAGAGAAGGGTACAAAGATGTAGCACTCTTTCTGAAGCCAAGACTGGGTTTCTTTGGCCTTGTGGGCCGGCACCGAGTCATGCTGCCATGCCCAGGATCTGCCAGCAGTCACATGATTGCACCAGGGTATCATCACACTCTTCAGCACATCCAGGTATACCTTGGTGTCGACTTTCAAAATGACTTCTAAGATATGAAGTGGCATGATGTGGCCCTCACTTGAAACCACACCAAAGACCATAATCGTGGCCAGAAACTTTGTTTTCATCACCTTGGGCACGTCCTTGTTAATCGTAACAATCCAGCAATGTATTTTAAGGATGCTGGCAATGGTCCTGTTGTCATAACTTGGATCGATAAAGTGCAGGAATTATACAGCGGTGCATCTCTGATCTCACTCATTGAACATTGTGTCACTTTCAGACATAGTAGAAGACTCCTATCGCTCTCCAGATTTGTACACAAATGGTCAACTAGTAGATGGTTTGCCACAAAAAAAAGAGGATTGGTTTTATCAATAGAAAATGGAATCATGTTGTCTTTTCTAGGGCGACAATTTTATTGTTCAACCTTGTAAAAGGTTCCATTTGAAATTTGGTGTCGATTTCTGAGTTTGACACTTGTCTGAACATATGAAGAGTTTGTATGCAAAAAGCGATAAACTCAATTTTGTAGAAAATTTTTTTTTTTTGTGGGGGGGGGGGATATATTTCTTATTTTTTCTCTTCTTCCTTTCTCTTACATTTGCATACTGCTGCAGATGTTGTTGGTCATGTGACTAATTTCTGCCTGTTGATAGATCTGCACATTACCACGTATTGCAATAAATTTAAAAGCCGAAGTTGGCAGTTCAGAATCGAGTTTGGCATGGAATTAAATTGAGTTTGAATTGGGACTGGAATGGAATGAACATTCGAAATGTGTTTACTTACTATCTTTTCTCCGTCTAAACAGGACATTAAAATGTTAAATTGACGCCTCTAAGTTACCTGATAAAGTTAAAATGTTATTTGACGTATTCGTATCTCACAGAGAGAAACCTACTTTAAGGAAAACCAAGAAATCTGTCGAGGACTTGCAGTTAAATATGTCGGGAAAATACCAGCTTAGAGAAGAGAACATATGAGAAATATATTCCACATACTAAGTGAACGATTCTTATGGAATATTGAGATAACCTGCCCCGCGAACTAGAAAAGATTGAATTGAAAACGTCTATCACTAGTTATTTTCTTCTGAGGCCTGAAGAAAACGGACATGTCTCAAGCTGCAGTTTTTCTAAATCAAAAGAGAATATAAAGAATATCTCTATTCAGTCTCATAATCTGAAGGTCGTTAGTTCAATCTTCACTTGAAGAATATTTTTATTCTGACTGGACTCAAAGAAGAAATGAGAAAGTTTTTTTTTCACCAGATTTCTTGCTTCTTCAGAAAACGTTAAAATACGAAGAACTTTTTTTTTTCTACAGCTTATTCCTTCAGGAAAAAAGAGGAAATAAATTCCTTGCTAAAAGAACACTCTCGGAACATCATTTCTGATAATAAGTTAATTTTGCCTTCAGATATTTCTACTAATCGATAACATTTTTATTTAAAAAAGACATTACAAAATGTAAACTTAAATTGTAAACAAAGGGAACTAACTCTTTTCGACTTTGCTAAAAATATTACAACCTAAACGTAAACCTAAATTGGTTGAAAGGTCATGTCACAAAAAAACAGCAGTAAGTAGTAAAAAAAAAAAGAAAAGAAAAAAAGCCAATCTGTCTTTCTTTCTATTTTTCTATCTTTTGTACTTGTTACACACAAAGAACCTTTCTTTGTAGCTGAAAGCAAAATCTTAGCTGTGATCTTTATTTTGCTCTTTCCTTTTTATTTTTTTTTAATAAAACTGTTCCTTTGTTTCTATCCACAAAGTCTTTTCTTTTCTCATTTTTTTGTTTGTTGCTTTTCTTCGTTTTTGTGTTAATAATGTTTTATGTCGAAGTGACCTTCATTGGAAATGATAATTTCGACAATTTCTTTAAATTATGAAAATAGATAAAAGACAAACATGAACTATCTTGTTGGATAGTTGGGTATATAACTTTTACGACAAATAATGATTTGCTTGAGCTGGATTGAAATGATGACATATCGACATGTTATTTTGAGAGGATAAAAAATACTTTTACGTGAGAAACCTTCAAACGACGATAGGAGATAATGTTCCATTTATGGATAGTTAGACAAATGTTCTTTAGTGAAAGAAAGATGGATGTATATAATAACAACAGTCTATATAATAGACAGAGTCTATAAACATTTATATAATAACAACAGTTTATATAATAGACAGGGTCTATAAACATTTATATAATAACAACAGTTTATATAATAGACAGAGTCTATAAACATTTATATAATAACAACAGTTTATATAATAGACAGAGTCTATAAACATTTATATAATAACAACAGTTTATATAATAGACAGAGTCTATAAACATTTATATAATAACAACAGTTTATATAATAGACAGAGTCTATAAACATTTATATAATAACAACAGTCTATATAATAGACTATATAATAACAACAGTCTATATAATAGGCAGAGTCTATTAACATTTATCCATCCATAGCCTTCAGCCCCTGGAGGGGCATAGGCCATCTACAACTTTGTAGATGCTTTTGTAGTGAGTTCTTTTTTTGGGGTGAGGGTGCTGGTCCCACACCCAACCTTCCCAGAAGGTACATACAGCGCCTAGCCTTCCCAAATGGTCACCCATCTGGTACTGGCCTTGCTTAACTTTGGTAATCTGACGAGAACTGGTGTGTCAACGTGATTGTGCCGTACCATAAACATTTAAGAGTTCGATAAACATTTGACAGTAACAACCTGAACAAATTCACATACCTGTTTCTTCAAAAGATGTCACCACATAAAAAACATTTTTTCACACACCGTGTCAACATTTTGGAGATTACAACACTTTAGCTTCACATTTCGATTTTTTCACTGGCTTCCGTAGTATCTTCTCCCTGGCTTCTTCGACTGACTTCAAACTCTTGACTAACTGATACATGCTTTTGAAGCTCTCTCCTATAATCCACAACATCAGACTCTTAGAGGTCAGACCTATTTTTAAATTATTGTTTGTGCTAGTTATGAAAACTAACATTCTTTTTTCTGAAAACATATTTTTTTTATTTATCTAAAATTCTTTCTTGTTATTGTTTACAGAATCTTGTCAAGTTAAATTCCTAAAACATCATTTAACCATTGAATTGCATTTTTCTTTTTAAAACAGATCTAATTCAACTACACAATAATAATAAAAATAATAATATTAATAATAATCTTCTTGCTCAGGTAATTCAGTGATACCCTGGGTGTGCTAATATGTAACACTGTTATATGTTGGGACCCTATGCCAGTAAGTAGTGATTATGTTAACTAGTATGGATTTTGGCGAGGGTTACATCAGTACATGTCCCTGGCAACAAATGGAAACAGATACAGCTCCAGGTGGCGTGATTGCAGGGGAGGGGGTTCAAGGTTATCTCCCTTGACAAAATGCATTAGAAATGCAAGTGTTCAGGTGACAGAATGGAGTTTCTAGGTAATTGGAGACGGGAAGCAAGACAGGTGACATACGTCTGAAATGTAGGGAGAATGTTTTTTATTCAAACTCTTTGTACATACGTACATGGCTTTCCATGTGGTAGGGACATCTCCAGAGAAGATCCTAACTTACCCTATATGTGCTTCTGAGTTGCACTTGCTCAAACTACTCCGTTTATATTTGCTCTCTGTCGCCTCCACAACAGCGGAGTTACTATCTTTAAAAGCATATCTGAGAAAATTGGCCACGTCTTATCTGCTTATCCTTTAGCTAACATTCACATATGTGGCGACTTCAAACAAGACCAATGATGAGGGGAGGTTCTGTCACGATTGTTTCATTGCTTATGACCTCACTCCGATTGCTCAGGAACCCACCCATGTGCCCGATACTGACGACCAGTATGCAAGTCTCCTAGACCCTTTTCTCATAACTTGCCCTGAACTTTGTTCAGCTTCTGTTCTGTCTCCACTGGGATCTTCTGACCACTCTGTTGTATCAGTTAAGATAAAAATGAAATGTAATAAGTCCTGAGACATACCTCTCCATCGTACAGTATATCGATATGCTATGGCTGACTGGGATAGCTTCTGTAAATTTATATCAGATCTACCTCTGCGTTCCATGTTTAAAAAAGATGTGTCCTCTATAGTATCAGACCTGACGGAATGGTTAATTGTAGGAATAGATCGTTTCATACCCTCAAAAAGTTCCAGCAAAAACATAACAGTCAGCCATGGTTCTCTTTAGAATGTGCTGCTGCCATTGCGCACAAAAATCACTTTTTCCATTGCTTCCAACATAACAGATGTACGACTACAGCCGCTTTTAAGCAAGCCAGCAACTACTGAAAAAAAGTAATGAAGAACACGAAAGAGTTTTATGCTCAGTTCGTCAACTCCAAAGTAGCCGAGTGGCGGCTAGGTTCCCACCAGTTTTGGCAAATAGTAAACAGAATCCGAACAGAAGCGGGTGCTCTATCCCAACTATCTTCCATAGTTGATCTTGTAATCATCAGACAATGCCAAACTCTATGCCAAGATCTTTGCAGCTAAATCTATCTTTTCTATCCAAGGACGCCAACTTCCAATATTTCCTCCTGTATCAGAAAAAAACGCTGTGTGACATACACATATTTGTACGTGATATTTTGAAGCTAATCAACAGTAAAGCAAATGGCCCTAGTGGCATTCCAATTATAGTGCTAAAAAGGCTTCAACCAGAATAAGCACGCATACTTACAAAGCTGTTTAAACGTTGTCTTAAGGAGAATTCCTTCCCATCACCCTGGAAAATCTGATCAGTATGCCCTGTATTTAAGAATTCAGGTGATCGGCCATCTCTCTCTCAGTACAAGCAAATAAGTCTCCTATGCCTCATGAGTAAGATGCTGGAATCTGTGTTAAATAGAGAAGTAATCAACCATCTCAGCAAAAATAACCTTCTTAGTGACATGCAAAATGGTTTCCGTTCTGCTAGATCTACAGGAGATGTCATAACATTTATATCTCATAGGATTAGCGAATCTCTCGACAGAGGCTTCCTTTCTAACGCAATTGATCTTAGCATATCAAAAGCCATTGATAGGGTGTGGCATAAAGGTTTACTTCGCAAGATCTCCAGCTATGGCATAGCTGGAAATGTCTTCTGAATTATTAAATCATTTCTCTCTGATAGGTTCATTAGAATATTGGTTGATGGACAGAAATCATACACTCCAAAAAATTCCAGCAAAAATCTAAGAGCCAGCCATGGTTCTCTCCAGAATGTACTGCTGCAATTGCGCACAGAAATTACTTTTTCCATTGCTTCCAATCTAATAGATGTACTAAGACTTAAGCCGCTTTCAGGACTGCCAGCAACCACTGTAAAAGAGTAATAAAGAACGCAAGAGAGTTGTATGCTCAGCCCATAAAGTCCAAAGTAGCTGAGCAGTTTTGGCGAATAGCAAACAGAATCCTGAACAGAAGCATCTGCTCTATCACAACCATCATCAATGGACCTATCAGTATCAGACAAAGCCAAACTCTTTGCAGATAATTCTACTTTTTGTGACCAAGGCTGCCAACCCCCAATATTTCCTCCTGTATCAGAAAACACACTATGTGATATACAAATATCTATATGTGATGTTGCCAAGCTTATCAAAAACCTTCAACCAGAACTAGTGTCCATACTTACAAAGCTGTTTAAGCGTTGTCTTAAGGAGAATTGCTTCCCATTACCCAGGAAAATCTCATCAGTATGCCCTCTATTTAAGTACAGATCAATAAGTCTCCTGTGCATCATGAGTAAGTTGCTGGAATATGTGTTAAATAGAGAAGTAGTCAACCATCTCAGAAAAAATAACCTTCTTAGTGACATGCAATATGATTTCTGTTTTGCTAGATCTACAGCAGAGGTGCTTACAGTTATATCTCATAGGATTAGCGAATCTATCGACGGAGTTTTCCTTTCTAGGGCAATTGCTCTTGACATATCAAAGGCCTTTGATAGGTTGTGGCATAAAGATTCACTTCACAAGATCTCCATATACGGTATAGCTGGAAATGTCTTATTAATTATTAAATCATTTCTCTCTGATAGGCTCATAATAGTAGTTGTTGATGGGCAGAAATCAGAAGCTAACAGTATTAATGCTGGAGTCACTCAAGGGTCCATCCTGAGCCCAACTCTCTTCCTGATCTATATTAATGATCTTCCAAATCACATCCTTACATCATTCATAGACATTTATGCTGAAGACACTACCATCTATGGTAGCACATCAAAGACCATAAACGACCAAGTTTTTTCTGATTCTCTCTCCTCTGATCTTGGGCACGTAGTACAATGGGGAAAGAGGTAGGTAGTTACTTTTAAGCATCTAAAACCAAGCTTCTATCTTTACATCATCAACGCTCTGATACCCAACTGGCATCAATTGAAATGAATGGGTCTCATCTTGAGGAGGCTCCATGTTTTGACAAGCTTGTGGGCTTGACCTTTACTCCTGATCTGAAATGGAACACGTACATCAAATCCGTTGCCAAGGTTGCTGTAAAAATGGTGGGATGCTTCTATCGATCCAGTATATATCTATCTGCTGATGCAATTCTCTACCTTTATAAGAGCCAGGTACGTCCAAGGATGGAGTACTGTTGCCACATTGGGGCAGGAGCTGCTAGAAAGGACTTATCCTGCCTTCGTAGAGTTCAAAATAGACTTCTTAACCTAGTAGGGAATGCCCTTTTCTTTTCCCTGCAACCTCTTTCTCACAGAAGAGATGTTGCGAGTTTGTCTCTGCTTTATCATTATTTTCATGGCAAATGCTCGACTGAGCTACAATCTATGGTCTCCCCTTGCCAAAGATTCACGAGAAACACTATTCTAGCTGAAAACACTATAATTTACCCCACTTTATCTGTCTAAATCTAAACGTAGCTTCCATGAACAAAGTTTCTTTCTTAGAACTGCACGTCTGTGGAACTCTTCTGTTTGTAGTCAGCTGGAAAGCAGGCAATGTGGTTGTCTTCAAATCCAACGCAAACAAGTTCTTAATAAGCCGTTCCCTTTAAGTTAACAAATTTACCAAATTTCTATGACTAATGATTACTATATTGTTTAATTGACTACTGTACACTCTTTAACCCTTATCAAAGCCCAGAGGCCACTTGAGGATAAGTGGTGATGCCAATATAATAAAAAATACACATATATATATATCTACTATTACATAAAAGGAATTTTGTCCGTATGAGTTTCTTCCCTATGGACTCGAAAACAGCTGGGCCGATTACTATGAAAGTTCACATAGATGTACTTTATATGTCTGGCAGTGTTCTTAGGTTTTGTGTCAGAATGTTTTTGATAAGTATCAATAATCGAAATAATCTGCTGAAAGAACAAACGATTTTTACCAAAGTTAACACCTTACACGGCCTAACATCACAAGTGCATTTGAGAAGTTTGTTTTACCACACAGCCTATTTGAGTGAAAAATGAGTGATTTCATCAATTTCGATGCCAATAAAAATATGGCAGTGTAAAAACATTCATTGATCATCATTCAATTTAGGTAACGTTGGATCTCCCTAATATATATACAGTGCCGGCAAAAAGAAAGTCTGCACTTGTAATTTTTTCAAAAACTGCGAATTTAAGCTAAATTTAATGTAACTGTTTAAACAAACTATACTTCATTTGATTCGCCTTTTATTCCTCTATAATTTTACGGGTTCATATGTGACTTTTAATTGAAATATTCTAGCGTTCACATCAATTTAAAAAAATAACTTCAAACTGAGGAGGCAAAAAGAAAGTCCGCAGCAACAAATTCGCTTAAAACCAGCTTAAAGCCCTAAATCAGTTTAAAATATCCACCAATAGTCAACAAAGTATCTCTAATCGTAATTGTTCCAGGTTATACAACATAACATTTAGTCTATATGCCACGACTTTCTCTCAGTAATCGTCAGGATCTCATTAATCTCCACCTTTCTACTTTATCCAATCGAGAAATCGGCCGCAGATTGAAATGTGTCGAGAAAATGGTACAAAAGTCTGTGCAAAAGCACCGGCAGTGTTTGTGATTCTTCTAAATCTGGTCGTACTAGAGTTACTTCTAACAGGGAAGGCAATGCTATCAAGATCTGCAGCTTAAGAAACAGATTTCAAACGGCTCACCTAAATCCAACAACAGTACAATCTTGTTAAAAAGATGCTTTCTTTATAGTCAAGAACAGATTAAAGGAATTTAATTTGTGAGGATATGTTGCAAGACGTAAGCCAATGATTTCTGTGAAGAACACAAGCGCCGTCTGGACTTCGTCAAATGTAATGAAGATCATGACTCTTCATATTGGTCAAAAGTGCTTTTTACCGATGAAGCAAGTTCAATAGGCTAGGCAGTGATGGTAGGCAGTACATCCGTCAGAGGAAAGATGCATTTAATCCTAGGTGCTCAGTTTCAACGCTGCAAAGTGGTGGAGATTCAGTTTTGGTGTGGGGAATTATTAGTACCAATGGTTCAGGTCTTATTAACTAATTCGACTAAGTACATTAATATGTTGACTTAGCATTTTCTACCCTACTTTGGTAGGATTTTGGATGATAATCCCATCTTAATGCAGGATAATGCTCCCATTCACACAGCTGGCAATGTCAAGATCTTCCTTGGATTGGCCTGCACAATCTCCAGAACTCAATCCTATCAAAAACGCATGCCATTACATCAAGCAACAGCTATGTAATGATAAAATTTCAAATTTGGAAGAACTCTGGACAAAAATTAAAGAAAAGTGGGATGCCCTTTCCCCAGAGTATTTCTGCAGTCTAATTCAAGGAATTCCCAAAAGATTGCAGACTGTCAAATTGCAGAAGGGCTATGTTACTAAATATTAACTAGTTAATTGTGTTCCTGTTTTATTTGTGTTGCATTAATGTCCTAAAGTTATATTTAAATAACAATTTTCCATTGTGTGGACTTTCTTTTTGCCTCCTCAATTTGAAGTTATTTTTTTTTTTTTAAATTGACGTGAACACTAGAATATTTCAATTAAAAGTCAAATATTAACAGGTAAAATTATAGAAGAATAAAAGGCCAATCGAATGAGCTATAGTTTGTTTAAACAGTTATATTAAATTTAGCTTAAATTTGCAGTTTTTGAAAAAATTATAGTGCGGACTTTCTTTTTGCTTCCTGTGCGTATATATGTTCCAACAATCCATACTCTTGCACAATTTGTGGACTTCTTTGTAGATCATTAGCTGGACTGAAGTGTCATCTGCGACTCACACACAAGGCTAAATAGACAAAGTTGTAAGAAACTCGTATGTCAAAATCGACGGGCGAGTCTATGATATATATATATATATATATGATTGTTGAGCTGGATTAAATCCGACGATATGAAATAAAATGGAGGTGGAAGGACCTGGATACTCAACGTTTCGCCCGATTTATGCGGGCTTCTTCAAGAGGGATGGTCATTGATATCTTTTAGACGTAATCCACTACACTAGTTTACTCTAATTAGTTCTTCTCTCATAAAATGTATATACATGTATATATGACATCTAATTTACATAAGGAAAACACGCTGCTCTCCCCCATCATTATATATAGCCCCAATCCTCCGACTCTCTCGTCAATGACCATCCCTCTTGAAGAAGCCCGCATAAATCGGGCGAAACGTTGAGTATCCAGGTCCTTCCACCTCCATTTTATTTCATATATATATATATATATATATATATATATTAGTGTTTGGACGATTCCCAAATCTTTCACCCGATTCTGATACAATTATCAGTTTAGTACTAAATTCCCAATTCTGGTGTACAGCATAACCCCAACATACGGCATGAAAAATTAGTACCAAAATACAGTATAGTATATATAATACCCATGTATATAATCAAATAACATTATAAATAACACCATAAAGTGGGGCAAATACTGTAACCATGGTCTGGAAAAACATTGTATTCTACATTGTAACCTGAAAAAAAAACCTTATCTTAGGGCCACCGTATCCCAGGGTTCTACTGTAATCATCAATTTTGTTTATGATTCTTTTAAAAACCTCTAAATATTTAGCTATAAAGTTTTTTTTGTCTTTTTTTTTTCAGATGACCATAAAATCTGATGCAAACATGTACATATATTTTCACAACTGTAAATACATTTATGGTGGAATAAAATGATTTCAGTTTTATTGGTAATGGAAAATCAACAGATACTCAACATTTTATCATTACTGCGGATGTGACAACAGCATATTCTTTTCATTGCTTTGACTCTCAAGTATATATCTGACTCAGTAAGACACAGTCAATCAACCGAGAACCACATCAGCCTATATAAAAACATATAAGATATTAACGGATATATACTCAAGAGTCAAAACAAAAAGAATATGCTGTTGTCACAGCCATGAAAAACTTTAAACACGTATAAAAAAAAAGTTGTTTTTGGTAGCAGAAAACATGAACAAATTTTTTTGATTCCAATACCGATTAATAGTGCCAGCATAAATATACATATGCAAATTTGTAAAGGAATTTTTTAAAAAATTAAAAAAGAAAAAGACAAATAATTTGGTGATGAATTTCTTTAATCAGAGACAGTATCGGGTTTGATGAAAAACAATCTAATGACGCTGCTGACCACAATTTATTGACCATTTCGTTGCATAGATGGCACCCAAAAGACAAGAGGGAAAGAAAAAAAAATATGCTGAGTCCAGCTTTTCAGAATCATAATTTTTTTTTTTTTTTTTTGATTGTTGTTTTAAAAGGCACTTGGATGGTTTGTTTTATTGATAGAAGATAAATAGCAGAGACAGAGTGGAAAAGGGGGGGGGGCGTTGAATAGTCACTTTCACATCTCATGAGATATATATATATATATACACACAAAAAAAAAAATGCATACATATACGAAAATTTTTGGGGGAGGGGGGTTACAGAATTTAATAATAGCTAAATAAAGACCAAATTTTAACAATGAATTTAAAAAATAAAGAAATAAAAGAGTCAGCTGACCAGTTTCACACCTCACTCAACAGAGCTAAATCAAGGTATGATTAGGATAAAAAAAATAAAATAATGAAATTCTATTTTTTTCCTCTTGCTATGTTTTTAAATGCAAGGAGCATGCAAAAAGAGGGGAAAAAGAGGTAAAAAAATTTAAGCAAGAAAAGAATCAAATAGATTAAGATTTTTTTTTCTTTGTAAGCAAAAAGAAAACTGGTTTCTATTCGATTTTTTCTTTGCCTAATTTTATCTCCCCTCTTTTTTTTTTGTTTTGTTCCCATCATATTTCTGCTTCGTATTATTTATTGTTTTAAATCCTAATTATATCTTGATTTAGCTCTGTTGAGTGAGGAAACCAATCAGCTGGCCTTTTCATTTTTTTAATTCATTATGTTAAAATTTGGTCTTTATTTAACCATTACATACATACACACACAAATATATATATGATGCACCTTCTCCAAATAATGTTACCTCAAGTAACAGAATGAACTTGGATACTCCACCAGATTAGATCAATTCTTGTCCTGGAATTCAGTAAGACTAAGAGACCACAAGAAAAGAAAATACTATAACTTAATTAAATGGTCAATTGAGGAGAGAAAAATTATGTTCCCAACTTCTGTATTAACTCCATATTTGAGACATAAAAGCCAAACTTGAATGGAATATTTGAATATTTATGTATTTCATATCGAAACCAAGTGTTAGCCCCAGAAATTGGGGCTAACACTTGATTTCTAAGAACTTCAACTTAAGTCAAATGCAACAAAGAGAGAATATACATATATACAAACACATACAGAAATATATAATATATATATACCTGTGCAAACAAGCAATCAAAATTCATACCTAGGTCCGATAGAAAACGAATAAAAGGTAGTCATGTATTTTGTTTTAAATTAGATACCTATTTTATATCTTGAATTCAGTATATTTTTTTATGGCATAATTGAGTTCTTTAGGCAGTCAGTAATGCAAATGTAGACAAACAAACATTATAGATTCTCTTACTTCATGACAAGCATAAATGTGCCAAGGGAGGTAACCTAAATTGGTACTATTCTAATATCGCAGTATCAAATTGCTGTCTCCAAAAAGCAAGGTCAGATGCTTTTTTTTTTTTGTGGTGTTTGACGAAAAAGCATAAAGTTTCATAAAATTATCTCTGCCCTCACCAAAATAAAAAAAAAAAATAAAAAAACGGAAAGCAGATAGACAGCGAAAGATTATTTTGTGTTGCCACTGATTAGAGATAGAGTTAAGAAACGGTTTATAGTTTTATTTAAATCTTATTCTTCTTATCTTTGCATTTGAGCGGCACATTATCCCACGTTGAAATTCACGTCAAAATGTCAACATTAACTCAGAAAAAGTGCATAACCTTCCTTAACACTGCCTTAGTCACAATACGAAAAAGAAAAAATATTCTTCATATATATATATATATTTTTTTTTTTTTTGTACATATAATTTATGCTTTTTTGTTAAGCACTAAAAAAAAAAAATTAAAAAAAAATAAAATATATATATATATATATATATACATATATTCTTTATATATATATATTTTTTGTGGTGCACAAATAATTTATGCTTTTTTGTCAAACACCAAAAAGAAAAAATATTCTTTATATATTGTTTTTGTGGTGCACAAATAATTCATGCTTTCTTGTCAAGCACCAAGAAGAAAAAAAAAAAAAAAAATCGCATGATCTAGATTTTACGTGGTTAGAAATTTGGCACCACATTATTGGAGAATCTCTAAATTTTATCCGACTTGGTTTTAAAAAAATTCAAACAACTTAAGATTTTATCTTCTTTGTATTCTTCAAAGTTCGGCTGATATTGTCGGGATCATATGTGCATTATATTTACAATACTTCACATCACAACAAAATTGAAATAATAAAACCTTTCATTGTTATATCCTCTAATCTTTCTAATTGTATAAAGATTCATTGTATCATGTGTTTCCAAGAAATACACACACACATACATACATACATACATACATACATACATAGTGTCTAAAAAAAAAAAAAAATTACTCATATTTTAACTGTTGTCTGGACAATAATGATCATCAAATAAAACATTTCCAAACATGATTCTTCCATAAACTCCATGACACTATGTTCATAAATAAAGATTTTATCCTTCAAACCATGAGTACATTTTTACATTTCTTGAGACACCAAAGACACTTATATCTTACCAAATATCGAGCTTCTGTTTTAAAAATGATTTACCTATAGACTATGTAAAGAAATGTTTGCAAAAGCATACATTTTCACAAAAAAAAAAAAGAAAAAAAGAAAATAAAACAATTTATGTAAAGGATTAAAATGTTGCAATAAAAAAAGAGTTTCTCATACTGGATAGCTCTTAACAGAAAGAAAGGATGCTCAATATTTCAAATAGAGCACAGTAATAGTTAAATAAAAGTACAAATATTAGTTATACAGGAACAGTAATCTGTTTACTTCAAAATGCAAGCAAAGAGTATGTATAGTTCACTTATTCCCAAAATTTCAGAATAAATTCTTCTTCGGAGAAGAAAAAAAAAATGAAAATTCTTGTTAATTTGCAAAATAGTCGGTTTTGTCCAAAGAATTGTAGAATTTAGTAAAAGATTTGTTTATATCCAGTTATCACATGAAAATTCGATATATATATATATAAGTTGATCATTTATTTGAAATGTTAATCAGTTTGAATATATTAATCATAATTGATAAAAAAAATTTTATAACTAAAGGTTTTATATTTAAACAAAAATTTTTGATATAAAGTAAAAAATAAAAACTCCAAGCTCAATAAGTAACTAAAAATGCAACAAAGACATAATTTTGCCAACTTATTAGCTGTGAATGAAACAATATTGTAATGGTAGTTACCTTTTGAAAAGCAATAAATTACCAACTGAAAAAGCTTCATATTTGGAATTTTGAGAAGTATTATATTACATATTATAAATATATATATATATACTTAGACAATTTAGACTGATAGTGGCTAAGTGGTTAACGATACAAACTGAAAACCTAGGTGTGACAAGTTCGAATCCACTTACATCAAGCTTACACTTGACCTTGTGTGTAACCTAGATTGGAAATAAATAAAATAATATAATATTCCAATGGAAACTTTGAAAATATATCTTGGGATTCATTATTGCAAAGACTTCATCGATTTTCACATACATTTCATTTTTCTTAAATTTCATAAACGATTGATAATTATGTTTAACTTTTTTCTTTTTTTTTAAATTAATAAAAACCAAAACTTGTTAAATAATTTTTTTTCTGATGATTTTTTTCTTTGAAAAATTTCGGTTTAAATGACTTTTCTATGTTTTATAAACTATTCTTTCTTGTCTGAATTTATTAAAAGTGTAAAGTATGTAACTTATATATATATATATAATAAATATTATTGTTTGCTCCTCTTAATAGTGTTGAGCTTTTCTTATCTTGATAAGTTTTGCTTTGTTAAAGATTTGCTCTTTCATAACTTTGGTTCGGGACAAGGAAGGTAAAAATAATAATGATAATCTTGAAAGATTTCAATAATTTTCAAGTACAAATATTTATTTACATAATTTGTTGCATCAGAATGGTAATGTAGTGTTAAATTTTCTAGATATCTCATCAGGAAAAAAAAGATGTGTGTACATGTGGTATTTGTTGAGAAAACTCTTGTGATTTGATTCTGTTTTTGATGGCATTTTGAACTTTTTTGCGATAGATGTTTATTTTGTATGGCGCTCAATATAATTCTGATTTGAAAAAAATTACTTGATTCTGACGAGAATCTGCATTTTTATGATTTATTGAAACAGTTGTAAACAACCACAAGAACTTGATGTATGCTCTTTATTTGCAAAATATTTTGAATCGTCATAATCTATCATTCTTATATATATATATATATATATATATAAGTTGTAAGATGTCTTCTTTTACCGGTTCAGAATTATGATTATCACTTCTCTGACAAATCCTATTGCACAAAAAAATTAAGACTGTCTGGAGATCGTGTGTAAGCAACTGAAACCATGGTTAAATAATAAAAAAAAAAGTATATCTTTTTATATAACATAAATATATAATGTGTAGCACATATTGAATGCATGTGTGTGTATATGTATGTATGTGTGTGTGTGTGTGTGTGTGTGTGTGTATTCTCTATATAAAAGGCATCAAGGGTATGGTAGGGATCGTAAATGGGTGAATTATTTTTAGACAAGTAAAAAAGATTGTCTCATGAATTGTTGGAGTTGGCAGTGATAAGTCTAAACTTGACAAGATAGGTGTGTATATACACTTTTGAACACATATACACATATAAAACACACACACACACACATATATATATATATAAGTTACAAAAATTTATTGTTTTAAATTGGTAAAAAGTTTGCATTTATTTGTAAAAGATATAAGTGTTATTGTAATCTTGGCCTTCTGACCAGGATTACTGTGTAGTACCTGTTCTGATGTTACACTTCACCTTTTCTGTCCTCGGTCAGTGAAGGAGCAATCCTTCATGGTTGAAACAATTTTTATTTTTGTTCCTATCTAGAGTGCCTTTTTTGAGGAGTTGGATTTTCCCCACCTTATGCCTAAGTCTGCCCTCGTGGGGAGGCAAGTAAATAGGAATGTTATTAAGACATAAATCAACGTATCAAACTTTTAAGAATAGTCTCATCTTCTCCAAACGATATATATATATATATATATATATATAAAAACTTAGTTTAGAAAATTATTTGTCTTTTAACACACCCATAAACTCAAAAGCTTGGCATGTCAATGTAAACACACACACACACATAATTATTCCAGGTTAATATTTTCCAGACGTGAAGCAAATGAGGTTCATGCAAGAGTGCTCAACACAGATGTAGGGAAAGATATACTTTTTATTTATTTTAAACATGTCACTAGAAATTCATAAGCATGTGACAGACTTTACTTTTGTATAAGCAACATCGCCTGATGAGGTCTCTAGTTATTTGTAACTGGCTGACTGAAACATGCTCATGAATGTGTAATGACATAAAAATGCTTACGTAAAACAAATAACAAGTATATATATGCATATGTATGTATACATAAATACACACTCACTCACTTAGTAGTGACTTTTGTTCAACTTTAATCAAGCCACACCCCCACTCTTTTTTTTATACGTAAAAGTAAGGGTACCGCAGTTGATAAAACAAAATGATTTTTTAAACTCAGCAAGCAAAATTTTCTGTCTAAAATATATTGGACATTCAGGCGTGTCGGGCTCAGCCCGAGTATCCTCCACCATTGCAGTCATCACTGCTTATATGTATGCGGATAAAGTACACACTATGCCATAAAATCAAATGCTGTGGAGACAGAATGTATAAAAAAAAAACAGGTAAAAAATAAAATGAAATACAGAGATAGACCAGTTTTATTCTTTTTATGAAGCTGTTCGTTGATCTAAATAAAACTGGTTAATCTCCCGTTTTTTTGTTTCTTTAAAATAATTTTCCTATGTTTAATAGTTTTTCTATTTTCTCTTTCATACACACACATTATATATGTATGTGCATGCGTGTATATATGCAAAGGTCTATTCATTAATTAAGAGATATGATCTTGAATACAATCGGGGTAAAATATATTGATATTGCAAATTTTATAAGGACACGAGGTACCGATAAAATTATAACGACTTTGGAGTAGTTTTTTTCTTTTTAATGTTCCACAACAGACTCAATTGTATACCTCTTTATTAAAAATAAAATATTTTATCATTCATTCTCATGATCTCGGTTCAATTTTTAGAGACAATGGATATCCCCTGTACGGATGACTGCGCACGTGTAATAATTGTGAAGAAAAGGTTGCAAAATCCCAAACATCTCTTCCAAGTTGGCACTGAAAATCCAGGACGATTGGAAACAATACCAAGCAGAGAGCACATACAGCTCTTGGTATTCCCAAATAGTCACTCACTTTGAACTGGCTAGGCTCAGCGTACCTTAACTTCGGTAATCTAACAGGAACTGGTGTGTCAACGTGATTCTGCCATATATTGCTGCTGAATGCTAGAGCAGGTTATATATAAGTGTATGAGAAGGCTATAGCAATGCGCGTTACTGGGTTAGAAGTGGTGTAAAAAAATGAACAAAAGTAGACAAACAGTTGGAAATCTTGTAGAATAGTGAAATACTGTACGTTTATTTTTCAGAGTCACATATAACATTGCATATAAAATCAGTAAATGGGGACTAACTGTTTTTTGGGGACTGGGATGGTTAACGTCTTTGATATTTTGAGATAACATCCCATTGTCAAAAAAGAGATATGGGGTAAAAAAAAAACAAAAAAAAAACGATGAGTGTTTCAAAAGAGAGGAACTGCCATAGTAATTAAACATTACCATGTAACCCACATTGCTATAACCTTCTAATACACTTATATTTTATTTACTAGCAATGCTTCAAGCAAACTAGTTTTCCCTTTATATATAGTTTAGTAGAAATGGTAATTAATAAAAACTGAAATGCTCAATACTGTTGTAGAGCAAATATGCGTTTTATTTTTTATTACTGTATCTTTCTGTTAAGTTACATTATTGTTTCAGCTACCCGGCCGCTTTTTTTTTTTGGCCGTCTGTAGCTTCTTCAGACTTTTACAGAAATGTTCGTTATGATGGGATGAAAGAGTGAATGATGTCAGGGGAGGGGTGCTTTTTTTCCGCTCTTCTCGCACCCCACCCCTGACATCATTCACTCTTTCATCCCATCATAACGAACATTTCTGTAAAAGTCTGAGGAAGCTACAGACGGCCAAAAAAACGTCCGGGTAGCTGAAACAATAATGTAACTTAACAGAAAGATACGGTAATAAAAAATAAAACGTATATATATATATATATATATATATATATATATATGAGAGAGAGAGAATGAAAGATTTAATTTTTATCAAGAATTACATTTTTTAAGATCAGAGGGCCACTCTTCTAAATATTAAAATTTAAATTATAATTTTTATGCTTTTATGTTTCGTATAAGACTAGTTTTTTTATTTGTCAGAAGTTTTTAAAAATTCATCAATTATCTGTATGGAAATCTAGTTAAAACTCAAAAACAACAAAAACACCCACAAGGTTGGTATTTTCTTGATTCGCATTGCCTTGGATGAATAAAATCTAAAATTTAGAAAAACTTATACAGATTGAGTTAGGTCTTGAGCAAGTTTGTTTTCCAACTAGTAACATGGGGAATTCACTCTTGATTTTTTATTCCGATAGTTATTTCCCTTATCATAACTCGTTCCTCAAGTATGTGTGTGTGTGTCCGTGTCCAAAGAGAGGAATGGACTGAGAAGAAAGAGAGAGTGGGGAAGAAGGAGAGAAGAAAACTGAGATAGAAAGCTAGAAGTTGTTTTAATAAAAATATATCATACTTTTACCCTGGGCAATGCCAGTTAGCCTTTATAGTGTGTGTGTGTGTATATATATATATATATATATATATATATATATATACACACACACACACACATCATAAGTGCTAACCGGCATTGCATTGCATATATATATATATATATATATATATAATTTTTATCTGTTAAATATTTTCTAACGTGCATAAAAGTTAGCCATGTACACGTGTTTCAGATTATCACCCGTTGTCAGCTAAACTTTTAACAAAGATCAAACTGGTAACTGCTCAATCAGCAGCCTCATGTTTTACCATTGAGCTACGAGCCCCCTCTCAAATTTTTATGTATGATTTTATCTCTTTTAAATGTAAGATCTGCTGTTGTTTTTTTATTAGCGATTCTATTGTATTCAGGTAAGCGAAACAATACAATGGAATCGCTAATAAAAACAAAAAAACATTCGGCTAAAGATGAATTTCAGTATAAATTCGATATAAATGTCCATGTCAATAATATAAATGTCTAATGATTGAAACAAATTATAATTTTGTTACAAATATATTTTCTTTGTATTTTTCAAAGTTCGGCTGACCATGTAATGTTGTATGTATATTAGAATTTTTGTCTCCAGTCTTTAACGGGTTAACCTTAATTGAGCTACTGGATTTCTATTCAACACTAATTGGATAGTCAGAGTCCAGCTGTTAAGTTAGCAGCATAGATGAAAACCACTTTAGGAGTGAGTGCAGTTGTAAAAAAAAAAAATTGAGGAGGTAATGTCTGGGAGGATGGTCTCATGAGAAATGGACAAATGCTGTACTTAAAAAAAAAAAAAAAGAAAGAAAGATGTAACACCTTAGAGGATAGTGACATAAACATAATCGAAACCATAAGAAAAGGAGGAGGTAAATCCTGGGAGGTTAGTATCATGACAACAGCATATATACTACTCCCTCTCCCCATGACTTGAGCATTGAGGATTGTAATGGTGCTGTTTCGGCTTCAGATATTTAGAAGCAATGGTGTTTCAGCTTCAAACAGACAGGTACAAAATCTCCATTAGTAACAAATTATGAGATAACTTCATATATATTTGTCATGATATAGAAATAACAAAGTTATCTCCCTTTATGAGAAGTCTGTTTTCCGGTTAAAGTTGTGTCCCTTGGTAAAAAATACAAGCGTTCCTAAATCTTGTGACAAATCTGTAGCTATTCTTTTAAGATCATGTAGTAAGAAATTAAACCTCTAATGCTTCCTCTATTTTCTCTCTGGTCATTGAACAGATCTGCTGTGTCGAGTTTGGCTTTTACGGGCCCTACTGCTAATTTTGCTTATGTGCTCAGCCTAACATTATTATCTCTCGTACCAATAATGTACATTTAATTATATTTGGGAATAATGTGTTTATTATATGTATAATCTACATTGAATATCTCATTTATTGTTTGTTAGCAAAGTTACTTTGATAATTACAAACTGAATTATTTTTATTGTTTATTGTATGTTTATTAAAGTAAAAAAAAAAAAAAAAAAATGATATAAGCCAAAACAATTTTTTAAATCTTATTTTGCACAAATACGTGACAGATTAATTATTATATTTTCATTCTATGGCTTCTTATCTCATGCTTTAGGTGAGGTGCTTTCTGAACGACTTCCAACTTTTCCTGTGTGCTGCCATTAGCCTTGCGCTGCTCGCTAAGATTAGGTCATCAACTAATTCCCTTTGTATATTAAGAAGTCTACGTGACTTTGAACCATCCATATCAATGTACATACATAGCTGTATAGATGTCAGTAATCACTCTAAAATGTTCTACAAAGGACATGCTTTTCAAATGTAAATATGACAGACCCCACATTGAATGCCTACCAGACACTATCCTCGAGTGTCTAAGGTCTCTCTGTACAGGGGTTTGCCAGAACAACCTGGCATGAGGATACTTTTCCCTGGAAGTAACCCTGTCCAAATATTCAAAATCACATAATATTTGTGGCTCAAATATAATCTCCTTTTTATGGCTAACCCACACTAGCTTTTACAAGGAATGGTCCACCTTTTCCAAGTGATGTTACCTCAAGTAACAGCATGAAGCTGGATACTCCACCAGACTAGATAAATTCTTGTCCTGGAATCCAGTAAGACCAGGAGATTAAAACGAAAGATATCTCCCTTATGAAAATGGTTAATTGGGTAGAAGAAAAATTATGTTTTCAATTTCTTTACTAACTCAGTGTTTGAGAGATGAAGAACTTCAATCAAATATTCGAATATCTATGTATCTCATATAGAGTTCAAGTGTTAGCCCAGGTAGTGGGCCCTTTGATTTCTGAGAACTTTGGCTGAAGGAAAATAAAATTGAAAACATGATCTCTGAAAGAAATACACATTATACCGATTCTAATGGGAGCAACTGGCTAAATAAAAAACCTTAAATACTTGACAACAATCCCTGGAAGACCAAGCTGAAAGATGAAATACAGTTGGCAACCATAAAGAGATAATGTCTGTCCTTAAAAGAGCCGTTGGATATGAATCTAAATCATAATGAAATCAAATGAAGTAAATTAAAAAAAAAAAAAAAAAAATTGATCTTTCATAGTGAAATGAATGAACCGACATTTTTTTTATTCTATCAGTGTACTTAATGATAATACTATTTCAAAATTAAAAATGGCTGACTACCCAAAAGAAAGACAGAGACTCAGATAAATGCAGAAATGTGATTAAAAAAAATCTGTTTGTTCATAAACTATGCCCTATGAGTTTTCAAGAGAACACATCTCTATATAAGTTTATTTTTTCAAAAAGCATTGCTTTATATTATTATTACAGCTTAAAAAAGTAAAAAAAAAAAAAAAAAAAAAAAAATTCAATTATGTAAAGTACAAATAAATTTTTAATCTTGTTTTGAGCTTTGTAAACATTCACTCTACATTCATTCACTGGCACAGAAGACTGATACTACATAGCCAGTCTCCCTCTTTACATTCGTCACATATGCGCTCTGAGTGCTGATTTGGCACTTTTGCTCTTAGCCTCTTATTATTTATAAATTTATTTTAAAAAGCATGTGGTTAAAAAGAAAAAAAAAGAAATGAAAGTAAAAATTCCCAGGCATTATTAGGTATGTCACAAATTCTAAAATGATTTGTTTTAATTTATTTTTAAAGCAAAATAATAAAAACGTTTAGTTTTATTGACAAGAACTACCTTGAAAAAAAAAAAAAATAATAGTTTGCCATAATTTCTGTTGCCCCAAAAGACTTTAAAAATAAGTTGAAATTAACCATTTTAGTTACGTTAACATAAATTTTTTAATTATTATTTTGGGTATTTTTTACTGTCCAGTCCTTTGAAAAAGTGGTTCAAAAATCAAATATAACATAAATAAATGTTACCAAAGGCAAGATAAGTTATTCTTCTACCCAACTGGATAGGCTTTCAGTGTTTTTACTAAAATGTAAAATGTTTAATTGGCTCGAAAACAAGAATTCTCAAAGGGTACACGAGCACAAGAAACGATAAGTGGCCACAGTGTATTTGTTACACAATCATTTTTTTTCTTGTGGTTGCATACTCTTTGAAAATACTTGTTTTTTTGAGCAGATTAAACATTGAGTAAAAACCTACCCAGCTTGGTAGAAGAATAACTTATCTTTCCTTTGGTAACATTTCTTATATATATTTGATTTTTTTTTACCACCTTTTGAAGGACTGTGGACAGTAAAACATACCCATTATTTTTATTTATTAATTTCATATTAGATTTGCTGTAAGAAATACGTTTTCCCAGCATAGAGGTTATCCTTACAATAAATCGTTTATGTTAGTAGGTATCTACTTCCCTATGACTGCAGGAAGATGTAACACAAGGTCAGAATGATGGGGGGGGGGGCATCAAAATTACCTGGGCAATCCTGTTGCCATTCTCTATAGTAGGGGGTATCGAGCAGTAAACAAAAAAAAAACTTACTCCACTTGAAAGACAAGAGGCAATGACCTGGGAGGGTGGACCTCTTAGGACTACTCAGAACCACACCTCAGCCTGAAAGATGCAAGGTGATTTCGTATTCAAAAATGGCCACGACTGTCAGACCGTTTCAAAGACATATCCTCAACTGGTGCAAATATAATCTGCTCACGTTATGTCAGGTAAATATGTTATATTAGTATTGTTGTGTTGAATGGTAATCCACCTGGATGAACAGTTATAGATGGATGGATGCTTTATATTGCAGGAAGGTTGGCCGACCAAGGAAAACTTGGAAGCATGTGGTTAGAAAAATCGGTATACGGCACAAAGTGGAATTTGGAGACGGTTGACCACGTTTGACCCCTGAACAAGAGAAGCATAATGTTACATAAATAGAAAAAAAAAAAAGGGGGGTAGCAGCAGTATAAACGTTAAAAAATAGCTGACCACAACAACAGAACCGTCCTACCTTGAGAAGAAATTTTCAACAAAAAGTCAGCCCAGTTAGCGTCAGATCAGTTTTGAAGAGACATAATTTCACGTGTGTAAAAGACAAAACAGGTCAAAATGTGTGACAAAAAGTGTAGGATCCAGCCTATCACAAAATTTAAGGGGGTGGGGGGATAAGAAATAATAACATTATCTATGAAGTTAGCTTGTCAGATTTTTAAAGTCAGATCAAAATAGCAAACTTTGTTTCTGACTAGCCAATTTTCTATTGTTATGGTATTGGTAATATAATAACATACTTTGCTGCGATTTATTTTTACAAAAATTTACTTAGTCTGGCCCAGACACTATACAATGAAATCGAAAAAAAAGTCTAATTCAGCAAGGGGGATAACTCTTATTTTGAATGTATTATTAATATATAAAGAATTATCTCCTTTAAAATTTTGGGTGCTTGTTAAGATAGAGTCGACAAATCGATTTTTTTTTTAAATACCGTTTCAAACAAAAATATTACGTACTTAATTGTCATGTCGAAAATAGTAATATATCCAAAAAATTACGAAAATTAATCGCGTAGAACAACTGGTATTGTGTTTTTAGTAAAAAAAAAAAAAAGAAAAAGAAAAAAAGTCTATTGCTATAGATATACATATTGCCGCCATGACACAGGTAATCTAAAATATTCCTTTCAGGGTTATGTCCCCTTACTGCCTACTTTATAACATCTAAGAAAAATGCGATTTTGTCCAATTTTCCGTAAAAATTACTTTTAAATTTCTTTTCGAATTTTCATAATTTTTGGATATATTACTATTTCCGGCATGACAAGTACGTAATATTGTGTTTGTTTAAAACCACATATTAAAAAGAAAAAAGAAAAAAAAAAATCAATTTGTCGATTGTATCTTAAACACCAATTGTTATTTATTTTTTTTTGTATAAGTTTGAAAAATATGCAAACAAATAAAACTAAAATTATTTCACTGCATCCCTGGCAACACCAGGTAGATTGCAGTAAGTAATAATAATGAAAATGAAAAGTAGGTCAGCACTCAAAAGGTGTTCGAGATTAGAAACAAGGGAGGAAGGAAAAGGCATTTGTGGTAAGGTTAACAGGTTTTATTTTTAGGGGAGAGAGGGGCCAAAACTATCATTGATCATTTGAAAAAAAAAAAAAAATGTTCATTGTTTTTTTTTATCTTCAACCTTCGAATTGGGACTTGAGGCGAGGGGGGGGTTAGCAAGGGAGGAAGACAGTGCATCTGTATTTGGGAAATGAGTCGGACATTATTAGAGGATGAAGATAACATTGTGTAAAGGCTACTGTGAATCAGTGAGTAGGTTGGGGTGGAGAGTAATCGTAGATTATGAGAGAGAGAGAAAAACTAGTTCTAAAAGAAAAAAAAAAAATGGCAATACAGATGAAAAAGCTCTGAGTCAAGATAAAACAAGAAGTTCTTGATGCACAAGTGCAGAGCTGAATAGACTAAAATAAAATTGACACCATTAGAAATTACTTAGCATTACTCAGACATTTTAGCAGAGTATCTGAGCAAAGGCGACAAAATTAAAACGACGCTCGAAGTTTGCAAATCTATACACGAAACTGAAGTCACGCCGAGTATTTTCCAACAGTGTCAACATTATTCTATTATATATATATATATATATATATATATATATATATATATATATATATATATATATGCATACATACACACAGCCTAGGGGATAAAGACTGGCTTCACCCCATTTGGGTTAACCAGCAGTCAGTTTAATGAAGTACCAAATATTACAGAGAGTATTTTAAAAAAAAAAAAAAAAAAAAAAAAAAAAGGGAAAAAAAAAAAAGAAATTCCGATTTTTTTGCTACACATTAGATGTCGGCACAGCATCCAAGAACTTTTCCTGAGAGAGCATCACCTGAAAAAGAGAAAAGATGGAGATAGAAAATAGAAATAATCGATAGGCACTTATAATATATAGGGTAAATAATGGAGGATACGTTCGCTAGTACATATCTGACAATTTGTATTTGCAAAGTTATGTCCACACGGTAAGCATATGCACTCAAATGTCAATTCAACATACCATAGCTAGAAACAAACATAATAATGTTTTTACCTGAAATGCGTTTGTTTCAAAATCCACTATTCTGCACAAGCACCTAACGTTTTTACAAGACTTGATGTTTTCAGATAATGACTCCGTATTTTATTTTTATCAAGCAATGTTTTGAACTGTTGCACATCTTGCTTTTGTTGCAGAAATGTTTTTAAAGAATTGTGAATCTGTAATTGCAACACTGAGAACTATATATATATATATATATATATATACATATGTTTATATATTAGTGATGGGACGATTCCAATATCTTTCCTGATTCTGATTCAATTACAGATGCAGATTCTTTATAAATCTCAAAATATTTAACTGTAAAGTTGTCCCCCCCCCGATTACTGTAAAATCTCATGTTAAATGCGTATTTATTTTCTTAAACGTAAAAACATGTGGGGGTAGGGTGGGAAAATAATTAAAGGAATCGTTTTTAGAATTAAAAATACACCCCCATTTTTCTGATTTCAATACTGCCAAAAGATCCAATTTTTTCGATTCCCAATTCTGATTAGTGATCCCAAATCTAATATATATATATATATATATACACACAAACACACACATATATATATGTCAAGGGTGTGAGTTCATATTGAAACGTTGATTTAATTTGAATAAAATAAGATACACATCAAGTGTGTTGTTTTTTTTCTTTTTTTTCTTTTCTTCTTTCTTGCCATGTTGTAAAGTTACAGAAAGAAAAGTCTGTAAAGATCTGCACGTTGTTTTTAGCGGTTGTATTTTGAAATGTTTGAACTGTGCATAGGCAACGCGAGAATCTTGACGTTATTCTCACGTTGCCTACGTACAGTTCAAACATTTCAAAATACAATCACTGAAAACAACGCGCAGATCTTTACAGACTTTTCTTTCTGTAACTTTACAACATGGCAAGAAAGAAGAAAAGAAAAAAAAAACAACATACTGAAGATGGAGTATATCTCTGAAATATACTTATGTTATAAATTTCAAACAAGTAAAATATTTGTTTATTTTCCTAATATTACGTTTTGATTTGGCTTTCAAATGCACTTGATGTGTATCTTATTATATATATATATATATATATCTGACGAGTTGCAGACGATGAAACACAGGTCAGTGGATAATTATATTTTAAACAAATATGCAAAATTGAATGAACTTAAAATAAGTGTTGGCACGATTAATCAAAATCGGAAAAATCACAACATTTTGGGGTATTAATATCGGAGAAATTTGTGCCTATTTTCTGATGCCAAAACTGTTTGCTTTAATTATCTTTTTTTATTTGATTTTGTTTAAAACAAAATCTCCCACTGCTGGTAGTCATAATGAAATAATAAATATTTGTTGATTTTTAAACTTCCAGTAAAACTAAAATCTAGTGTGTTTTTATGTTAGGGTAACTGAGCCAAAATAACCATTTTATAGTTAAATATTTAGAGATTTATAAAGAATCGGAATCAGGAAAACATTGGAATCATCCCATCTCTAATTAAATAAGTTGTCTTGACATCATTGTTAATGCAAGGAATGGCCCCAACATTCTTATTTATGTAAGACCACAGTTGTTTATATAAGGCTCATTCCAAAAATAAAGCTTCCTATTTTTTTTTTAACTTCAAAAATTGAAGAACTACGAATTGCCAATACAAAGTTTTGAGTTCATTATGCGATGTTTCAGAAAATCAATGTTATAGGACATGCAAATTTTAGAGTCAAAAGTTTAGCACTTAAACTTGTGTGGAACACAAAACAGTGGGGATGCTTCCGAGCTGACTAGAACATGGGTATTTTCAAGTCTATACTGAACTTTGAACTGTTCATTTATTCTCTTAAATAAACACTATAATCACGGTCTTGTCTCACCGACCAATTGGCATTCATTGACTTTTCATTGACTCTTTAGGATTTGATATGCGGTGACTCCCACTTTCCTCATTAAAAAATACAAAAAAAAAAAAAAAAAAAAGAAAGACCTCAAAGTATTCAAACGCCAAGCAATATTCAAGATATGACACTTCCTGTTAGTCTCCTACACGTTCAGCTTGCAAACACGCTTCTATTCCAAAACCTCCCATTTTTTTTTTACTCAAAAACTACAACATTGAAGAACTATAAAGATGGGAGTGGTACCATTAAAATGAGCAACATTTTGTATTCCAGAATGCATTTTTCTACATAGTCACCACCATTTCCAATGCACTTTTGCTTCTTTTTGATGTCTTGATCGTAAAAGGTTGCAGTGCACTTTATCACTCACATCTGTTGTTACTGAAATCGATGAACCCATTAAGATCTTGACATTAACTTCATCGGCTTTATAAACGCTCAACAAGCGTTTGTGAATGTTGATGGATTCAATTTTTTCTGCATGACTCTTACTCTTCAGGATTTGATATGCGGGGACTCCCACTTTCCTCATTAAAAAAATTCAAAAAAAAAAAAAAAAAAAAAATGAAAGACCTCAACGCGGCATCTGCTTCTGATGCAAAAGTAATCAATTATTAGTTATTTAATTAAGAAAGTTCTTAAAGTTGAACACCGTCTGGGAAATAAAAGTGGTCAGCTGCCTAAAGTTTTTCTTTATTTCACTAGACAGACTAATAGTAATTGATAAGCGACTCCATACTCTGCAGAGTTTCCAAATTTTTTTTTGGTCTTTGCTATAACTTGGCCAAGGATTGAACCCTAATCTCACAACCCATTAACGAACAGTAGCCATTATGAACAATGTGCTGGCAAACCTTTTCTTTTATTAGTTGGTTAAAATAAAAGACAATACTTACTGTTAAGGTATTTATTTCTTTAGAAACGGCACCAATTTCTTTAGCTGCTTTTTCGTCTCTCTAATTAATAAAAAGAAATAAATAAATGGACCATTTCAAGTGATTCATGTTCTTCAAATAAGTTATTGTGGCTCTTATCAGATGTTTTTGTTTTTGTAAAATACAGGTGCATTGGTTCATTTTCTCGATGCTTATTTAGCAATATGAGATAAAATCTTTCCTGGGAAAAACTCCACCACAATAAAATATTTTTTTTTATCAGAGAAAATAAATCTTTTATAGAAACTGAACAATCTAATTAACAGACATTTCAGACACCTTAATACAAATGTTTTTTAGAAATTAAAGAAGTAAAGATTACTTTTTTAAATCAGGAAAGGAGTTATGATTATTTTTAAAAAAATAAGGACTAGGTTATTTAAAAAAAACTGGAAAAAAGGCTGAGATTATTATTAAACCTGGGAAAAGGGCTAAGATTATTTCTAAAAACTGGGGGAAAAAAAACTAAGATTATTTTTGAAAACTGAGAAAAAGGGCTAAGATAATTTTTAAAAACTTGGATACAAAAAACAAAAAGCCAAGATTATTTTTTGAAGACTGGGAAAAAAGGACTAAGATTATTTTTTAAAACTGGGAAATAAGGGCTAAGATTATTTTTCCAAATTGGATAAAAAGAGCTAAGGTTATTTTTGAAAACTGGGGGAAAAAGCTAAGATTATTTCTTGAAAACTGGGGGAAAAGGGCTGAGATTTTCTTTTTTGAAAACTGGAGAAAAAAGGGCTAAGGTTATTTTTGAAAACTGGAGAAAAAAGGGCTAAGGTTATTTTTGAAAACTGGAGAAAAAAGGGCTAAGGTTATTTTTGAAAACTGGAGAAAAAAGGGCTAAGGTTATTTTTGAAAACTGGAGAAAAAAGGGCTAAGATTATTTTTGAAAACTGGAGAAAAAAGGGCTAAGATAATTTTTAAAAACTTGGATACAAAAAACAAAAAGCCAAGATTATTTTTTGAAGACTGGGAAAAAAGGACTAAGATTATTTTTTAAAACTGGGAAATAAGGGCTAAGATTATTTTTCCAAATTGGATAAAAAGAGCTAAGGTTATTTTTGAAAACTGGGGGAAAAAGCTAAGATTATTTCTTGAAAACTGGGGGAAAAGGGCTGAGATTTTCTTTTTTGAAAACTGGAGAAAAAAGGGCTAAGGTTATTTTTGAAAACTGGAGAAAAAAGGGCTAAGGTTATTTTTGAAAACTGGAGAAAAAAGGGCTAAGATTATTTTTGAAAACTGGAGAAAAAAGGGCTAAGATTATTTTTGAAAACTGGAGAAAAAAGGGCTAAGATTATTTTTGAAAACTGGAGAAAAAAGGGCTAAGGTTATTTTTGAAAACTGGAGAAAAAAGGGCTAAGGTTATTTTTGAAAACTGGAGAAAAAAGGGCTAAGATTATTTTTGAAAACTGGAGAAAAAAGGGCTAAGATTATTTTTGAAAACTGGAGAAAAAAGGGCTAAGGTTATTTTTGAAAACTGGAGAAAAAAGGGCTAAGGTTATTTTTGAAAACTGGAGAAAAAAGGGCTAAGATTATTTTTGAAAACTGGAGAAAAAAGGGCTAAGATTATTTTTGAAAACTGGAGAAAAAAGGGCTAAGGTTATTTTTGAAAACTGGAGAAAAAAGGGCTAAGATTATTTTTGAAAACTGGAGAAAAAAGGGCTAAGGTTATTTTTGAAAACTGGAGAAAAAAGGGCTAAGGTTATTTTTGAAAACTGGAGAAAAAAGGGCTAAGATTATTTTTGAAAACTGGAGAAAAAAGGGCTAAGGTTATTTTTGAAAACTGGAGAAAAAAGGGCCTAAGGTTATTTTTGAAAACTGGAGAAAAAATGGCTAAGGTTATTAAAAAAAAATTAGTTAAAGGGTTAAGATCATTTTTGAAAATGGAAAAATTTAATCCACAGTGTAGTTATGATCGGGTGTAAGTCTTGATTGATAATTGTATTACCAATATCATACTCACTTAACTTTCAACTTCCAAACGTCTTTTTCTTATAACTGATTATTACTATGCAATTATATCTGTTACGTTATCGGTCTTTGCTGACAATTCTAATTGATTTTAGGTTTATTTTTGCTTTAAATGTGCAATCTTACAACTTATATTACTATTAATTACTTATTTTTAACGATTCGTTTTGAATTCAAGATTTCTAAATTTATTTATATTAGAGATATTTTAACACAATCAAGTAATTTGTTCCAAAAATTATATTACTCAATTAAAAAGCACATCTAATTAACAAAAAATATTTTTAAGAAATCTAATTCATTTGAAAAACACCAAAAATCTATTTAAAATAATTTATTTTACAAAGAAAATAGTAATTTAAAAATAAAATAGTAATTAAAAAAATATTTAAGAACGAAAATTGTAATTTAAAAAAAAAAATCAAAACACTATTTAAGAAAGAAAAAAATCTAATAACAATTTAAAAAATATAATTAAAAAAATCTATTTAAAATAATTTATTTTACAAAGAAAATAGTAATTTAAAAATAAAATAGTACTTAAAAAAATATTTAAGAACGAAAATTGTAATTTAAAAAACAAAAACAACACTATTTAAGAAATAAAAAAATCTAATAAAAATTTTAAAAATATAAAAAAAAAAATCAAAACACTATTTAAGAAAGAAAAAAAATAATAAAAATTTTAAAAATATAATTAAAAAAAAATCAAAACACTATTTAAGAAAGAAAAAAATCTAATAAAAATTTTAAAAATATAAAAAAAAAAATCAAAACACTATTTAAGAAAGAAAAAAATCTAATAAACATTTTAAAAATATAATTAATAAAAAAAATCAATTAAATTAAAAAAATATCAAAAAAATCTGTAAACTTACTTCTTTGACGCAACCATTATTTTGGGGGTAGTTTACCGTTCCTCCATTTACAACAGTGTCCTTACCATTTTGAGAAAGAGGCGTCTCAATAGGGCAGATGTAACTATCTGTTTGACTCTCAGACTTACTACGCTTATGACCAAACAGGAGAAAGTGGTTTCGTCGCTAAAAGAAACAGAGACAATATTGTTTCAGTTCATTTAAAACTTGTTTAAACATTTTCATTTTACTTCTTAATTTGTCGACATCTTGATACATTAATGATGAAGATGATAAGTCAGCATCAAAATGTGGGTTCAATGAGTATAGTTTCAGGAGTAAAGGTTGTTTAATCCTCATACCACTATATGGTATCTGATGGTTTGTTCCCAAACAAATAATTCTTAGCTAACTCATATTTCATCTTTTTCATTTATGAGTTACCTCTTGTGTTGGACATTAGCAACCTAGGAAGAGGAACATTTGATGGGTTGCAACGACACACACAGATGTATTCCATGTGAGGAATGTGGGACTTTCCCCCATTGTCTATTGCTTCAATCCTTTGATTGATATCCTCTTGCATATTTCCGGGTCAAATTATGCATTCCATTAGACAATTATAGAAAATTTCACATTCTTCACATGGAATCCATCGGCGTGTGTGCAACCCATTGGATGTTTCTCATCCCGTGAGCGCCTGCTAATATCCAACACTTATCAAGACTCGAAAGCCACTCGCGGATAAGTTTAAGGAGATTGTCAGCTGGCAATGCACAGCATCTTAATAGGATTTGAAACAATTAATGAAATTGATTATTTAAGTAGACAACTCAACAAGAATTTGTTTACATTGGACTTGCTGCAAAACTGGCCGTGCTGAAGTCTGTGGGGAAGCAACGATATGGTATCATATTCCACAGATGGAAAATTCTTGTGTTTTAGAGAAGGAAGCAGCAGCCGATTGTATGTTCTAAAATTAAAATATTAGCAGCATGTGACACTGATACATGTTCTGATATTTTTATTTTTATCTATCAAGGCACAAAAGCTACTCAAGCGAGTTAAGGAGATTTCAGTTGTTGATGAACAACAACTTGAGATAATTGTGTGAAACAATGTGTGAAATTGATTATTTAAGTAGATAACTCAACAAGAAGTTGTTAACATTGGACTTGAAGACGACCATGTTGTAGTTAGCTGGGAAGCAACACGAAGACAAACAGACAGAAAATTCTTGGAAAAAAGCATTGTTTATGGAACTTCTGTTTGGGGTTAGGTGCAAAGAGGATTGGGTTGGTTGTTTTTGTTTTACGACATATCAACCCTTTTCAGGTTATTTAATGCCAAATCCAGTGACTTTGAAGAAAAGTTTTTGATAGAATATATTTGTTTTTATCAAGTCGGTTTCTATTCAACCCATAGTTGGGACCCTAACAGGTACTACCACTCCGGGTCAGAGTGGACCTGGGAGCAATGGCAATTAAAGGGTGGCTCCACACTCCCCAAAGCCCGCAAGCTGGGGCCTCACCATCGGATATAGTTTAAGGTCATATCCAGGACCGTGCAAAGAGGAAGTAAGGAAAATTCTTTACAGTGGTTGCAGTTAGATGAGTTTTTGTTGAAATGTTTTACAAAAATATTTGAATAACAATTTTGAAGATCTTTTCTGTGACTAAAAGATGTATTTAGGCAGTAAATTTATATTTCAGTCATGTAAATCATTTGGAGTTGATAAAAAAAAAAGAACTTTGTATAAGTGACAGCAATCCTTTCTTTTTCTTCTCAAACAGTAAAATCACACATAAACAAGATGGTATGCAAAAACCCAGACATCTGTTGAGCAAACATCCATCTTGCATTCTGCCATTTCATACTCCTAACAGCATCAAAATTTGCATGATAATCTTAGTCTTGTATCTGAAGGGTTCTACCTTCACATGCCATTGTTTCACTCGGTGCATGCTAACCGTGGCCACTTATTTCTGTATCTCTCCACACCGTTACCACAAATTTATAATCAAATGATCTAATCCATTTGTAGAACACTGAATATTTAGAACGAAAGTCCAAAGAATAAATTCTCACCAAAATATCAGTCCACAGAGGACAAATTACAATTAAAAAAAAAAAAAAAAAAAAAAAAAATACTGTTTCTCATTATCTGAATGTTTATGTTTCCGAATTTTTGAGATGAGGATAATTATTTACATTCCTTGAACTACAGTTCTCATCTTACATGTTTTTTTTTCACAATGTTTCAGTTAATGTAACCTCCAACCTTCTTCAGGTTTATTTTGTCAAACTCAGAATTCTTTCTGTCGAACTTGGTAAAATTTATATTATTTGGATCCATTAAGATTGAAAATTTTGTGCAGATTCCCAAGTTTGACAAGATGCACCTGAAGAAGGTTGGAGAGATGAGAGCAGCAATCTGAAGAATCCAAATAAAATAAACGGTTTCTCATATCTCCATGCTGGATCAAGAGATCATGTGACAATTGCTCCTCAAAATCTTCCTCAATTTTTTTTTTTTTTTGTATAACTATCCATGGATAGTTGACTAATTTATTTAATCAAATAAAAACAGTTCAAAATCTTTAACTAACTGAGGCATCCCCTTTTGTTTGAATTTGGGAAGAAGAGGAGTGTGGTTCTTTTTGACAACAACTTTTGCCTGCTCTTAGCTAGATTCTTTCACTAAAATACAGCATTCACTATGGCTTTAAACCTACTTAAAAGATTCCCAATGATTTTGATCAAATTTTATTCACAAATATATATATATATATATATATATATATATATATATATATATAAATTATGAATGTTAAAAATAAAAATAAGTTCATATATCGATGAATTTTTTTTTTTTTTACAAGGTGATCACCACTTATCAAGGCCCGGAAGCCACTCAGGGATAAGGGTTATTGCATGTACAGTACGTTAGTGTGGGGGTTTAATAAAAATATCTACTTAAGGGGACGGTTCATCAGGAATTTGTTTACGTTGGACTTGAAGACATCCAGGTTGTAGTCAGGTGGGAAGCAAGCAGACGGAACAGAGTTCCACAGGCGTGCAGAAATCTACATTTTGATTTAGGCACAGATAAAGAGTGGGGAAAATTTTTGACAGTGGTTTCAGCTAGACGGGTGTTTTTTGTAAAAGATTTGCGAGGGGGGACCAGAGATTGGAGTTCAGACGAGCACCTGCCATGGAAATAACAATAAAACAAGGATAGGCTCGCAACGTCTCTTCTATGGGAGAGAGGTTTCAGGGAAGAGAAAAGGGCATCCCCCACTAAGCCACGGTCTATTTTGTACTCTGTCAAGGCAGGATAGGCTGTTTTTAGCAACTCCTGCCCAGATATGGCAGCAGTATTCCATCCTTGGGTGTACTTGGCTTTTATATAGATAGAGAATTGCATCAGTAGTGAGATATCTTCTTGAGCGGTAGAAGGATCCCACCATCTTTCCAGCGACTTTGGCAACAGACTTGATGTACGCGTTCCATTTCAGATCAGGAGTAAAGGTCAAGCCCAGAAGCTTGTCAAAACATGGGGCTTCTCCTAGACGAGAGCCATCCATTTCAATTGATGCCAGATGGGGATCAGAGTGTTGATGATGTAAAGATAGGAGCTTGGTTTTAGATGCATTAAAGGTAACCAGCCACCTCTTCCCCAACTGAACCACGTGCTCGAGATCAGAGGAGAGAGAATTAGAGAGAACTTTGTCATTTACGGCCTTTGATGTGTTGCCATAGATGGTCGTGTCATCAGCATAGATGTTGACGAATGATTTAAGTATGTGTTTAGGGAGATCATTGATGTAGATTAGGAAAAAAGTTGGGCCCAGGATGGACCCCTGAGGGACTCCAGCATTAATACTGTGAGCCTCTGATTTCTGACCATCAACCACTACTCTTATGAGCCTATCGGAGAGAAATGATTTAATGATTGAGAAAACATTACCAGTGATACCGTAGCTGCAAATCTTGTGAAGTAGGCCTTTATGCCATACCTTGTTGAAGGCCTTTGATATTTCAAGAGCAATTGCCCTAGAAAGGAAGCTTTTGTCAAGAGATTCACTAATCCTATGAGATATAACCGTTAGCACATCTGCGGTAGATCTTGCAGAACGGAAACCATATTGCATGTCACTAAGAAGGTTATTTTTTCTGAGGTGGTTGACTATTTCTCTATTTAATATGGATTCCAGCAACTTACTCATGACACACAGGAGACTTATTGGTCTTATTGGGGGATGGAGGGGGGGAGGAGATGACTTTTCACCTGAATTCTTAAATACAGGGCATACTGAGGAGGTTTTCCAGGGTGTTGGAAAGCACTTCTCCTTAAGGCAATGCTTAAACAGTTTCATAAGTATGGGAGCAAGTTCAGGTTGAAGCTTTTTTAACACTATAATTGGGATGCCGTCAGGGCCAGTTGCTTTACTGGAATCAAGATTCTTGATTAGCTTGGTGACCTAATGCACATTTCTATGTTACCTAGCCTGTTCTGTGTTATAGAAGGAAATATGGGGAGTTGATGGCCTTCGTCGCATAGGGTAGAATTAGCTGCAAAGTTCTTGACAAATAGTTTGGCCTTGTCTGATGCTGACGAGATGACCTCTGGTCCATTTATAATGGTTGGGATAGAATGCACACTTCTGTTCAGGATCCTATTTATTATTTGCCAAAACTGGTGGGAACCAAGATTTTGAAGAAAAATTTTTTAATAGAATATATTTGTTGTTTTCAATTTTCTATTAAACCCATAGTTGGGACCCTAACAGGTACTACCACTCCGGGTCAGAGTGGACCTGTGAGCAATGGCAATTAAAGGGTGGCTCTACACTCCCCAAAGCCCGCAAGCTGGGGCCTCACCACTGGATATAGTTTAAGGTCATATCCAGAACCTAAACAGTAATGATGCCACATGTGTAAGTAGGATCTTCTATTACAAAAACACATGTCAAACCAAAGATGATTTTCCTTCACTTCAAATTATTATAAACATAATTGTCTGTATTGACATCTTGATATATTAATAATGATGAAATTTCAAAACTCACCTTGACTTTAGAATTTGGAAATAGAGGTTGATAATCTGCCGACATTTCGAATTCTCGTTTCTTGTGTTGTTGACTGTTACCGATGAGAGCCACAAAATGCGTACTTAGATGTCGTCGTAAAAGAGATTTGTTTGCAGGGATCGACAAGACCTGGGAGAAAAGTTCGGCATTGAAGCGAGGTTCCAGCACCTGAAGAATAAAAATAAGAAAAATGCAGAAAAATCTTGTCATCGGATATGGTGAGGAATGGACAATTTCAGAAAAAAACATGGATAAAACTGGCCAGAATCAAACTTCCACCAGCAAACACGATCAACGGTTGAAAGAATGTGGTCAGATTTATATTGCGTTCCGTAACGAAAAAGGGATCGACTAAAATAATAGTCAATGAAAGCATAATAGAAGATGAGACCTGTGCGAGGAAATAATATTTCTCATTCAGCTGTTTTATTTATGTATATATATTATATTTTTTCTTTATTTTCACACAACGAAGAATGCAAGATGCTTAGTCATTATAGCATACATTGAACGGCACAAGAAATGCAAAGTCATTAAATGTCTAGTTTTGCTTGTATTAAAGATATATAATGGGGTTTGTGGGAGGAGATGAGTGTTAGGGAGCAAAAATTATGCTACTATGGTAAAGTTGGACGTAATTTGGATTGTGATGCTCCTACAAATAAATAATTTATTATAATGGAAGAATGCAACTAAAAATACACTCAAAACCTATGTAGGGTACTCTGTAATAGTCTGATCAGAATGAATTTATATGTGGCGGCTGCGTTTGCCAAGCCATGTTTTATTTTTATCCTATTTTATTAATATATAGATAAGCCTTACTGTTGTTTAAACAAAAGATTAAAGAAATGGTTTTAAGTTTGGTTTATGAGTAATTATATCATCTAAATGGTGATTTTTTTTTTTTCCGCCATACTCTGTCGGGGATTGTTTCTGAAGTTTTCCATCGATCAAAACAATTTAAAGGAAAGCATCACATGACATGCCAACTTCTTAATCTTGCGCAATCATTAATTTGTACAGAAATGCAGATCAGCCTGTAGAATAATTTTGACTTTGATCAGACAACGCTGAGGCAGAAGCAGGTTTGCGAATTAAATGCAATATGGTAATATTTGAATGCCATAACTAACAGGGCTCTGGTGAAAAGCCATCATACTCTGGTTGCATATGGCAAGCAAAAGGTATTAGACATGAAAGTGAAAATAAACAGAATGCAAGTGGGAATGTTGCGTCCACACCATTCCTTTGTGTGTTCTAAGCTAAACCTTCCCCAACTCTGCATGCAACTGCTAAGCCTTGCTGTTCTCAATGTCAGGCTAAACACCTGCAATCCAGTCAGTTAACGATTGTGACCAGTGAGGAGGACTTAATGCAGAGTAGACAATCCAAAGGCACAATCTTTGTGAGCTTATAAATGGCATTTGTTGAATGGCTTTACAAGGCAATCAGCTGTCCCCATTTGGAATATGGGTTCCTCGTGTTTGCCAGAGTTGGCAGAGCATTCCGATTTCTTGAGTGTCTACAGCATCGTGCCATAAGATATCTACTACATATTCCCTGCCATGACCTTGTTCCCTCAGGAGTATATGACTTGCTCGGATTAGATCAGCTGTCTACTTGCTGGAATGTAACAGTTGCTGGAATGTTGTCAATGCTTAAATACCAGCCTGTGCTGTGAATAAACAGACCAAACCTGCAACAATATAAATTCACATTAGATTCTCTGCATAATCACACTGGTGTTTGCTCAGATGTACCGGTGATCTCTTTTCACATTGTGTTTTTTAGTCTTGAATGTTTTGCCTCAGAATTGTGTGAATGAACATGTATCATTGTTACATTTTCGGAGTTCTGTATAGGCTATCATGATATTCCTAAATGCTATGCATTCCCTAATTAACTTAGTAGTCTTTGTCTATTGCTAACGGATTTATAACCAAATATAAAAGCAAAAATGTGTGTGTATGTGAGTTTGTATGTCTGCAAAAAACTTTCAACAGACAACAAAAATTCACAAATTTGGTATCATATTAAAGCTTGAACCTCCGGACAAAAAATATCGAATTTTTGGCCCAAACGATCAACTTTAAGTTGGTCAGCTGGCCGTTTTTCTGCATGTGCCTGCCTGTTTACTAAAAAAAAAAAAAAAAAAAAAAAAAAAAATTAAAAAATCGTTATTTTTTTTTTTGGCTCAACACACACCTCCAAACACCACCGGGCACCCAGGCTAACGACTTATTAAAGGAAAAAAAAAGTAGTCAAACTTGCCTGACAAATAAACAAACAGCAAAGAATTCGAATAAGAGGAGACAACTTTTCAATAAACTATCGATAAGAATTAGGTTCGTCTCCTTTACATCATTTTAATTTTTATAATCAAAAAGAGGTGCAAGTTCTGACTGGCACTCATGGCGATAAACAAAAAAACGAAGGAAAACTTATCGTATATTTACTCTTTACAGGACGAAGATGTCATATTCCAAAAATTACATAAATTGATAAAGTAGTTTTTTTAAACTAAAAAAAAATCAAAATTTAAGATTTTTAGCGACTTTACTACTAAACTGCATTGAAGCCGAGGTTTATTTTTCACACTTTCATTTTTTGAGTTGTCTCCCTTTATTTATTTCATCCGATTCAGTAATAACTGACAAAAACATTACTATTTGCTTAGTCATAAAACTTGATTTGCTTGAATAAAAAAAAAAAAACTTGATCAAATTACGTGATTTTTGGAATATTCAATTTTCATTCCATGATTAGTATGTACATCATACAGACATTTCTGTATTTTCTTTATTTTTAAATGTTGCTATAACTGCCAATCGGTACTTGCATCCCGAAAGATCCGTGTTTTTCCTGGGTGGTTGGTTGTTTTATGGCATATCAATCCTTTTCAGGTTATTTAATGCCGAATCCAGTTATTTTGAAGAAAAAATTTTTAATAAAATATATATTTTTTCAAGTCGGTTTCTATTTAACCCATAGTTGGGACCCGAACAGGTACTACCACATGGATCAGAGTGGACCTGGGAGCAATGGCAATTAAAGGGTGGCTCCACACTCCCCAAAGCTCGCAAGCTGGGGCCTCACCATCAGATATAGTTTAAGGTCATATCTAGGACCATGTTTCTCCTTGGTAACACCTACATTGAATATGGATGTCATTAAAAAAAGCAAACAACCTTTATGGTGTACTTACTTATGAGAGAAAATAAATAGCATTCACAAAAAATTCTGTGAACTCATTTAGTAATTTTGTTTTTATAAAATAAATTCATCTTTTATGCATATACATTATATCGCTGAATAACCATGCTATTAAAGGGAGATAATTCTTTTCTTTTTGTGCTTAAACAGCAACAAAGACAAAAGGGTTTTTCTTCGTTATTGTAGCGAAATTGAAATATTGAATTTCAACTGAAAGTAATGACATCTACAGAATTGTCATGTCACAGTAATGAACATATCCAAAAACTACGGAAAACGATGAGGCAGAAAATTAATTATTAATGAAAACAGTTATCGAAGACAGTTAGTGAAAATTAAGTTTTGCTAAATTGGCCAGATTTTAGGAAAGATTTACCTCCCTTTTATTATGATTTAAACTGTCTAGTTTATTCATTTGCAGTGGATACCATTGGTTTTTGTTTGAAATTCCAAATTTCAATTTTCGAACTTCACTACAATAACGAATAAGAACCGAAAAAAAGTTGATCTCTCTCTCAAAAGTTTGAATTATCTCTCTTGATCTTTATAATGATGCCAATAATGGTTTATTAATATGGGTAGCTGCAAAATACAAAATATTGAACATTCTTTTGCTGACCTACAACTGATATCCCTTATTTACATAGACACACATTTCCATGTAACATCTCGGTATGTATCAGGTGTCTTAAATAAGTTTCCAGACTTTTTTGTACAGGCATTTCAAATTGTCACTCGTGAAAATTAAGTATGTTATACATCTTAGGAGATGACTGACCAATTTTTATGATTTCAGGTTCAAATAAACAATAAATACACCCTACTAAAGCCTTATTGTCACGGCTGGTGAATTTCAAAAATGCAATCTGCTGTGAGGACACTTTAGAAGAACGATACACAATAAAATCGTTTCAAACTTGGAAAAATGCCACAGAAACGTTTGGAATGCTTCAGACTACTTTTTAACCATCTTGCATGAATCGAGCATCAGTTGTGAGTAGCATAAGATATTCAAGAAAGGCAGAGAGTCTGTGAGGGATGATGGAGATGTGGGAGAAGTAAGGGAGTCAGAACACCAGAATTGATTGGCCAAATAAAGAATTTCATGGATAAGGACCATCGTGTGCCTTGTTTGATGTCAGTGTGGGAACTGTACACACAATTATAATAATTTTGATAATAAAAAGCAAAAAATATTCCAACTCACCATCAAAGCTCCATGAACCCCACTGCCCCGCAGATTGGGTGCATACTCAGAGAGGTCAATTGTCCTTAACCATTCCATTACTCGATGGTTCGACCATAACATTACTTCATCAGGAATATCTTGAAGATTTCCCTAAAAAAGAAAAACAAACAAAAACTTTTGGAGGAGGGAGTGCCAGGAAAAAATAAAATACACAAAATTTTTTATTTTCAATGTAAAATAAAATTTAAAAAAAAAAATCCCATTCGATAAATGATCTAATAAGGACATGATACGCCACTCATTACTGTTTGTAGACCTCCAATGTTTGCGGAACCCACCTGTGGTAAACTATGTGAACTATAAATTCTTTAGACCATCATATTTCAAAGCTTTATAATCAGAAGAAAATACAATAAAAATATAAATAAAAAAATTACAGTCCAAACTTTAGAAAGTCAGCATAGCAAAGTCCGTAAAAGTATCCGAGAAGCCAAGTGGTAATCCAGTCACTCTCCAAATCCTTTCGGATACTTTTACAGACTTTACTTTGCTACTTTCCTGACTTTCTAAAGTTTTGACTGCAATTTTTAATTTTTATTCTATCTTATCCATCTCCATTATATTTCTTCCTATATTCTTTTTTTTTTCATTAATTTGTATATTTCTTCTATTTATCTATTCTTTATTGTCTATTCAGCCTCTATATACCTATACTTCTATTTTATATTTCTAGGCTAATACAAGTTTTATATATATATATATATATATATATAAACTTGCTCTACTTTTCTGATGAGAAGCATTAAGCTTCTAAATACCATGATCTAAAGAGTTAGTTAAATTTGCAACTAGGATATATCATGTGAAATTTGGAACTCTAATCATAATTATAAACCTTTGTGCCAATTGCAAGAAATTTATATAAAAATATATATTCATGAAATGCTCTAGCAGTAGGTATATTTAAGAGGAAGTTGTTTCATATATATATATATATATATATATATATATATATATGATGTGTTGTGTGTGTGTATGTATATATATATATATATATATATATATATATATATGTATATTAAAAATGTATTTAGATTTGAAAAAAAAGAAAAAAAGAAACCAAATCAATGTGTTATTTTTTTGTTTAAATAAAAGTTATTTTAAGTTTAGCTTTCAAATATAAAATTTCTTTGTGAAAACAAATTTGTTTTTTATTGTCAGAGATTGAACACAGATTTATGCATGTATATAAGTATACTATGAATAAGTATTTTTTTAATAAAAATTAAAAAAAAAAATTTAAAAAAAATCAACTTAAGTAACAGAGCGTGGACGTGCGTATGGTAGCTGCCTTGTGCAAGGTGACAGCGCAGTAAAGAAAAAAAAAAAGAAAATGTGTGTAGACCGAAGATCATGTTCGAGACGTGGGTGACGTCACAGCCAAAACAAGAAGTCACACATGGCCAGAGAAGCAAGAATTAAAGTCTTTTGTTAAAAACTGAAACATTCGAGTTGAATATTTTTCCTCTTCTAATGTTCCTTGCAACAGAGTCAACAAAGTTTACATGTTAACGAGTGTGTAAAACGTGTGTCATGATGACATACAATTAAAAAATGTTTATTTAAAAAGAAAAATCTGTATTGTACTGACTTCTTAAAACTTTGGTACTCATTTAGTTTAATCAAGACGTTAAAAAAAATGAAAATATTCAAAAATAATTATATTGTACGTACTTGTTATAGAATAAAGTTTTCATACAAAAAAATTACTTAATTTGATCAAGCAGTTTTTTTTTAATTTTACAGAAGAAAATCAAATTTTAATGAGATCAGTCATGTCGTGTCCATCTTTTTTATTTCACAGATAAGGAGACGGGTGCCTTTAAATGAAAAAGTGATTAACAAAGAACATAGAAACTGTAAAATATGTGAAAATAAAAAACTAAATTATTTATTTAGGTATTTTTTCTGCCTATATTTCAAAATAATCTCATCAAATTTTGACAAATTGTTATTTCCCCTGGCGCCCCCGTCCTCGTCCACGAAATATGCAAGATGGACGTGGCACGATCGATTTCATTATCATTTGATTTTCCTCTCTAGAAAAAAAACAAACTATTTGATCAAATTAAGTGATATTTATTTTGTATGAAAACTTTATTACATAACGAATACATACACTATAATTTTTTTTCCAATATTTTCATTTTTTTAATGTCTTGATTAAACTAAACAAGTACCAAAATTCTACTTCAAATTTGTACAATTAAGAAACAGAAAATGACATTTACTTAATTTGTATTGACGACCAACAACGGATCTATTTGAAAAAAATAAAATAAAATGATGTTTTTGAATTCAGACGAATGTCATGCAATCATTTTACCTCTTCTGCCGTGGGTCTTCGTTTTAGACATTGTGGATCAAAATTATGCAGTCTCAGTGCCTGTATGGCCCTCCGAATACTAATGTGATGAAGTTCATTCGTTACTTTAAGAGATAAGAGGTCATCCTGCAAAATAGAAGTTGAGGAGAAAAACGTTGAAATTTAGTTGTGAAAAACAAGACTACTGCAACTGCTAATAATAAGCACACACACACATATATATATATATGTATGTATAATAAAATATAAATATATAATATAAAATAATATACATATAAATATATATAACATACAATATAAAATATTTATATATAAGTGACCTTGTTTGTCAGAGGAACAGTCTCTACCAAATTTCTCTACCAATTTTTGGTCTACAGATTTGAACATTGATATATAGGGGATTTGGATCTGTGGAACAAATTTGATTTGGTTTTTAGCCAGTAAAAAATATTTGCTAACTGGTTAAAATTAAAAAAATTTGGAACTTGGCAGGTGTATATGCAAACATGTTTACACATTAAAGTCCTTTAGATTTTAACATCTTTTTTTTTTTTGATCCCACTGATGACAGCTCAAACAGTAACGACTAAGACTGGAATGCTATATGTTTTAGTTTCAATTCTAGCTGATGGCACCCAAGACATTTTTTTTTTTTTTACTTTTCAAATCACTATTATATATTGAGTCAGATATAATAATTAATAGAGAGTTGGCTCTATAATGATGGAGAGGAACTCTGCATTGATTTAAATATATTTAACTGTATTTTATTTGCAAGGCCTGCTAGTGTGTGTGTATATATATATATATATATATATATATACACACACACACATACGTACAAACCTAACTTTATATACAGAAACAAACATACAGGATTCACTCAAAGTAATTAACTGGTTATTATGGATTTAAGAACACAGCTGCTAGGCATAAGGTATTAAAATGTAGGCTATATTTAGTTTAATTTAGTCTTATGTTAGAGAGGGCAAAAGAGGGCGGAGACGTATGTAAATTCTGATTTTTGTGAAATATTAACAATCTTGAATTGCATAGTATAGACTTCATTTTCCTTTGGTTTTAGTAAAAATTATGGACTTCCTTTCCCATTGGGTTTAGTAAAAACCAAAAGAAGTCTCCAGTCAAAATTTTTAATTTTGGCTAGAGTGAATATAGTCCATAATGACCTTTGTGATATAAGGATGTCCAAACCAACAATAAGTATTAGATAGACTGACCCAGCAATCATCAATTCTTCTTCCTTTGTCAGAAATATCATCCAGGGAATGTGAGGACTAAAGGACAAAATATGGGAAGCAAAGATTATGAGGCTGCAGAAAGTAAACCCAAGGTTTACTATTTATGAATTCCCCCCAAATATGAAATTACAATTTCAAAATAAATCAAAATTTGCTAAACTTGTTTTTGATGAAAAACGTTTTCCTCATTTTCATTTGAAAACAAAAATTATACAAATCAAAAATCGCTTCTTCGATCTTTTAGCAAAATTCGAAAATCAAAATATTGAATTTTAAGTGAAACTAATGGTGTCTACTGCAGTGGCGGCTCGTGCCTGAGATTAGTGGGGGTGCTGCTTCAAAAATTTTATGTATTTTTTTAATATCGTGTAAAGGAATTCGAATATATAAATAAATATTTAATCAAATAATAAAAAACATTCAAATAAATATTCAAATATATAACAAAGACAAATAATCAATCAGAAATGGATAATACGCAAAAACTTTTTTATCAAAAAGATTTTTTTAAATTATGTACACTTTACAGAATAAAAATAATATATATATTTATTCCTTTTCAGATTAAATAAAAGTTTGCGGGTTTTTTTTTTTTTTTTTTTTTGCAAACAAACGAAAAACATTTTTAAAAATAACTTATTTTTTATAAAAACAAAAAGAAAAACTTTGAAATTTATCTGCCTCCCTACGAGTGTTAATTTAGGAGTTTACTATTTGAAAATAGCGTTTTATTTAATAACAGTTTTATTTACAAAATTTATTTTTAAAGATGTATTTATAACAAAACGTATTTGTAAATAAAATGCAAAATAAAAAAGTTTACATTTTTATATAGTGAGCAAACAAACAAAAATATTTAAAGATACAAAATTTTATTTACAAATCTTTTAACAACTTGCTTTTTATATAAAAAGAACAAATTTGGCTATTTACTGACCTTCCCATGCCGGTAAAGATCGACATAAAGTGGAGAGTTATTATAAGAAAATAGGATGTCATATATAAGCATTATAAAACATCGAATTTTAATGTAGCTTTCTTCCCCAAAAAACAAAAATTAAAATTGTCTCAGTCCAGAAGGATTTCTAATTACTTTTTTTTAATGCGCATTATCTGACCCATCTACTAACAAATTCAATGTAAAGTTTAAAAATGCATAATTATTAAAAAAAAAAACTGTGTTTTTTTTTACTTACAAATACATTTTAATTAAAAAATCTTGTGTAAAAAATCCATTTTTCAAAGTGTAAAACTTCTAACATTGTCCTTGTCGGAGGCAAATAAATGCTAATTTTTTTTATATCTAAAACATACACGCTAAAAAGATTTCTAACTAAAATATATTTTCAACATAAACTGTTTCTTCGCTTTTTTGCTTCTAGGAAAAAATGTAAACAGTTGTTTTTGTAAAGTTTAGTTGTTGCAAAATAAATAGCATTTAAAACTACTTTAAAGAAACAAACAAAAAGGCAGGTAGATGGAAAAGTAACTTTATTTTTATGGTAAAATTTATTTATTGTATATTTGGTTTTTACTCTTGGCCGTGTGTTAGCTTCACTGCTAAATTTCCGAATACTTTTAATAAATAAAAATAAACAGTTTCTGCATATTATATATTTCCGTCTGCTACCGACTTAAATCCCAACGCTAAAAGTGTGCGTATTTAAAAAAAAATAGCACAATATTTTATGTACAAGAACACGTTATGTGCAGATTTTAATAATAATTTAAAAAAATATAAGTAAACCTCCTTTTTTTTTTTCAATAACGATGTTATCATATTTATACAGGCGCACACTCTAAGCAAACAACGAATTTCACGACACAGAACTGCGCCCAGCGACAGTTCTTCACGCAGCTTTCATCGGCTGTCTAAAGCGTCTAATTCGCGCATGCGTACAAGAGAATTTCATTAAGAAAGTGTAACTGTGAATTTAACAGCTCCAAGCAAGTTTTATTTTTGTTATTATATGAATTTGGAGATACCGACATTAAAGTTAATGATTTTATAATGTACACATAGAAAAAATAATAATAATAATAATAAATAATAATAATAATAATAAACAAACGTATTATTTTTAATTTTATCATTAATATTGTGTAGAAATAACTTGGGGGTGCTGCAGTCCCACAGTTCCATGCACGAGCCGCCACTGGTCTACTGAATTGTCATGTCGTAGTAATGAAAATATCCAAAAATTATAAAAAACAAGTAGATAGAAATTTAATTATTAATGAAAACAGTTTTCAAATACAATTAGTGAAAATTAAGTTTTGTTAAATTGGTCAAAGATTTTCAGTTTTCAGAAAAGATTTACTTCCCTTTTGTTACAATTAGAACTCTCCAGTTTCATTTTTTTAGCAAAACTCAATTTTTGCTAATTGTCTTCAAAAACTATTTACATTAACAGTTAATTTTCTATCTTATCGTTTTTGGATATGTTCATTACTGTGACATAACAATTCGTTAGATACTATTGGTTTCACTCGAAGTTCAATATTTCAATTTTCGAATTTCACTACAAGAACGAAGAACCAAAAGATCTTTGTTATAATGAAAAATACAAAAAAAAAAAAAAAATCGAAATGGGTTATCTCCCTTACTTTGTCAGCATAACCTTAAAAAAAATGTTCAGATACGTTTCATTCATTATTGGGTTCTTCTTCTAGAATGCAACCTAATTAAAATATACAAAAATACAAAAAAACACTTTCATGTATGAACCCATGACGGATACCATATTCCGAAAATCACATAAATTGATCAAGTAGTTTTATTTGTAACAAAGAAAATCAGATTTTACGACTATCTGAGAAATAACTGTCTCACCTGCCATTTTCAAAAGAAAATCAAGACAAAGGGAGATAACTCAACAATAATCTCTTTTGTGCATCTAAGTTTGTTCCCTATGGGTTGATTTTTATGAATTTTCACACAAAGGTACTTTATGTGCCTGGTAGTGTTCTCAGATAGGTTTTCTATCAGAATGTCTTCAATAAGTACCAATAATCAAAATAATCCGCTGAAAGAATGAACAGGCGATTTTAACCAAAGTAAACACCTTACACAGCCTAACATCACAAATGCATTTGAGAAGTTTTATTATCACTCCAGCAGAAAGGCCAAACATATTGAAAAATTTACTGTTGATTTTATATATGACAGGGACACATTTAAAGCACAATTGCACTAGGATATTTTACTTTTTCATTTTAAACACAAATTCAATCTATTAACACTGTACAACCAGTAAGGCCAGGCATATAAAATCAACAGTAAGTTCTTTGATATGACAGGGGCGCATTGAAAATTTCAGTTTAGAGCACAACTGATGCATGATACTTTGTTTTTGCATTTTAAACTTAAAAATTTAAGTCATTATTACCACACAAGCTGAAAGGCTCAACATCTAAAAACAGCATACTCTTTGATAAGGAAGAGGCGCATTTGAAATGAATGTTTTTGTTTAGAGCACAATGGAAGCATGATACTTGACTTTTTAAATACAAACCATCTTCTATATATATAAAAGGCATATGTCTCGAAAAGGCTTTTCTCGCCGACGGTCCCTGGGAGGGGGGTTATTTTTACTTAGAAGTGTTTATATAGCCCCTAGATCATAATATGTACGATTTGCGAACACGCGTTGCATCTAAATTTATTTACGTCGATTTTTACAAAATTATTGCTATTTCAGCTTGTCTTGTGTTCGTTAAGCTTTTTTGTATAAAACCGAAACTAATTCAAAGCTAAAACCCTGTTCCCGGCAATCGCACCAGGGGAACGTCCAGAAGCAATCAGCTTTGATCAATGTAGGGCCAAACTCCTTATATCAGACAATTGCAATTCAATTTGGACAATCCCCTTTTTATGGGGAGCTGGTTTCCCCCTCCCCAACATCTTGGGAAAACAACCAGCCAAAGTTGGGTAAACAAACACAAAAGCTGCCCTGCAACAAAAGTTAAGTTTGCTACTTCTATTTGACCTCATTAATGAGGTCAAATAAAAGTAGCAGAGTTAACTTTTGTTGCAGGCACGTGTCAATTCTGTTTTTAATACTTAAATAAATTCAAACGTGTTTCAGTTGCTCTTTGTTGGCCGAGCGGTTAACGTGTCAGGTTTTTTGCACACTTTCTTTTCCACCTTCACCTCAAAGATTCGGGTTCGATCCTAACAACTTACCGAAACTGTTTTTTTTTTTTTTAAAGCCCCCCCCCTCCCCAACACAAACACCCGGACAACAATTTTCTTTTAAAGAAGTTTTAATATTGTTTTTTTACATACACATATATATATATAATATTTAAACAGGGTTCTTACTTCGCTTATTCTTTTGTATTGACCCCCCCCCCCGCCCAACACGCACACCTCTAAACACCCGGGCAACGCTGGGTACCCCCCGCTAGTCTATACATATAAAAGCGAAAATGTGTGTATGTGTGTTTGTATGTCTCGCAAAAACTTTTGATACGGGTCACGGATTTTCACCAGATCGGTATCATTTTAAAGCTCGATCCTTTGCCCGACAAATATCGAAAAATTGGTCAAAAACATTAATTCCTTCACCCTAAAATCAGTTTTCTACAGGGAGGGGGTCACCAAAAACCGTCCTCTCATGACAAGTTCGCTTTTACCCATGCGCAAATGACGTCGGAACATGATTTAGTCTAAATATAAAAAAAACGACCTAATTTTGTCAACGTCGTCTTAGCTCAGTTCATTAGAGCGCGGCCTCATTATCTAAAGGTTTTAAGTTCGAATCGTGGCGGAAGATGTCTTTTTCTTTTGTTTTTCGATTTTTTAAATTTTTATATTGAAACAGGGTTATTAAAGCCATTTTCCACGTTCTATGTTTTTTTTTTGTTTTTATTTTTCAGATTTTTTAAAGTTTTAACGTTCGTTTTCTGTTTTCATCAACATTCGCGTTTTCTTTTTTTTGTTTCCCCGATTTTTACATTTAACATCATTTGTTTGCCTTACGTTAGTTTTTTTTGGTGTTTTTTTTTTTATTTTTTAAGTTTTAACACTTTTTTTATATAAAATATTCAATTTAATATTTAATATTTAAAAATATTTATTTTGCTTATTCTTATGTTTCGATTACCCCCCCCCTCGCCCGAGCACACACATCTAAACACCCGGGCAACACCGGGTACCCCCCTCCCGCTAGTCTATATATATAAAAGCGAAAATGTGTGTGTGTGTGTGTGTGTGTGTGTGTGTGTGTGTGTGTGTTTGTATGTCTCGCAAAAACTTTTGAGACAGGTCACGGATTTTCACCAGATAGGTATCATTTATAGCTCCAGAAGATATCTCACTACTGATGCAATTCTCTATCTATATAAACGCCAAGTACATCCAAGGATGGAAAATTGCTGCCATACCTGGGCAGGAGCTGCCAAAAAAGCCTATCCTGCCTTGACAGAGTACAAAATAGATTTCGTGGCTTAGTGGAGGATGCCCTTTCTCTACCCTACAACCTCTCTCCCACAGAAGAGACGTTGCGAGCCTATCCTTGTTTTATCGTTATTTCCATGACAGGTGTGCTCATCTGAACTCCAATCTCTGGTCCCCCCTCACTAATCTTTTACGAAAAACACCCGTCTAGCCGAATCCACTGTGAAAAATTTCCCCCACTCTTTATCTGTGCCTAAATCAAAACGTGGATTCCATGAACAAAGCTTCTTTCTTAGAACTGTACGCCTGTGGAACTCTGTTCCGTCTGCCTGCTTCTCACCTGACTACAACTTGGATGTGTTCAAGTCCAACATTAACAAATTCCTAATGAACTGCCCCCTTAAGTAAACACTTCATCAAATCTCCACACTAACGTAATGTACTTGCAATAACCCTTATCCCCGAGTGGCTTCCTGGCCTTGATAAATGGTGAGCACTGTGTAAAAAAAAATAAAAATAAAATTTTAAGCTCAAACCTTCACCCAACAAATATCGAAAAATTGGCCAAAAATATTAATTTCTTCACCCTAAAATCATCAGTTTTCTACAGGGAGGGGTCAGCAAAAACCGTCCTCTCATGACAAGTTCGCTTCTATGCATGCGCAAATGACGTCGGAACGTGATTTAGTTTAAATTAAAAAAAAAAAAAAAAACAATTTCGTCAACGTCGTCTTAGCTCAGTTCATTAGAGTGTGGCCTCATTATCTAAAGGTTTTAAGTTCGAATCGTGGTGTAAGATGTCTTTTTTTGCTTTTTTTATTTTTTAAATTTTAATATTGAAACAGGGTTACTTAAGCCATTTTTCACGTTTTATGTTTTTTTGTTTTTATTTTTCAGATTTTTTAAAGAAGTTTTAACGTTTGTTTTTCTGTTTTTTTTTTTCCATCACATTCGCATTTTCTTTTTTTGCTTTTGTTTTTCCGATTTTAAGAAATTTTAACATCGTTCGTTTGCCTTCTGTTAGTTTTTTTTTTTGTGTGTGTTTTCGATTTTTTAAAGTTTTAACATTTTTTTTCTATAAATATAAAAGCGAAAATGTATGTATGTATGTATGTGTGTTCCCTTTTTCTGTGTGTCTACAAAAGGCTTTTTTCAGAGAAGCAGTCGCTCGCTTCACAATTTTTAAAAACTTTTTATATCACATATAAATCGTAATATCTCACAGTTAACAACGAAGCTCGCCTGTCTATTTAATTTGCTCGATTTCGGGAAGATAAATATCAATATTTGTCGCTCGCTGCATGTGGGTTAGTCTTCCTCCTATAACATTTTGGGGGGGGAAAAAAAAGTGTTCAGCAGTAAATGAAATCCCGCAGTCAAACTTGACCTCATTAACTCATTAAAACGGGCACCTGCTAAATCCAAATAATTAAATAAATTCATACGTGTTTCCGTTAGCATGTCAATGGTTAACGTTGCACTTTTTTTTCACACTTTAATTTACAACTTTGCCTCAAGGGTTTGGGTTCGATCCTGATACTTTTTTTTTTTTTTTTAATCCCCCCACCCCCAGCCCTGGAGTTTCCACACACACACACCTCCAAACACCCGGGCAACGCCGGGTACCCCCTCCCTGTTATATCAGACAATTGCTATTCAATCTGGACAACGGGGAGCCGGTTTCCCCTTTCCCAACATCTGTTGGGGGGGAAAAAAAAACAGTCAAAATTGGGTAAACAAACCCCTCTCAGCAAAAGTTAATTGTGTGACTCATTAAATAGGTCAGATGGAAGCAGCAGAGTTAACTTTTATTGCGGCCACCTGTTTTTAATACTTAAATAAATAAATAAATTCAAACATGTCTCCGTTGTATGTCGCGGTGGCCCAATGGTTAACGTCGCATGTTTTTTATTTTACAACTTTGCCTCAAGGGTTCGGGTTCGATCCTCATACTCACCTACCAAAACTTTTTTTTTTATTTTAACCCTCACCCACCCCCGGAGTTTTGATTTACCCAAAACCACACACACCTTAAAACACCCGGGCATCGCCGGGTACCTCCTGCTAGTCCATCTATATATATATTAAAGCGAAAATGTGTGTATGTATGTATGTTTGTATGTATGTATGTGTGTTTATGTGTCTGCTAAAAACTTTCGACAGACAGAACAAAAATTAACAAACACGGTATCATATTGAAGCTCCATCCTTCGCCCTAAAAATATTGAAAAATTGGTCAAAAACGTTAATTTTTTCACCCTGATATCAACAATTTTCTACAGGAGGGGGGGGGTTAAAAAAAAGAAGTCCTCTCATGACGAGATCGGTTCTACGCATGCGTCAGATGACGTCATGGCCTGATTTAGTTTAAATAGTTGAAGAACTGACTAAATTTCATGCACGTCGTGTTAGCTCAGTTGGTTAGAGCGTTGGGTCATTATCTAGCCGTTTTGGGCTCAAATCATGGTGTGAGATGTCTTTTTTTTTTTTTTTCGATGTTTTAAATTTAAATATTGAACCAGTGTTATTTAAGCCATTTTTCACGTAACGTTCGTTTTTCTGTTTTCTTTACTTTGCTTATTCTTAGGTTTTCATTAACACCCCCCACTGACCACACACACCCAAAAACACTCGGTTACCCACCGATTTTTTAAATTTTAATATCGAAACAGGCTTATTTAAGATATTTTTCACATGTTTTTTGTTTTGGTTTTTATTTTTCAGAAGTTTTAACGTTTGTTTTTCTGTTTTCTTTTTTGTTTTTGTTTTTCCGATTTTTACATTTAACATCGTTCGTTTGCCTTACGTTAGTTTTTTTGTGTTTTTTGTTTTGATTACACCCCCCCCCCCGCTTTATTTTTCAGATAAGTTTTAACGTTCGTTTTTCTATTTTCTTTTTTTACTTCGCTTATTCTTAGGTTTTCATTAACAACCACACACACCTCCAAACCCTCGGGCAACGCCGGGTATCCCCCCTTCCCCCCGCTAAGCAGGATTTTTTAACGTTCGTTTTTCTGTTTTTTTTACTTTGCTTATTCTTAGGTTTTCAGTAACACCCTCACCCAACCACACACACCTCTAAACACCCGGGCAATGCCGGGTACCCCCGCTAGTATATATATATAAAAAGCAAAATGTGTGTTAGTGTGTTTTTTCTGTATGTCTGGCAAAGGTTTTTTTCGGGCGGGTTCTCGGCTGCTTGCTCATTCTTATAACTTTTTATATGCTACCGAGATGATAATATCTAACAATTACGAAACGTTGCAAATATTTTTTTTTTATTTCAGCCACTTTTATCTTACAACAAAATTTGCGTTGTGAATTCGTTTTCTCTGCTACTGCTGCTTCTATGACGTGATATTTGACCTAGAAAACCACCGCTTTTAAACGCTTATTTTCAACACTTTTAAAGTTCCTGGCTTTGTGGCGTCATGCTATGACATCAGACTATTAATCTCAAGGCTTCTGGTTCGAGCCTACCTTCCGACCAAAACGTTTTTTCCTTTTTTGACCCCCCCCCCAACACACACACCTACAAACACCTCAGCAACGCCGGGTACCCCACGAGTTATAAATAAAAAAAATAATTTTAAAATCAACTGTAGTTTCTCTACAGTGCAATGTAGACTACAATGTATTGTGAACATAGTCACTGCAAGAGACTTGTAAGCTTCCTCCTGCTGCATCGTGATGGATCCTTAACTAGAGCAGGCAATCAATTTGATTGAAAAATGATTTCACAGATTTTGGTGACAATATATGGGAGCGTGAAACATTCGTTGATCATCATTCAATCCCGGACTATGTCGGGTTTCCCTGCTAGTGCATAGATAGGTTTATGTTATTCCCTTAATTGCTTAAAAATGATTTCCTTTATAAAAATAAAACTACTCGATCAATTCTTTCTTTTAATTTTGAATTTTAAAAAAGTATCCATTATTGTTTTGATAGAATTACTTTTTTTTTTAAATTACATAAAAAGCAAATTTTTATTTAAATTTGAGGTGCTTGTGTAGATTAGTGATGCTTTAAGCAAACACATTTTAGGTGAAAACCTTATGTACTTACACGTCATGTCGAAATTGTAAATTCCAAAATTATAAAAAATGATTTAGTAGATGTGCTAGATATATTTTTAACAAATTACATTCTGACATCTTAAAAATGGCAGACCCTTATTTTAAGTCAAGGAAGATAAATCATACAGAATTGGTCGCACAACTCATCCCTTTCTATAACTTCCGATAATTCAATAAATTCTATTTTCACTTATAACTATTTTTCGTAAAGTTTGGAAAATATACTAATTTTGACATGCGACGTACTTAATATTTTCACCTGAAATACAATGGTTTAAAGCATCACTAATCTACACAAATGTACGGTATAATTATGTTGACACACCGGTTCTCGTCAGAAGCAACGTTGAGCCTGGCTAGTATCACATGAGTTACCATTTGGGAATTCTAGGTGCTATATGTGCTCTCCGGTTATCTCGGCATTGTTTTCAGTCATCTTAAACCATCTATTTGCCACTGGTATTCAACAACACTGACTCAGGAGAAGTGTAGTTAGAGTTTGTGCAACTCTTGCCACAAAAATTCCATGTGCAGACACCCTTATAGTGGATATCCATAGTCAGTCGAGACTGAAAGAAGCTTTAATCTGCACTAGCACCAAACTTTATGATACGATGATCCATGGAATTTTTTCCATAAAAATCAAAACTAATCTTTTATGAAATGAGACGCAAAGTTAAAAATTCACTGATACATACCACAGTCATATAATGCAGCATCAAACCATCAACACGAGCTTCGAAGAAGCTATCCTTATATTGCGGGATGCCAATATCATCAAGCCACCCTAAAAAAATAAACAACAATGATTAAAGAACAAATAAAATGTTAAAAAAAAAAAAATAAATCAGTTTAAGTCTCAACAACACTGAAAGGGGAACACAAACACCTGAGACACTATTTCGACAGAGTACACATTCTTAGCAAACAATTTTTTTTTTTTTTTTTTTTTTTTTTACAGTTTTGAATTTTTCAGATGAGGTATAAATGTGTGTATTGTCTAATAAACAATCGTTCTCATCCATTTTTTGGTCCCCCGACAAAAGGAGGGTGGACCTGTAAATTCACCCTTGTCCGTTTGTCTGTCCGCACTTTTCTATATGACTACGCCTTGGAATTTTTTGAAATTTTGCACAAACATTACACATGGTATGAGTAAAAAAGTAACAGAACGGATTTTCCAGGAAAACTCCGGTTGTCCCCCTAGGAGTACTTTTTGTGTTAAAATGGCTAAAATTGACACTTTTGCGTTTATTAAAAAAATTGATGCCTTGGATTCTTATAAAACTTTCTGAAAAGTTGTGACTAACTGATTTCTATAGAATTTTGTTTGTCTATACTTCGTGATAACTCTTGGGTGCGCCTCAGAGGCTCTTTTAGGGCTAATAAAAACACTTCATTTTTGGAACTATTTTACAAATATTTGTCCAAAATTTTCTGTTTATGTCTATTTAGCAGTTTTGGATGGTGCTGAACTCAAATTTAAATATGTTAAGCCCTTAGGGGTTAAATGGGGGTGTGCAAATGATGGACTTACTCATTTCTTTTTTTGCATGGAAAACTCAAATTTACATATGTTAAGGCCTAAATGAGGTGGGGGTTGGGGGGGGGGGGCAAATGCTGAACTTTGTCATTTTTTTTTTGCCTCATTCACAATGCACTCATGGGGGACCATGCACGATTCACTTATTCTTTGGGGGTTTTTTTTTTTTTGTTTTTTTTTTTTGTAATTTCAATTTTTTGTTTTCCACTAGATTCTTTTCATTGTTTTGATTTACTTTGAAGAAATGGATTTTGATCTCAAATTTTTTTTTTCTGTTGGGACATAATTTTGGCAATTTTGTAAATTTCTTGGACCATTTTTTAAAGCAGAAAAATGCTCAGATTCACTTTAACTGGTAAATAATTTGAAAATAAAAATATTAGTTATGAATAGGGTAATGACAAGAGAATATTTTTTTCATTGTTTTTACTCTCGAGTTCATACTCGACACAGTTAAACATGGTTAATCAATCGAGAACCACATCACTATCAAAAACATGATATTACCTGTTGTATACTCGAGAGCCAAAATAATGAAAAGAATATTCTCTTATCATAGCCATAGTTATGAAAGCAACAGTTAATCTGCGTCATTCATCAGCATCATCTGAATCATTGTATGGTACAGTTAATTTCATCATCATCCTCATTCATTCTTGCATCAAACTGACAGATGCAGCACTCATTCTAGATGCAGTAAACTGTCTTCTTCTAAAGGAGAAAGTTCCATGGGAATATCAAATATGCAAGCAGTCCTCAATCATTGGTATATCGTTGTCAGTGGAGATGACAATGTTATTTATTTATTTTTTTTTTTTTTTTAGATCTTCCAGGAATGTGTCAATGTCCTCCTACATACAGTGCCTGGTATTCATAAATAGTCACCCATCTTAGTACTGACCAGGCTCAACATTGCTTAACTTCGGTGAACTAATGAGAACTAGTGTCTCAACGCAATTATGCCATTATTAGTGAAGATGGATGATAAAATTTACAATTTTTTTATTTATCATTACTACGTTATTATTTTTTCATGGAAATCACTCCAAACAACACACGATATAAGGAAATAAAACACTTGATGGAAGGAGATACTTCAAGGTAAAAAATCAGCCAGCAATTAGTGTTGGATAGATTCCAACCGAAAAACAGCAATTCTTCAGCATTTGTCGAAAAGAATCAGAAAATAGAGTTCATTAAATTTGAGGATTAAACGGGAAAAATAAGTGAAAAAGTAAATCCAAAATTAATAAGTAAGCTTATGTTTAAAATGCATTTGCGACGCATATTTTACCATATATATCAACCATAAACCTTTTAAAACCGCACCCAATAAGTTTCAGGATTTGCATAAAGAAAAGGTATTCAACCCTATGCAAATAGCGAGAGAGATATTTTATTTATTTATTTATATATATATATATATATATGTAAGTAAATTTTTGGTACAGCAGAATGGAAGGAGAAATTTCAGAGGAAACATAATTTAATTTAAATACCAAAAAAAAAAAATATATATATATATATATATATATATATATATATATAATGAAAATTACAATTGAATTTACCAAAATGATCCAAGATGGTAAAATTAAAATATATTATAAATATTAAAGAATTAATATTTATGAAATTATCTCAGCCAGATATAAAAGCTCGATAATACCAAATAGGAAATAGAGCTTATAATATGAGCAAACAGTTAATAAAATATGTTAAAAAACACTTTGAAATGAGTTAAAAACATATTTAATCTGAAAAAGAAACACTAGATAAATAAATAAATAAATAAATATATATATATATATATATATATATATATATATATATATATATACTAGCTATATATACGGAATTGCCTGGTTGTAAAATACGCTTAAATATAATATTCTGGTTAATGCAGATTTCATGTTTATTATCATATTATACTAGCATTTCAGCCCGGTGTATGTTGAGCAAAAAAAAAAAAAAAAAAAAAAAAAAAAAAAGCGGTAAATTTTTTTTAACTTTGACCCCTATTATGACTCCTTAACATTTGTTTTGGGCTCAAATCAAGTTATTAAGTTAGATCCATGTCCAAGTAACCTATATCTAAAATTTCAAGTGTTTAGATCTAAAATTCGTGAAGGAGTTTGGTAGAGTTTTCAAAGGTCAAATCATTGAACGTTGACCCCCTTAATCGCCAAATTTCTGTCCGAAAACCGATGACAAAGATTTTTCCACATCTCAGTACCCTGTATATCAAATTTCGAGTCTGTAGACTGAAAATTGACAGAGATATTGTGTAAGGAAATGTATACAAACAGACACACACACACTTTCACTTATATAGATATATAGATTGAGCCCTATAAATGATTTTAAAAAGTATTGATTTAAAAAAGTTTTAAAAAAAAAATAAAAAAAAGACTTGTTTGCAACCACCGAGAATCTAGCTTATGATTTCACACTTCTGCACCAATTTTCTCCAGCTAAAACCCAAATATAAAGTTTTGCATGCGTTCGAATACCCTATATTAAGTGTCATGTCTATAGATCAACAAGGCCGATAGCCATTTGTCGCGTGCTCTCGTGTAATGAATGAATGCATGAATGTAGGATTGGCATGAAAAAGATAAACTAAAATGACCGAAAAATGGGCTGAAATGACTTAAATAAATAAAAAATAAATGACTTAGAATGACTTTAATGAACTTAAGGATGAATTGAATGACCTTAAGAATGAGTTGAATGCTTAAAAAATAACTGGAATACTTCAAAAACAACTTGAATGATCTGGAGAATGACTTGAATGGCTTTGAGACTGACTGGTTGTAAAGTGGATGATCATTTTACATTAAATTAATACAGGAAAGTTATCCCCCACTTTATATAAAAAATTATTTGATTTAGGGAATTTGAAACGTTATATTAGCTATGTGGCCATGGAACAGTTATAAACATAAGTATAGCATGTAATAAGAACAGATACTACACTTTGATCTTGATATTTAATTTATTCTGTTTAAAAAAAATTACAATTAAAAAAAATTCCAATATAAAATTAAAAAATTTAAAAAGTAAAATCTCCAAAAGACAAAACAAATTTAGGCACAAGGCCCTATAAATCTGAGGAGGTGAGTGTTGCAGGGTCTTTGTAACTAAAGTAAAAATTGGAGTCTTTGGCGACTTACTCTTGACTGGCAACATTTACCACAATAATTCATTCACTCTGTGGAATCTAAAGCTAACTAATGAATTCCCAACGTTTTAGCAAAAAGCATATATTTACAATTTCTGTGTGTGTGTGCACTTTTTTTTTTTTTTTTTTTTAAATAAAATAAGTGTGTATGTGTGTGTGTGTGTGTGTGAAAAAAGTTCAATTCATTGTAAAAATAAAAGTTCTTAATTTGGTAACAAATACTTCGTGTTTGGGAGTGGGGAAAACAACCTAGCAAAAATGATCCTATAAAATTGCCTAGTGCGTTGTTAGTAAGGTCCCTCCCTGAGCTAGTCTAAGTAGTTAGACCGCCTACTGTTTTCCGGGGCACCGAAAACAAGAGGGGATATCCCTAGTGGGGATTGGGGTGGATTCTTATCGGGTATTGGGGGAAAAAATATATAAAGCATCAAAAAACAAAAAAAGGGGCGGGGGTGGGAGTGGGTAGAAGTCGATCTCCGAGTAAGGGTTGACCAGGGGTGACAAAACAAAAGAGGGAGGGAGGTAATGTTAAGGTAGCCTCGGAAGGTTCTCTAGTGCCAAAACAAACAATCGGGGGACCGGATCTCATTTGTACCACCAGTCAAGCGTCTCTTTAATTTTCTATTGCTAACCTAGCGGGATGGGTTCCGTAGGACCCAGTACTGCGTGTGCCATGCCTATAGTGGTAACACACATTCAAACTTGGCGCCTCGTCGGATGCACAAGCTAGTGTCATGCACCCACCTCCTGTCAAAGACCACTCGAGGCAACCTCCTCAAATCGCATCTGATTTTTACTTTAAGCAGATGTTTAAAGTAGACGATCAGATCCCGATCCGGAACAGATATCCCTTCGCGGACTTGCTTGAGGCGTGTGATCTATATGACCATTCTTACTACTGCTAGGATCGCCAGAAAACCAATTCTTTTCTCCCTAGGCAGCAGCGGATCAATGTTCTTCACAAAGTATGACTCGTCGAGTTCAAGCAAGCGCTTGGCATTGATGAGAGCCGTTACCTCGTTGACGTACCTTAGGAGGGTCTTAAGCCTCCAGCACAGATCCTAGGAACCGATGGTCCACCCTATCGATGATTGATCTTGGCCAAAAAGCCAAGAAAAGCTTAAAAAGCTAAGAACAGCATCTATAACAACAGACCTTTGATCTTAACAAAAAAGACCAAGCACAAAAGTTACCGACAGACCGACCGACGGAGAGACTTATAGAGTCGCTTGCACGCGACTAAAAATATTTGTAGATAAAAAAATATTAGAGGGTTTTCTTGCTGATTATCCATCTAAGCATACTATGATCAAAAGTAACTTATTAAATGCAACACTTAATTTTCTCCAAAGATTAAAGCTATTTATTAATAGTTATGTGCAAGACAACAACATTACCTGTTAAGTATTATAACCATCGCAGAGGGGCTCCACATGCACATGGGTATTGAGGATTGACTGGGAAAAAATGCCCCAATTGACAAAATCCGATAAAGAAATTTTCATTGAAGCTAAAAATCTAATAAGAAACTGTCAAAAATTGTCAGCACATCATAAGCAAGCTATGTATGAAGTTGCTGATCTTGCCATATCGGTATCTTTACGAAACCCAGTGGTTAGTGATTTAGTGAAGGAGGTTCAACTCCATAGACATACTGCAAAAGCTCGTCAAAAATATGGTTGTCAATGTCGTTTTGATTTCCCTAAACAACCAATACATAAAACCATAATCAGCACTCCATCTATGTTTTGGATAAAACAGAGAAAATGATCAGATATACCAAGGTAATTAATGCTGTGAAAAAAGTATTGGAAGATAATAATAAAATGAAAAAAGAAATTGTGCTTTTAAACACACTGAATTGGATAAATGTATGAAAAATTCAAAAATTAAATATACACTTAATCTATTATTAGAGCATGCTGATTATGAAAATGAAGATTTTTCTTATGTCCCAAATGACTTTCGGTATCTTTTTTTTTTTTTTTTTTTTTTTTACAAGGGTGTCACCACTTATCAAGGCCCAGAGGCCACTCTGGGATAAGGGTTAATATGTATACATTAGTCATTGTGATTTTAGCATAGTAAACAGTGGGAATTTTGAAACTTGGATTACTTAGGGGGACGATTCAATTAGAACTTGTTCACATTGGACTTTTTTTTTTTTTTTTTTCATAGGTATCAACTCATTATCAAGGCCAAGAGGCCACTCAAGGATAAGGGTTAAAGAGTGTACAGTAGAAACTGGACAATATAATAATCATTAGTAATGAAAATTTGTTAAATTTGATAACTTATATGGAACGGCTCATCAAGAACTTATTTACGTTAGACTTGAAGACAACCATATTGTAGTCAGCCGGAAAACAGGAAAACGGAAGACAATTCCACAGGCGTGCAGTTCTAATAAAAAAGCTTTGTTCATGGAATCTACGTTTAGGTTTAGGCACAGATAAAGAGTGGGGGGAATTATTGATAGTGTTTACAGCTAGACGAGTGTTTCTTGTGAAAGTTTTGCGAGGGGGGACCATAGATTGAAGCTCAGTCGAACACTTTCCATGAAAATAACAATACATCAGAGACAAACTCGCAACATCTCTTCTGTGAGATAGAGGTTGCAAGGAAGAGAAAAGGACATCTACGAGGCTACGAAGTCTATTTTGAACTCCATCAAGGCAGGCCAAGTCCTTTCTAGCAGCTCCTGCCCAGATGTGGCAACAGTATTCCATCCTTGGACGTACCTGGCTCTTATATAGATAGAGAATTGCATCAGCAGTGAGATATCTACTGGATCGATAGAAAGATCCCACCATTTTTCCAGCGGCCTTAGAAACAGATTTGATGTACGTATTCCATTTAAGATCATTTATCTCTTTCATGGAAAAATTGCTGATAATGGTACAATCCAACTGCCTGATATAAGAACTATTTTAGATTCTCTTCCTAATTTTGATGTGGAGGAATGTTCCCTGATTGGCATCTTAAGGTTCTAATATTGAATGTGCGTTTGCATCTTAAGGTTCTAATATTGAATGTGCGTTTGCATCTTAAGGTTCTAATATTGAATGTGCGTTTGCATCTTAAGGTTCTAATATTGAATGTGCGTTTGCATCTTAAGGTTCTAATATTGAATGTGCGTTTGCATCTTAAGGTTCTAATATTGAATGTGCGTTTGCATCTTAAGGTTCTAATATTGAATGTGCGTTTGCATCTTAAGGTTCTAATATTGAATGTGCGTTTGCATCTTAAGGTTCTAATATTGAATGTGCGTTTGCATCTTAAGGTTCTAATATTGAATGTGCGTTTGCATCTTAAGGTTCTAATATTGAATGTGCGTTTGCATCTTAAGGTTCTAATATTGAATGTGCGTTTGCATCTTAAGGTTCTAATATTGAATGTGCGTTTGCATCTTAAGGTTCTAATATTGAATGTGCGTTTGCATCTTAAGGTTCTAATATTGAATGTGCGTTTGCATCTTAAGGTTCTAATATTGAATGTGCGTTTGCATCTTAAGGTTCTAATATTGAATGTGCGTTTGCATCTTAAGGTTCTAATATTGAATGTGCGTTTGCATCTTAAGGTTCTAATATTGAATGTGCGTTTGCATCTTAAGGTTCTAATATTGAATGTGCGTTTGCATCTTAAGGTTCTAATATTGAATGTGCGTTTGCATCTTAAGGTTCTAATATTGAATGTGCGTTTGCATCTTAAGGTTCTAATATTGAATGTGCGTTTGCATCTTAAGGTTCTAATATTGAATGTGCGTTTGCATCTTAAGGTTCTAATATTGAATGTGCGTTTGCATCTTAAGGTTCTAATATTGAATGTGCGTTTGCATCTTAAGGTTCTAATATTGGATGTGCGTTTGCATCTTAAGGTTCTAATATTGAATGTGCGTTTGCACCCACTGGATTTAATCCTAGTCGTATTTTACAAAAGTTGATGATCATACTGCCAAATATTTTGAGGATGCACTTGAAGTACATGGAAGAGAAGGTAAATATCAAGAGAAAGCATCTATGTATGAAAAATATTTAAGGAGAGATTGTAGTATTCAATCCGAGTTAAAAGATCTCTGCTTTGCTCAATTTGCCTACTTAAGCCCAATTTTAAAACATTTTTTATTTATATCAAAAAATACAAAAACGATAACACTTTGATCTTGGCCAAAAGGCCAAGAAAAGCTTAAAAAGCTAAGAACAGCATTTATTAACAACAGACCTTTGATCTTAACCAAAAAGGCCAAGCACAAAAGTGTTACCGACCGACAGAGTAACTTATAGAGTCACTTGCACGCGACTAAAATCTGACAGAGGAGTATGGTAGGCAAAATGTTTTAAACAAATATATATACACATGCATGAATATATATAGAAAGAGGTTTGTGTTTACTATAACCTTTTTATGCAAATATTACGCAAGTATAAATCATGTAGAATATCTGCATGAATATGATTACACGTAATAGTTAACTAAAGATAATCATCCCATAAAAAACAGAAAAAACTAATAGGAAATTAATTAAAATGAATGTTTAAAAGAATATGCATTATCGTTTCACCAAATTTCTGGCTTTCTTCAGGTGGTTAACCACGACAAGATAGGCAGACTGAATCTTGTAACTGTATCCAGTAATTACTATAGTAGTTGTTGTTGCCTCACCACGTTTTGGCCAACTAATCCTCTGGCCTGCTTTGGATAGAATTGAAACCACTACCTTCAGAAGACAATGCTCACCTGCAGCGGTAGAGACTCAACGCCTCTATCCACTTCGCCATGGGCCCTGAAGAAGGCCAGAGGATGAGTTGGCTGAAACATGGTGAAACAACATGGATAGTAAGTTCGACACAAAGTGTTGCATACTGGTCATATTTAGAGAGAGAGACGAATATTATATATTTGTGTGTTCAGATTGGAGAGAGAGAGAGACAGGGTACATTTTAATACACAGACGGATGGAGACATTCATATTGATGAGGCGAGAGATAGATGAGAGATACATTTATACTGTTCTGGGAATGTTTCTATTACATATATTTAGAGATGAGGATTATCAGTTCTTTTATCACAGGAGGGGACAGTCATTATTTCTTGATAGAGAGGGAGACACATTTCTTAAAAATGGGGTTCATACACAAAGTTCATTCTTACTATGAGTGGACACAAAGTTCATATAAATGATTCACAATTTGTTTGTTGAGAATGACACAACACAAGACGCAGTTACAAAATGATGACGTTCCTTTATTTCTCGACCGGTCAATGATTTCACATTAAGGAATTCAAAGTCATACATGATTTCAACTTCTAACCCTTCGCTTCTTAAGGAGGATTCAACCCAGACCCGACTCTCCTGTCTGACGACTCTGTCCGACCCTGTCTCTTTGTCTCCTAAAACTAGCCAACTATATTGAGAACTCATCTTCCAGCCATGACGTCATCGCATGGCCAAAAACATGCATGATCGATCCCATGGCCTGGACATGCTTCACGTGTCTTGTTCCCCCATGTCCGAGCATGTGCTCGACTCACGTGGTCCTGAACTCACGTGCACTGTTCACACATATATTCTTCTAACCTATTTTTCAGTATGTTTAAATTTGTTATTGTTCGTTTTTCTAACTGACTTTGTTTCAATTCAATTTCCATAAACAGAATTGAATCATCAAATTCCTTTTTCACAATAACATTTCTAAACAATCGAATTCCTTTTCAAACAAACATATCTGCTATTTATTTTAAAATTGCTTTCCAGGTTAAAATTCTCGGTCTATCCCATCTCATTTTTACTTCCTTACAAGAAAAGGGGACTTGTTCTTGTAACAAAAGGAAGCTGAGATGGGATTGTTGATCAAAGTATGGTAAACAAAACATCTGTAATATAAATCTCACCTGTCTGTTTAAATGTATGTATGTTTGTATGTCTGCTTAAAACTTTCGACAGAGGTGACGGATTTTCACGAGATCAGTATCATTTTGAAGCTGGATGTTTCGGATGACAAATATCGAAAAATTGACCCAAAACACCTTCCTTCACTCACAACTGGGCACTTTTCTACAGGGAAGGGTCGATTTTTTGTAACCCATTTTTGCAAGTCATCATATCAGTTGGATTGACTTTGCCTAATTTTAATGTTCCGAACATCTGGTCACATCATAGAGTAGCAGTAAGACATCAGATTTTCTTTTACCTTCTTTTCTGCCTTTGCATCACGGGTTGGAGCCTGCCTGCTACCATTTTTTTTTTTACTCAACACACCTCCAAACACCCGGGCAACATTGGGTACGCAGGCTAGTTTAACATAAAAGGTTAATATATTTAGGGTTGGTTTATGGTCAGTTTTAAGTTTGGCTGTGGATTCATGATTCAGGAATGTTTGCAATGGTTGAGGACAGTTTCCAATTGGAAAGAGCGGAACACAGATCATGGCTTGGATTAGATCGAGAAGGCTACTGTCAAGTGACAAACATGGCCTTGGCAGAACGTAGATGTGCGTATAGAGTCGATGGTGTCACACACACATCCAAAATGTGACTGATATTTGCAGAATGTGTTAGTTTTTGTATTATTTTATTTCTTTATACTTGTGAATCCGTGCACACAACCTTAGCAGTTGCTAATGCGAGAGATGGAGACACGTCCAGAAAAGAAGACGACAGAGAAGACGACGACGGAAACAGTATTGGAGTTGGCAATATTGCTAAGTGGGAGACCATGCGGGTATCACAGCAACACATGTTGAAAAATGATAAAAATTTTAATAAATACAAAAAATACAGAAACGAAACAATGATGATAATACTTACTTGTAACCCAATTAAAACTAAGAACGTAAACCCGTTCTTTCGGTCCTGCGTTGACTGCTTCTAATGCCAACTGAAGTTTCTTTCGATGCAGGTAGCTCTTCATGCCCAATTCCTAACAAAAAAAGAAAAAAAAAACAGGACATTGATTTCAAACAATATTAATAATGAAATAATGACTGTGATAGCAAGGAATAATATCTTATAAACAACACTACTCTATGTAAAGTTTTCGCTATCTTATCTAACCTTAAAATGCCATTTTAGACACATTTAGTCATTATAATAAAATCTTACATTACATCTTAGGAGCGATATCATCACAATCGCAACCATCTTTAGAAGAAGTAGGTCCTATTTTTCCCCATAAATATCAAGTACTCCTACCAGCCTCAGTTATCACCAGGAGGAACTCTGTACTTTCAACAGATATGGGGTTTCACCTTTCATAACTGAATCATAAACTCATACATATATATAATCTTTCCCTTTTCCGATTCAAAAATATTAAACTCTCCCCAGACTGATTCCACTCCTTCTGATTGGCTGAGCTCTAACCACTACTATATTCAAGATTAATGTTATCTGCATGCTACATGAACACTAATGTACTATTCAAACATGATGTTGCAATGATACCTACTTTTGCTCTGTTAGTAAATTGCTGCATTATCTTTCTTAAATTTTACAGCATAATTTTATATCTCTCTCCCTATATATTCTACCCAACTCTCTCTTGCTTTTTACTTTTCTTTTCAAAAAGAGCAAACATTTTCTCTCTCTCACAAACATAGTTATGTTTTTTTTAAATGCATGTTATTTACACACCACCCTTAAAATAAAAGATATAAAAATATGTATACCTTTTTATCAATTGATTTTTCATTTTAAGATCGCATATCGTTGTGTCAAATAACTATGTTTATATAAGTTAATACCTTATATGTTTTGTCAAACTGTTTAGATATTTTAAACATATATTTACTTACAGAAACTTAAAAAGATAACAATTACTGTAACATTTTTGTTTTCAGTTTTAGCAGCTTCAAAAATGTGAATGTGCAACAGAAAATAGTTTAACAGTTTTAAAATATGCCTACTACAAATCTGTAAAAAACATTACATTCAAACAACGTAAGTACAGATCCAGTAGATGTTATTGCTGAAACATCTATTTTTACATCAATGACGATCGTCAGAGATTGTGCAGGTTTAAATAACATATTTAAATAACGTATATTTAAATAACATATATTCAAAAACAAACGTAACTATAGTTGCAAAAAAAAAAAAAAGTAAATGTTTGAAAAAATTATATTAACAACAAATATCTTAATATATTACTAAAAAAATAGTAAATATGTTTGAAAAAATTATATTAACAAAGAAGCCGTTCTTTACATGAGGATGTTGGGGGGGGGGTCTATTCCGAAAGACATTCTTAAGATGAGGAGTTTGGAATGTCTATTCCAAACGCTCTTCTTAACATGACAATACTCAAAGAAGTGAAATGAAAAAAGTCATTATTGTTTTGTTTTACACATTAAAAAAAAGAACCACATAAAAGTAAAATTTACTTTAATACTATTGGTCGAAGAGTTGAAAAGAAGAGGAAAACTTGGATAGCAAACGGAAACAGCTAGAACTGCTACCACTGATTTCAAACAGTTTATATAGAGTGAGAATAGCTAACCTCTAAAACTTTTGTTTTTACTTTTCATTATTATTCTAACGGACCATTTTTTGTAATTTTATTAATTCATACGGATTTACGCATTCTCTTAATTGCTTTTTTTAAATTAAAACAGTACCCCTATGTTATTGCCCCAAACCATCACTAATTGCCAGTGAAAGCCAGATCATTTCATTTCGGCCACGGCCGCCAGTGTCCGCAATTGTTCAGGGATGGAAGGTGGCCATCAACAACAACCGTACAATTGTAGTCTATTTTTTTTGTGAGGGAGGGGGCAAGCTTCCACTGGGCAACACCAGTTAACGGGTCCTGCTAGTATTTAACAATAACCTTCCAAGTGATGTAATATTCCAACAAGACAATGCCCCATGCCATACGTCAAAATTTTCAATGGGTTGGTTTGAGAAAAAAGGGAATACAGTGATGAAGTGCTCCTCTCAATCCTTTTGTGGTCCCTTCTAGGAAAAAAGAGTGAAAATGCACAAATGTTCATTTAAAAAAAAAAAAAAAAAAAAGAATTAGAGGCTAAACTTCATGAAGAAAATAGATCCTACCACCTGCAACAATTTAGCCAATAATATGCAAAAACGAATAAAAGCCATTATAAAAGAAAAATAAAGACATACCAAATATTGTCGGTAGAATACATTTATTAATATTTACTCCAGTATTGTTAAACTTTACAGATATAAGTTTGAATCACAATTTCGATTTTTCATTGATGCTCTATAATTTTGGCCAAGGCTATATATATATATATATCTACAGCCTTGGCCAAAATTATAGAGCATCAACGAAAAATCGAAATTGTGATTCAAACTTATATATATATATATATATATATATATATATATATGTGTGTGGGGGGGGTATTTATATATATGTGTGTGTGTGTAAAATTCAAGAAAATAAAAAATTTCTAATAACTATTTTACTTTTTAGACGACTGATCTCATTTTTCTTATGTTTTGGTTGACTTAACCTCCAAAATTTTTCAAATGCGTCCTGGCATATTCGTGAATCCTTACACATAACTTGAGAACATGCATAAGATTTTGAATCGAACCCGTTATTTAATCTAAAGGATAGCTTGTTCTTGTTTTGTAAACCACAACCAGACAGAAGTCTTAATTCATAATTGTAATCTTTGTATTGCCCGTATTGAGGATTGAGCTTACAACCTCCAGAAGACTGTCACTTAGCACTTTTATACATTGCACAATGGATCCTTTGGGTCAGCATGGCTGATGGAATAAGAGCAAGCTACCCCTGTGGATTAAATAAAAGGTTTCATTAAGGAGTAGAAAGTTGACGTGTGTTTACTTTCGGCAGCATCATAACTCTTGCTTCCCTTATTTTGTCTTTTGATCCTCACATTCCATGAGCGATGTTTCTGACAAAAGGGGAAGAATTACTGTTTTCTGGGTTGGAATCTATTCATGCAACACTAATTGTTGGCTAGTGTTTTAACTTGAAGTATTAATATTATTATTTAATTTTTTATATTAAGTGGCTTCATCCTTTGTCTGGAGTTATTTTGATGAAAAAAAAAAAAATCGGAATTCAGTACAGATTCCTAAGTCAAGACACATCTAAAGGTTGGAGGCCAAATGTTGTGAGAATAATATCCGAGATGAGAACACTAGTCAGAATGATCAAAAGAATATATCAATCCTCATCTCAAAATTTTTTTTAAACATTTACTGACCTTTTCCAGATCGTGGTGCGTAGACTTTAACAACTGGTCACCACTCTTGATCCATCTCCTCGCTTCCGTCGCGTACATGTCTAATCCGATCTCATTCAACCAAGCAATGACACGGTCACTATCCCAGTGGACAAAAGGAACATCAGTATCTCTAAAAATTGGAAAATAGAGTGTTTAGCATATATAATACCATACATAAACATTTAATAGATTAAAATAAATAAAAACAGAAGCCCTGTTTTATTTACTGTTACAAATCGATACTTAAACACAAAGCACAGTACCACAAAACTTGATTTAATATTTTTTTTTTGTTGTTGGAAAAATTTTTTATTTCATTCTTCTTGTAAGAAGATTAAAATATGAAATCTAATACAAAAAGTTTTATAGTTTTAGAAAGAAAAATATAAAATCTTAATACAAAACACTGGAGGTGTAACTTATTGAATTACAATAAAAAGGAAAATCTTTCTGCCTGTCTGTGGGCTCATGGATGGTAGGGAAACAAAACAGTTTTCTGTTTCTCTTTATTTTTGTCTTTCTGCTTGGGTTTTCTTCCATTTCTGTCTCTTCACCTTTTCCTTCCTCCTTACCTTCTCATGTCTATTGTTTATATATTTGCGAAAACAATAATCTATATATATATATATATATATATAAAAGCGAAAATGTATGTATGTATGTGTGTTCGCTTTTTCTGTATGTCAACAAAAGGCTTTTTTCAGAGAAGCGGTTGCTCGCTTCACAACTTTTAAAAACTTTTTATATCACATATAAATCGTAATATCTCACAGTTAACAACGAAGCTCGCCTGTCTATTTAATTTGCTCGATTTCGGGAAGATAAATATTCAATATTTGTCGCTCGCTGCATGTGGGTTAGTCTTTTTCCTATAACATCTTGTGGGGGGGGGCGTTCAGCAGTAAATGAATACTATCCCGCAGTCAACTTGACCTCATTAACTCATTAAAACGGGCACCTGCTAAATCCAAGTAATTAAATAAATTCAAACGTATTTCCGTTAGCATCTCGCGGTGGGGCAATGGTTAACGTCGCACGTTTTTTTTTTTTTTTTTTACACACTTTAATTTAAAACTTTGTCTCAACGGTTCGGGTTCGATCCTCATACTTACTTTTTTTTAACCCCCCCACACATACACACACACTTCCAAACACCCGGGCAACGCCGGGTACCCCTCGCTAGTTTATAATAAATCCAATTTAATTTTGTACTCTAAAATATTAATTCTACACAAAAGTTATTTATTTCTCTCCCACATTGAGAAATATGACAAGGTTTAGAAAGTGGGATTAAAAAGTCAGTACCCCAGGGGGGGAGGCATTCTAATCCTGCAAAAGATGCTTGGGCAGCCCCATCAGAGGCACATCAGGTGATTAGCAATAAACTAACCCCTTCTTAAAGAAAGAATGCAAACTTTGAGAGGTTGGACCTCCTAGAACTGTATAAGACCAGCAATCAACAGGGAAATGGATTAGACTTTGTTGATTTTGTAGGCCAAGGGAAAAGAAAGTGAAATTGTGAAATCCGAAAGAACATAAAATATAGTTTTAGATACAGGAAGAAAAATGCAAAAACTAGCATGCTACCATGGTGGATTTCGTTTTTTGGACTCACTTCCTCACCTTCGGTGTTTTGTCCACTACGTTTCGGCCGTATCATCTTTCGGCCTTCTTCAGGTGTATCTCGAACTCGGGGACTGTTTTTTTTTTTTCCTTTTTTTTTGGAATTTCGAACCCAACCCTTTATTGTTACGGGGGTACCACTTCTCGTTCCATTCAGGCCGTCCCTGCTGCTACCGCTTAATGCTGTTGCTGCTGCGTCTATCGCTGTTGCTGCCATTGTGTTGTCACTGCCACTGCTTTCGCTCAGGATTGAAATCAGCACCTGGGGAGACTTGCAATGTTTGTTCCAACGTCTTAGTCGCCTCGGCCATGTGTCCCTTAAATTGTGAAATGATAGCATGCTATCATTTCACAATTTAAAATACTTTTAATTCAAAATTAGATTTCATTCATGTTATAAACATGAAACAAAATTCTCTCATTCTGTAGTCCTCACATTCCATGAACGATGTTTCTGACAAAGAGAGAAGAACTGCTGTTTTCTGTGTTAGAATCTATCAATGCAACATTTATTGTTGACTACTTATTGACCTTGAAGTAGCTGGGTTATTTTTTAGCTTCTTATATCAAGTGGCTTCATGCCTTGTCTGGAGCGATTTCCATAAGAAAATAAAAAATAAATCGAAATTCTGTACCGGATCCCAAGTATGAGAAACATCTGAAGAAGGTCGAGGGGGGGGAAAAAAAAAAAAAATCTGCTTCGCACAAAAGTTTGTTTTGATTTCATTATGCGGTTATTTTTTTTCAACACTTGTTCTATTTCCATGGGTCTCGCTAGTAATATATATTTTTTTCTTTTTGTATAAATAAGTCATTGCTTATCATGGCCCAAACGCCATTTGAGGATAAGCATTAATGAATGTCAGAAGAGCAATGTGACAAACACCTTGAGGAAGTATGCTCTGAAGAACTCATAGCACTTGAGCCCCCTCTCGACGTACATACCTTGGATTAATCCAACTAGCAGCAAAATCTCATCCCTCCACCATTGAGGTCCCTCAATGCTGGAAAGCCTTCTACTCAGTTTCTTCCCTTGGACTGCTAGACTTTTGGATTCCCTCCCTGTCTCCTGCTCCCCTGACTGTACTAACCCACAGAAGTTTAAATATAATGTGAAAAAAGATCTCGCTGCTCAAATCTCCAGTTTCTTGTTAGACACAATCCCAAATAGTAGTCCCTTAAGTTCAAAGTGGTAATATGCCTTGTTTGAGATGAAAAAGAGTTCACAAAAAAAAAAGTTGAGTTTTTCAATGTTGGTCACCCAAGCATTTTCCCCTCTATGTTTAAATGATAGAAAATAGACGCAAAAATATTCCTCAGTTTTTGGATTGAGTTATGTTTGAGAAAACTTTGATATTAACTGCTCTAGCCACTATTTACAAACTGACACCTCTAAACATTTATGCAAAATTGTGACTAGGCCATTTTGTTAGCGGAGTCCATATCTAATATGAAAAGTTATCTTGTCAGATTTTAAAAGTTGGAACTTTTTTTTGTGTCTTATCAATGACCGGAGGTCACTCAAGGATAAGGGTTAATAGGTGTCAGGTGCGACAATATTGTGATGATGGAAGTTGGATATGAGTAAACTTATTTTAAAGGATGGCTCATCAATAACTTGTTTATATTGGACTTGAAAATGCTCATGTTATAGTCAGCTAGAAAGCAGCTCCGTAGTATTGTGTTTCACAGACAAACACTTCTGGGGGGAAAGAAGTCCTGCTCATGGAATTTTCATTTAGCTCTAGGCACAGAGTATAAGGGAAATTGCTAATAGTGTTGCTAGCTAGTCAAGTGTTTGTTGTGAATACTTTATGAGGGGGGGGGGATAACCATAGAGTGAAGTTCAGTCGAGCACCTGCCATAAAAATAATGATAGAGCAGAGATAGGCTCACAACATGTTTTTTACTAGAAAGAGATAGCATTTAAATGCCATTTAAGCTGACAAATCATTTGATTCTGATTAGCCAGTTTTCATTTGTTATTGCTGTACCATGTTATTGGAAATATAACATGCTTTGCTACAGTATACTTAAAAAATATGTACTTCCACTCAGACAACTGTTAAAATGGAAACCTTTTTTAATTTTGACTGAATTAAGAGGAATAACTCTTTTTTTTTTTAATATAAAGAGTTGTCTAAAATTAAAAACTAAACTGACTTCATTGTACCCCATGCAACACCAAATACGGACAGCTAGTTCATATATAGATTATGTATTCCCTGCCTTTGGGTAGGGTGGAGGCTGTTGGCACTGTATGTATGGTTAATAATTTTAAGTAAGCACTTAAGTTGCAGGTAAACAGCATTGAAGTTAATCCAAACTTTGTGAATAACTAATTGACATTTGTTATTGTTGTATCATGTTATTAGGCAATCACGTTTGAATTCTGATTGGGGTTGGGAGGCAGCAAGAAGAATAATTTGGATTTCTTATTGAAGAAGATGTAAAGGGTTGCCTCCCTTACAACTAAAATTTTATTTCATTTTCTGTATAAATTAAATAAAAAGTGCAAATAAATAAAAATTAAAGACTAAAATAACTTCACAGCATCCCGGGCAACGCCGAGTGGGACAGTTAAGTACATAAAACATAATCCAATAACAACTCATTTCCTTTCATTAACCATGAAAGTCTATCAGGTTCAGGGAGGATGGAAAAACCGAGGAAAGAAAGCAGTAAACAGACCTCCACTGGATGAGTGCAAAGAGGACTTGGACCTTGGTGAGGCTTACTGCCATCCAAATTCTAGTCATTGCCAGTAAGAAGTCAATGGCAAACGGCTGTTGTGATAACGCAAATTAATTTGCAAAGGTTATCAAAAGTGGAGAGTACTGGAAATATGGAGAGACTTGTTGTCATCCAGACTCCAAGGAACATCACTGATTGTTGTCAGTGAATAATCTCTGATAATGACCTGTGTGAGAACTCCTAATGAGCAAAAACAATAATAAAAAAAAGGCAATATTTTTTTAGACATTGTACATTGTAAATCAAACATCAAAAGGATAACAGATACGCATTCCAGCAAACATTAAAATTCAAAAACGAAGGGTGTGGCTTGATGCATAGATAGAGGAAGGAGTCGGGCGCCGGCAAGGAACAGAGTGAAAGGCTTATCAAAGCAGTAAAAACAAACGATAATAAAAATAAAAAATGGCCTTTCAATTCTTCATGCTGGATAATTAAAAAAAAAGGCACAAAAGAAAGACAAAGCATGCTGTGCAACATTTAAAATTCAACAAACAGGGTGGGATGGAGAGGAAAGAAAAGTTTACTTCAATGATTAATTAATAAATAACAATATTAAAATATTTAAAAAAAAAATCAAATATAAACAGAGCAGGCAGATATATATAACAGTATATTAAAAATTCGTTTTTACTTTTAATACAAAATATAAACCAATCAGAAGACACAAAGACGTTTTTAAATATTAAACAATCAAAATGAGGCAGTAAATAACCAAAGTTTAAAAAAAGACAAAAAAAAATTCAAACTTTGTAGTAATAAAAGTGTACTCAGTTTTATATTATAAATAATATTAAATTAATAACATTTTAATATTAATTTAGTGTTGAGTTTTGCAAGAACAAATGAGATAAATTAATTCACTTCTGACTTTTTTAAAAAAAATCTAATTTTATATAAGTTATACCAATAAACTTGTACGATAGAGATTCTTGGTTATCATAAAACACGCATCATGGTATTGAAACGTTTATTAAAAAAACAAAAATAATTATTAGAAATATATTTACTGGCCAGTGTGAAATTAGAAATATATTTACAGCGCCAGTGTGAAACCGATTTTACTAGTCAGTGCCCACTTAACAAACAGGACCTCTATGTTACCGATTAGAGGAATATTATTTTTTCTTTAAATCAGTTATTGAAAAATATATACTATGATAAGAGGTTTATGTAGTAAGCATGTCTGATGAAGGCTCCCCCCTCCTGAAATATAACAATATAGATCCTACACCTAACCATACTAATGGAAGTAAAAACACAATACATGCAAAATATTTAAAAAAGAAATTATATATATATATATATATATATATAGATATATATTGCAAGGGTGGATTTGCATAGCTTATTCCATCATATCTTAATTTGTTGCACTTTGTATCTATCCATTACACCTCTGCATTATATTGTCTTTAGATTTCCTATATATATATATATATATATATATATATTATTCATGATGTTAACTATGATGAAAATAAAATGAGAAAGTTCTTATATAAGATCCCTTAAATAAGCTTCCAGACTTTTTTTGTACAGTCATTTATCATTGCCGTAGGCTTTTGAAAATTTAGTATGCTATTGCTGTACATCTTATGAGATGACTAAACAATTTTTATGATTCCATGTTCAAATGAACAGCTACAGCAGGAATTGGAATACATCCTACTAAAGCCTGATTATCACAGCTGTTGAATTTCAAAAATGCAATCTGTACGTAAGGACATTTTAGAGGAATGATAGGAAATAAAATTTGGTTTTAAACTTTGACAAAATGCCACAGAAACGTACGGAATGCTTCAGATTGCTTTTCGGCCATTTTGCATGAATCGAGCATCAGTTTTTCAGTGGTATAAGAGATTCAAAGAAGGCAGGGAGTCTGTGAGGGATGATGAGACGTATGAGAGGAGTAAGGAAATCAGAACACCAGAGTTGACTGGCCAAATAAAGAATTTCATGGATAAGTACCATGTGTGTCTATAGAGACAATAAGTGCACAATTTGATGTCAGTGTGGGAACTGTACACACAGTTATTCGCAAAGAACTGAAGATGCAAAAAATTTGTGTGAATTTTGTCCCAAGGGTGCTCAGAAAAGATCAGAGAGAAAGACATTGTCATGACAGCAGGGAGATGGTTGAACTGATCAATTTAGCTCCAGCAGATCTTGATGGTGACTTGCGATAAAAGCTGGATCTACTGCTATGACCCAGAGAGCAAGAGACAGAGTTCCCAGTGAAAGCATGCTAGTTACTCCCAAACCTAAGAAGGCCAAACAGAGAAAATCCGTCAGAAACTCATGATGATCCCTTTTTTGACAAAAAAGCATGATCTACATGCATTGGGTATCCACTGGACAGATAGTCAAAATACTATGTTGAGGTTTTAAGAGGGTTCAAGAAGTTCTGTCATAAGAGGCCAGCACTCTTCAAATCAGATCAGTGGCATTTTCACCAGGACAATGCAGCAGTCTACAACTCCATCATTGTTACAGTTTATTTGACCAACATTGGCATCAAGACAGTTCCTCATCCTCCCTACAGTTCAGACTGTACTCCTTGTGACTTTTGGTTATTCCCTAAGCTGAAGGAAAACCGTATAAGCTGTCGTTATGAGACAATTAAGGAGATCAAAGTGGCTGTGACAAGGGTCATTGACACGCTCACACAAGTGAACTTTCATGGGGTCTTCCAGAAGTTGTTAGAACAGTACAAGTGCATTGCAGCCGGAGGAGATTACTTTGAAAGGGGACTAGAGTTTCATGTCTGTACTATGAATAAAAGTGCCCATAGAAAAAAGTCTGGAAACATATTGAAGACACCTTGTACATTCCAATGAGAGATCTTTTTAAGATTCTAACCATCTCTTCAAGTACAACTATTTGTATTTCTCTTACACTTGGTTCACTGGGTATATTTGTCGGATAGTTTTTTAAAATTAATTACTGGAATGATGGAGATCTTCCTAAGATTCTTGTTTCTCTTCATGTCGTACACAAGATTTTGGTATTTTGTTATCTTTTTTCTCTCAACTCTGATTAATCCAGTATCATTAAGACACTAACTTCTACTGAGGTTGCGTCTTTCTTCTTGTCCCATATCACTATGTTGAACTTAATAACTCTGGCTTCTTGATACATAGCTGTCAGAAAGGACATCTTATGTCAATTCAGACAAGGGACCCTCATATTAATCCAGGGAATACCTACCGAACCTTACTAGCAAGATTTCATTCAAGATAATCTCCTTTAACAAATTGATATATAAATAAAAAAGATTAACTCCTCAGTTATTTAGATTTTTTTAAATATTCAAATTAAGAAAAAAGTGAAAATAAAACAAAAAAGTGGAAAAGATAAATTCAACCAATCAAAATAAAAGATTAAAAAAAAAAAATCATAACAAAAATTGAAAAAAAAATAATCAACCAATCATAGACAATGGATTTAAAAAGTAATGAAAAAAAAATATATAAAAAAGGGAGATAATCAGAAAAATCATAAACATTTTGTTTTTAAGACCTGGAACTCTTTAGTCTTTCTTTCAGTAGCCTTTCATGTGCTATTTATCCCTCTTTCTCTCATTTCTTTCCATGCTTTCCTTGCTATCATCTTGCCAACACTTGTACCTTGACCCAAGAACTCTTATCAATTCTTTCAATGTGACCAAACTAACTAAGTCTCTTGTTCTTCCTATGCTGTTCAGATTTAATCTTCCTCTGAGGTCATCAGATCTAAAACCTGTCTTTAATCCTCACATTACACAATGCATCATTCTAATATCATTTCTCTCCATGCAACACATGAATTTAGTTTATTCACTTTCATTAGCACTGTCAGAACATCGAGAAAGTCTGTATGCAGAATAGAGGAACACGTAATACAAAACATGTCCGGAATTCAGTTTAAAGAACAGTGAAACAAAAATATAATAATGTAATAGAAAACAATCATTTATATTATTTGAATATATATATATATATATATATATATATATATATATATATATATATATATTCAAATATTTGAATATATATAAAAAAAATATCAGGAGTTCCTTGATCCTGATACGAGATACTGGATGGTAATTGTCACTTGTAGAAACGAGCCCCGAGAGATCACTTGGAGGTTTGAATGCATCTCCTTGACCATCATTCAAAGCAACACCATGTTTGTTATGACATCATTCCACAACGTCAAAGTTTTTGTAAAGAAAATTTTTTTTTTAAATATTTCTGAATTTTTGAGATGAGGAAATACTTGTGTTAAGTTGATTCATCGGACTATTATTTTCATCTTGGGTGTTCTAAGCACAACGTTTCGGTCGCTGAAACCTGTGACCTTCTTTAGGTGTTGAGAACATGCTTCTTTTCCTACTAAGGAAAAAGAGGATTGACTCTGCATTACAAGAATTTGAATCGTTTGTTTGAAGGTGGGTCCATAGATTATAAAGAAGGTTCAATCATCAGGGGTCACTAAGATATTTGTTAAAAGTTTTTTTATGGCTCAATTTTTTGAGATATCAATACTAATTGTTAATATTAGAGAAAAAATTGTTTCTACGAAACAGAGGATCGACACTCATGCATATTTTTTTTTTAAACATGATGTACAGAGAACAATTCTACTCGTTATTTGGATTCTTTCGACTACTCTTCTTATCTTGTGTCATTTTCACAACGTTTCAGTTGATGAAACTTCCAACCTTCTTCAGGTGTACTTGGGAATCTTTCTGTCACAAGGACCTGTGGTATGGTGGATAAAGTACTTGGTAAAATTCTGTTGTAACTTCTGGAGGTTAAAGGTTCAATCCTCAGTGTGGGAAACACTCAAAATACAATTGTGGATTAATTAGAACTTCTACCCAGTCACGGCTGAAAGAACTAGAGTGTGCTACCCCGTGGATTACAGAAAAGATTCCATTTGAAATTCCATGAAGATTCCAGAGTCTGATAAAAATTCCTGAAGAAGGTTGATACACCTTCCTTTTGTTTAATTTTGTAGAGGGGCAAGGTTATCCTTCTTTGTGTATTAAAAGATGACTGTTTTAGCCTGAGTATGCTAAGCTATGCATGCATGTATGTATGCATGTATATACATACATGTTTTTTGCCATTATCCTCTTGTTGCATGAAGTTGTTATAGGAATGGAACTTTGAAGTTAAAGAAAAAAATTCATAAAAAATAAATGTTGTGTTTGCTATAAGTTGTTTGTTAATAAAAAAAATAAATATTTATTCATAAAACTTACTTTACAACGAATGTTTTTTCTTGATCTTAATTTTCTAAAAGTTTCATAGAAATTGTCCAATAATTATTCAGCAATATTTTTATTTTTCAATTATTTTTTCATTGAAATTTTCACTTTTCAATTAATTTTGCATTGAAATTTTAACTTTTCAATTAATTTTGCATTGAAATTTTAACTTTTCAATTAATTTTGCATTGAAATAGCTTCCTACTATTAGAAATAATATATTTTTCATTGTAAAAATTGGCCAGCATTTGTGCAAAAAAAAATTTTTTTAAATTATGTCATTTTCATTTGGCACTTTGGCGTTTTCAATAAACTGCCTGGACGATTCCGATCATAGTAAAGTCCTTAAACTGCACAAGTACCAATTAAATTACTAATGTAATTTTTACACAAATATTAGTGCAAACACTGGCAAGCATGTTTTTTTTCTGACATTTTTGATGGACGATGTATCCTAGTATACACATAGTTTTAGCCATTGTACACATAGTTTTAGCTATTGTACTCTTGGAATACAAAAATACAAAGAGTTGAAATGATATAAAAAGATGGTCATGTATGAAACATAATTCTAGAATATATATATATACATACATATATATATATATATATATATATATATATATATATATATATGTATATATATATATATACATACATATATATATTTCCATGGTGTGAATTTAAATTAAAATTTGTAAGCGAATACAATGCATTTTTTTTTTTTAATAAGTGAAAAAAACACACACACACAAACTGATTGTATGTGTAATGAAAACATATCGTCGGACTGAGTTGCCTTTTCTATTTTAATTTTTAAAGAAATGTTTATATGAAATAATTTAAAATTTTATATTGTATTGGTTTTTTATGTCTGGAAAAAAGATGTTTTTGATGATGAAGATGATATGGAAGAAAAAAATGCCGATGTTAAATGAGTTAAGTGGACATCTTCCCCGAGTAATTCTTCCTCCTGTGACAAGTTAGTCATTAGCGATTAGTATGTCGATTATTTGTAGGATGGTCATAGCACTACTACCAAAATATTAAAGAGTTAAAATACAAATAACACCATACAAAAAACAACAATTGAATACGGCACTTAACCGTACTTAATTGGAACACAAACACGGTAGGATAAAGGAAAAATTAATGAGAAAAGACAAAAAGAAAACAAAAAAAACTGTTTTTAAACAGAAGGAATTTGCTTACACATTTGAAAACATTATTTCATAAGGTTAATCTGAAAATTCTAGAAAACCAACTAATGTTATAAAATATTTTAATAAATCATTAAAATCATTTTTTTCCCCTAAGACTTTCAGTTTAAACACCATTTTTAATGAAGACTGTGAGTCTTTTATGTATATTTCCTCTTCATTTTTCTGGTAGTAACCCCAGGGAGTCAGATTCTTGTGGAGAGAGAAAAAGATTTGTCCGATGTTATAGGCAGTTGTTGTCCATTTGAAGCAATGTATATGCATGTGTGGCTGGTGCAAATTTTAAACAGAAGGAGTTTTTATTTATTTATTTTTTAAATTTCTATTTATTTATTTTAAAAAATTCATTTACTCTGTAATTTTTATTCATTTATTCTTTTAATTTTTATTATTTACTTTTTAATCTTTATTTATTTTTTAATTTCTTTTTATTTAAAAAAATTCATTTACTTTGTAATTTTTATTTATTTTTTTAAGTTATATTTATTTAAAAAAAATTTTATTTACTTTGTAACTTATTTATTTACTTTTTAATTTTTATTTATTTAGATTTTTTAATTTCTATTTATTTATTTAAAAAAAATTATTTACTTTGTAATTTTTATTCATTTATTCTTTTAATTTTTATTATTTACTTTTTAATTTTTATTTATTTTTTTAATCCTTTGAGATGAGGCTCCATAATTTATGTATTTATTCTTTTGCGGACTGTTATCCTCATCTTCATTGTTGTTGCTTCACCACATTTCAGCCAAGCCATTCTCTAACCTTTAGGTGATCAACCATGATGGGATCTGTAACACAGTGGATAGAAGCATCAAGTCTCTACGGTTCAAGGAAAGCATTGTCTGAAGATAACGGTTTTACTTCTACCTAAGCAGGCCAGAGGATTATTGACCAAAAACGTGATGAGACAACAACTATGGAAGGCAGTAATTACTGGGGATACATTACAAGACTCAACATTTCTATCCCGTAGCAGTTAATCACCTGACGAAGGCCAGAGGATGAGTTCGGTGAAACAACAACTATGAAAATGAAGATGACAGTCCACAAAAAGGATGAATGCACAAAAAGAATTTGATCGTTTACTACAAACATTGAAACTTTCTTGATTTTTTAAACTATATACCAGACAAAAAAAGACAACCCTTTTTATTATTTCTAATAGATTCATTGCGTTAGCTGCTAAAATGACCATTGTATGAACTATCAAAATTATGCCTCTGTTTCATTTTCACACCTGTTTAGAGAGGTAATGGGATTTTGCCCAACGTTTAGGCTGGTTTGATTCAGCAATTATAGCTTCCTTCATAAGTAATTCTTTTTATTTACAACAAGACGACAATTATATTCATAAAGATTTTTTTACTTATTCAAAGTCTGCATTTTTGGTTACACATTGTGAAAATTGGTTTATGGACCAGTAGCATACAAGAGAGTAAAATTTTTAATTCACAACAATCATAATTTGGTGGGTAATTGTTCTAAAACAAATTTGGTGAAATTGTTCATTATTTTTTGTATTATTTGGATTGTTGGAACTATTGTTTTCTTCTTAGTTGTTTTTCTTACAGCGTTTCGGTCAATGTAACCTCTGACAGTATTTTATTTACATATTTACTGTCAAAGATCTGGTATTGACTGGTTGAATGCCAGAATCAAAAAAGCAAGGTCGATCAAGATGCATTTTCAAGCACAAATTGATCGATTAGACAGGATTATCATCAAAAGTTGAGCTACTTTGGACTATGGATAACTGCCCACCTCAGACAGCCGTAATCGTCAACGCTGTTAAACAGTAGAGCCGCTGATGATGATGATGAACCTCCGACAATCTTCAGGTGAATTCACACTGAATGTTATTGGTGAATGGTGAAAAATGTTTGGGTTTTTTTTCCAACGAACATTGCTGTTAGAAATTCAAAGTGCAAATAATGCCAAGTCTATTTCTTTTTTAATAAATCCGAGTCCATTCCATAGTTTTGGTATGATCTTTGTATATTTTTTTTGATTAGGATTGAAAATTATTTTTTGTTTTATTTGTTGGGAAAAAACAATGAAGATGAGAACAATGGTCCGAACAATGGAAATAATATAAAAAATAATTATCTATCCTCATATCAAAAATATACAAACACCATACCAAAACAATGGAACGGGCCCGAATTTATTTAAAAAAAAAAACAGACTTGGTACTATTTGTGTTTTGAATTTCTAACGACTATGTTTATTGGAAAAACAATAACAACAACAAACAAAAAAATATGCACCTAAAGACGGTCGGAGATTTCATCAGCCGAAACATTGTGAGAAAAACAAGCAAGAGGAGAACAATAGTCCGAGCAATCTAAATATATGCCATAGTCCATGTTTTGCAAAGATCAATGTGGCAATATCGAACGTTAAATATAATTACAATGAAAACAAAATTCTGTTTTAGAGATACCTATTAATGAAAAACAAAAATCCGCTTTAGAAAACCTTTCCAGAATTAATAAAGTTTGATTAAAGAGATCCCTTCATAACTTATTCCGTAAACCATGAATTATATTAAACATTTAATTGAAATTTAAGGGGTTTAATTTTTGTGGAGCTGCAAAAAGCTCACATATTAAAATAAAACAATGTTGGATTAAACAGAAAAAAAGAGGATCATGGGGAAAACACATTAGGGTCAAAGTTAAGGACAAAAAATGCATAAATCACCATGCACAAATACTATCATGACAGGACAATAAATTGCTTCTTTTTTTTTTTTTCACAAAGTCAGAAGAGAATATTTTACTTTTAAGTTTTCTTTCCTTCCAAATTTGGGTTTTACTTACTGGGTGATTTTTAAATCTTTCGACCAGGCCAGCCGAGCGCCAGCCGTTGCTCTGATGCCGCCACGCCGAAATTCTTCATGTCTCTCACCATCAAAATCCTGCGAACTGCTCCTTTTTAATCTGAAACAGAAGGTGGGTGTCTTCGGTGTGTGTCCAGCTTGTTTAGTTAAAGGGTGGGGGACGGGTTGAAAGACAAGTGCTCACTTGTGTGTCAAGTTAAAAAAAAAACATCAAATATAAGCAGAGGGATGGCACAACATAGTACAAGATTGCAAAAAGTGTGTTTGCTTAACAGGGTGCACATGTAAAGAATTTTAAAACATGAAAATCGAATAAATTTATTAAAGTTTACACCACTACATGTACAGATAAATATACTTGGATTAAATAGATTAGGTAACTCAAATCACACCATAAGGCACCTCCAAATTCACCCCATTTAGGAAATAAGGAACCTTCCATAAAATCACCCTATGTAAGAAATAAGGAACCTTCCATAAAATCACCCTATGTAAGAAATAAGGAACCTTCCATAAAATCACCCTATGTAAGAAATAAGGAACCTTCCATAAAATCACCCTATGTAAGAAATAAGGAACCTTTCCATAAAATCACCCTATGTAAGCAATAAGGTACCCAAACTCAACCCACGTAAGAAATAAGGTACCCAAACTCAACCCACGTAAGAAATAAGGTACCCAAACTCAACCCACGTAAGAAATAAGGTACCCAAACTCAACCCACGTAAGAAATAAGGTACCCAAACTCAACCCACGTAAGAAATAAGGTACCCAAACTCAACCCACGTAAGAAATAAGGTACCCAAACTCAACCCACGTAAGAAATAAGGTACCCAAACTCAACCCACGTAAGAAATAAGGTACCCAAACTCAACCCACGTAAGAAATAAGGTACCCAAACTCGACCCACGTAAGAAATAAGGTACCCAAACTCAACCCACGTAAGAAATAAGGTACCCAAACTCAACCCACGTAAGAAATAAGGTACCCAAACTCAACCCACGTAAGAAATAAGGTACCCAAACTCAACCCACGTAAGAAATTAGGTACCCAAACTCAACCCACGTAAGAAATTAGGTACCCAAACTCAACCCACGTAAGAAATAAGGTACCCAAACTCAACCCACGTAAGAAATAAGGTTCCCAAACTCAAGCTATGTAAGAAATAAGGTTCCCAAACTCAACCCACGTAAGAAATAAGGTACCCAAACTCAACCCACGTAAGAAATAAGGTACCCAAACTCAACCTATGTAAGAAATAAGGTACCCAAACTCAACCTATGTTAGAAATAAGGTTCCCAAACTCAACCTATGTAAAAAATAAGGTTCCCAAACTCAACCTATGTAAGAAATAAGGTTCCCAAACTCAACCTATGTTAGAAATAAGGTTCCCAAACTCAACCTATGTTAGAAATAAGGTACCCAAACTCAACCTATGTTAGAAATAAGGTACCCAAACTCAACCTATGTAAGAAATAAGGTTCCCAAACTCAACCTATGTAAGAAATAAGGTTCCCAGGTTCCCAAACTCAACCTATGTAAGAAATAAGGTACCCAAACTCAACCCACGTAAGAAATAAGGTACCCAAACTCAACCTATGTAAGAAATAAGGTTCCCAAACTCAACCTATGTAAGAAATAAGGTTCCCAAACTCAACCTATGTAAGAAATAAGGTACCCAAACTCAAGCTATGTAAGAAATAAGGTACCCAAACTCAACCCACGTAAGAAATAAGGTACCCAAACTAAACCTATGTAAGAAATAAGGTTCCCAAACTCAAGCTATGTAAGAAATAAGGTTCCCAAACTCAAGCTATGTAAGAAATAAGGTACCCAAACTCAACCCACGTAAGAAATAAGGTACCCAAACTCAACCCACGTAAGAAATAAGGTACCCAAACTCAACCTATGTAAGAAATAAGGTACCCAAAATCAACCCACATAAGAAATAAGGTTCCCAAACTCAACCTATGTTAGAAATAAGGTACCCAAACTCAACCCACGTAAGAAATAAGTTACCCAAACTCAACCTATGTAAGAAATAAGGTACCCAAACTCAACCTATGTAAGAAATAAGGTTCCCAAACTCAACCTATGTAAGAAATAAGGTTCCCAAACTCAACCTATGTAAGAAATAAGGTACCCAAACTCAACCCACGTAAGAAATAAGGTACCCAAACTCAACCTATGTAAGAAATAAGGTTCCCAAACTCAACCTATGTAAGAAATAAGGTTCCCAAACTCAAGCTATGTAAGAAATAAGGTTCCCAAACTCAACCCACGTAAGAAATAAGGTTCCCAAACTCAACCCACGTAAGAAATAAGGTACCCAAACTCAACCTATGTAAAAAATAAGGTTCCCAAACTCAACCTATGTAAGAAATAAGGTTCCCAAACTCAACCTATGTTAGAAATAAGGTTCCAAAACTCAACCTATGTTAGAAATAAGGTACCCAAACTCAACCTATGTAAGAAATAAGGTACCCAAACTCAACCTATGTAAGAAATAGGGTACCCAAACTCAACCTATGTAAGAAATAAGGTTCCCAAACTCAACCTATGTAAGAAATAAGGTACCCAAACTCAACCCACGTAAGAAATAAGGTAGCCAAACTCAACCTATGTAAGAAATAAGGTTCCCAAACTAAAGCTATGTAAGAAATAAGGTACCCAAACTCAACCCACGTAAGAAATAAGGTACCCAAACTCAACCTATGTTAGAAATAAGGTACCCAAACTCAACCCACGTAAGAAATAAGGTTCCCAAACTCAACCTATGTAAGAAATAAGGTACCCAAAATCAACCCACATAAGAAATAAGGTTCCCAAATTCAACCTATGTTAGAAATAAGGTACCCAAACTCAAGCTATGTAAGAAATAAGGTACCCAAACTCAACCTATGTAAGAAATAAGGTACCCAAACTCAACCTATGTAAGAAATAAGGTTCCCAAACTCAACCTATGTAAGAAATAAGGTTCCCAAACTCAACCCACGTAAGAAATAAGGTACCCAAACTCAACCCACGTAAGAAATAAGGTACCCAAACTCAACCCACGTAAGGAATAAGGTACCCAAACTCAACTTACGTAAGAAATAAGGTTCCCAAACTCAACCTATGTAAGAAATAAGGTTCCCAAACTCAAGCTATGTAAGAAATAAGGTTCCCAAACTCAACCCACGTAAGAAATAAGGTACCCAAACTCAACCCACGTAAGAAATAAGGTTCCCAAACTCAACCTATGTTAGAAATAAGGTACCCAAACTCAACCTATGTTAGAAATAAGGTTCCCAAACTCAACCTATGTAAAAAATAAGGTTCCCAAACTCAACCTATGTTAGAAATAAGGTACCCAAACTCAACCTATGTTAGAAATAAGGTACCCAAACTCAACCCACGTAAGAAATAAGGTACCCAAACTCAACCTATGTTAGAAATAAGGTACCCAAACTCAACCCACGTAAGAAATAAGGTACCCAAACTCAACCTATGTAAGAAATAAGGTACCCAAAATCAACCCACATAAGAAATAAGGTTCCCAAACTCAACCTATGTTAGAAATAAGGTACCCAAACTCAAGCTATGTAAGAAATAAGTTACCCAAACTCAACCTATGTAAGAAATAAGGTACCCAAACTCAACCTATGTAAGAAATAAGGTTCCCAAACTCAACCTATGTAAGAAATAAGGTTCCCAAACTCAACCTATGTAAGAAATAAGGTTCCCAAACTCAACCTATGTAAGAAATAAGGTTCCCAAACTCAACCTATGTAAGAAATAAGGTTCCCAAACTCAACCTATGTAAGAAATAAGGTTCCCAAACTCAACCTATGTAAGAAATACGGTTCCCAAACTCAACCTATGTAAGAAATAAGGTTCCCAAACTCAACCCACGTAAGAAATAAGGTACCCAAACTCAACCTATGTAAAAAATAAGGTTCCCAAACTCAACCTATGTAAGAAATAAGGTTCCCAAACTCAACCTATGTTAGAAATAAGGTTCCCAAACTCAACCTATGTTAGAAATAAGGTACCCAAACTCAACCTATGTAAGAAATAAGGTACCCAAACTCAACCTATGTAAGAAATAAGGTACCCAAACTCAACCTATGTAAGAAATAAGGTTCCCAAACTCAACCTATGTAAGAAATAAGGTACCCAAACTCAACCCACGTAAGAAATAAGGTACCCAAACTCAACCTATGTAAGAAATAAGGTTCCCAAACTCAACCTATGTAAGAAATAAGGTACCCAAACTCAAGCTATGTAAGAAATAAGGTACCCAAACTCAACCCACGTAAGAAATAAGGTACCCAAACTGGCACAGGAATTGCCGGCTATGACTCCATTGAGTCATTCAAGAATTCATTATCACTCATCATTCACAATCCCATTCATGCTGTTTCTAAAAACTGTTTGATGAATTGCCACGGCTTTCTTTGCAGTTGTACAGACAGTAGGTTGCAGTTTCTTTCTGTCCAAGCAGTCCCCATACTGGGCGACTGTCCTGACCATTGTACCCAAAGGGATCTTCTGCCCAGGACAAAGAGATACGAAACCATGAACAGAATTATTCCTGATTATTTCTGTATTACATCATTCACCTGTTTTTCATGACCTCATATTACCTTAATTGGGCCCGGGGGGGGGGGGGGTTCTCGACTTTTCTCTAGGGTCTCCCACAGACTAGCTGAAGAAAGGAGGCACCTTTACTTTTTCCATTAGTGCTGTCCCACCACACTATACAGCACCTAGTATTCCCAAATGGTCACCCATCTGGTATTAGCCAGGCTCCCTGCTGCTTAACTTTGAGAACCGGTGAGTTAACGTGATTATGCAAGAAATAAGGTACTCAAAATCATCCTATGAAAGAAAAAAGTTAGACAAAATCACCCTACGTAAGATATAAATAAGATACCCCAAATTACCCAATTCCATTACATGCCTGGATACCTGAGGCACTAGGGTACATGGTAGACTAAGGAAGACCTGGCTTGAGCACGTGATTTGACAGCATCCAGTCATGAATGATATTAAGTTTTTGGGCAAAATAATCGAAGTTAATGTTAAATGGTATCGATCACAGTAATTCCAAACTCTTCAAAAATTCCTCAGTACTTGATGTAATTTTGTACAAGGTACTTCCACCCATCTGCAAAAAAATTCACAGCTATTTCTGCAGTCCAACCCTTTTTGGTATAAATCAACTTCAGTATATAGTTTGACTTGCCCACCAAATTTCAGTCATAAGTGTTCAACAGTTCTTTTATCACCATTCAATGATAAATACACCTTCAGCCACCATACAAATTTGTCAATAACTCTGACACACTCTTCTCTTAGCACTGTCTTCATTTTTGAGTTGTGATGGCCATCTCCTCAGTCCAGAAATAGTATGGGAATTGCTTTTGATAGACATTATCTTTGTAATTCTGGAAGGGAGGTACAATCCGGTGAGTGTGAAGCTAATTCATCAATTACGCACCCTACTGATGAGGCAATCAACAAAGTGACCTTACATATACACATTGCAGGACACTCTGACCTGCAAAAGGTGTCTGAGCAGCCCCGTCAGCATTCCCTGGTGAGGAGTGCCTCAGGCGATTAGCAATAAACTAACTCTTTCTCAAAGAGAGAATGCAAGACCTGGGAAGGTGAACCTCTTAAAACTGAACAGAACTAAACTCTCACTGCAAAATCAACAGGGATACGGATCATTACAGTAATGGTCTAATCTCTGTTGATTTTTTTTTTGGGGGGGGGGGGCCCAGGATAAAAATCCCTAGCCGAGTTCTTGAATCTTTTTAGTAATGTCACATAAACCCCCCCACTCACAGTCTTGTCAAAAAAAAATAAATAAATAAAAAAAAACAAAAAAAACAGCATTAATGGAAATAACTCTTCATTATACTTTTTAGGCAAAGTGAAATTCTGATGTCAGTTGTAAACTTAAACATTTTTTACTAATTAACCACCACTTATAAAGGCCAAAAGCCACTCAAGGATAACGCCACTCAAGTTAAGGTGAAGAACATTATGGGAGTGCTACCATTAAATCAAAATTATGAATAGAGTCTGATTATTCTGGGGGGCAGTTTACGATAAAAGTCTGAACATGTAATTCCTCCCTCCACCATTCAGAGGGTAAAACCGCACGGACATGTAGTGGCGTAAACGAAAAAGATACTGGTTGAAGAAAATTAAATCAGAGATAAGCTTAAAAAAAAAAGTAGATGTATTATTTTTGTATGACAATCCATCAATAAAAGTAAATCAACAGGTGATAATGGCCGGAAAATGAATCAGAACCGATAAACAAACACTTTGCAAAAATAGAGTCAGTTTTGAAAGCAATCGTTGTTAAACAGAAAACCATTTATATTAGCATATTTTCTACATAGCAGAAAGAAAGGTGAGTAGTTTGTATATATATATATATATATAACAGTTGTAACTATATATATAAATTATGACGTCATATAAAAAAAAAAACTTGCACTAAAATACAATGTGGATACACAGGTTTTTAAATCTTTTAAAAATTTATTTTGAAAGTAGAATATATATATATTATTTTTACTCATTCATAAATTTGACCCACACCACTTGATATCTCCATTGACAAAAGTGTATACTACATGAGCCATTTAAGATTTAGCGACTGGAATATTTTGTTTTAATTTTAAATAATATTAATAAACTGTTCGATATTTTATCTAATCTTATATTTTATTTCTATCAATTTCTTTTTTTTTTTTGGGGGTGGGGGGGTGGGGTATTTGCATTTTCCAGAATATCAGACAGTCATCAGCTATTTCATACACTCCAATACATGTATATGTGTGCGGAAAAAAAAAACATAGGAGCTCAATACTATGAAACACAGATGGTGAGATTTAATACTTTCATCTTTATTAGCCAAAAATTAATTATCTTTTTGAAATATTTACAGTTTGAAATGAGGGAGTTAGGAAAGTGGAGAAGCTAGGAAAACCAAAAAGCTGTTTTGATGATTTCTTTTTATTTTCTTTTTTGAAAATTGTTGATTTAACAGTTGAAGAAGAAAAAAGTGTCTTTAAATTGTACATATTAAAAAAATAATTTATGAAGTGTCGATATATCTGCTTAATTTTATATATTTCTTTAATCTTCAATAAGGACAGAGCTAGATATAAGGTTGTTTTTTTAATGTGGAGGAAATCTAGTTCCTCAAAATGAAACAAAAATTGTCTCAGTCTAGAAGGATTTCTCTTCATTGATTAAGGACAGAAAAAAATTAAGTGTATTATCAAGATAAATTCTACACCTCAAATATAACAAAAAAAAAAAGAAAAAAAGAAAGGAGTCTTAGTTTCGATAGAAAAAAAATCTACATCATATAAACAAGGGAAGTAATTCAAAATATACTTTTCATGAAACTTCATAATTGTCGCTTATTTCCCTTAGAATAAATTACTAAAAAGGAAAACAATTTGTCTAATTCTCGATTAGAGAAGAAAAACTTTCTTCTGAACTAAAAGATTTTTTTTTATTTTTTATCCCAATTCCAAGTACTCCTCCCTCCACCCTTTTTAAGGAATTGGATTTTCATCATATTAAAAACCGATCTTGTATCTCACTTTATCATTGTAAAGAAATAGAGAGAATAGTGTAATTTTGTGGGTATAGCAGTGTCCAGTTCATATTAGCGAATGTCTCTTACCAGATAACTTTTATATCGTAATAAGATGTTATTTTTATCTCTTTAATTTTGTTGTAAATTTAATTTATATTTCAAATTTATATTTTTATTATAGATTTTTAAAACTAAATTATTTTTTTCTCCATGAATTCGTGGATAAAATTTTTTGAATACCCACCTAAAAATTAAACAAATCTAGCAAGGTTTTAAAATAAATGATATTGTAATAATAAAGCATGAGAACTTCAGTCACGAAATTGCAACAAACACACACACACACACACATATATATATATATATATATATATAATAAAACTAATGTTATTTTTTTTTCCTTATATATATATATATATATATGTCTAGCCGCACTGATGTGTTGTGATACAACGAAACAGTCTATGTGGATGACTATAAATGCTCCCTATCTTGGGTTGAAAATATTGGGGGAGCAAAATAAATTGCCGTTGTCATAAAAACAATGCTCTTTATGTAAACAAATAGAGCTTAGGCATTTGGACAACGTTTAATCATTGTAATTTCGTATATCCATCTTAGCAGCGGCCAAATAGTGTAATGGTGAGAAGCGCCGACTGTCGCCTAGCGGTCAAGTTTCAATCTTGGCTTGAGGTAGTTGCTAGTCTAACTGCACTGGTGAGCTGTGATATAACGAAACAGTAATGCATGTGGATGATATATATGTGCAACAAATAACTTTTACCAAACACATCCAAATTTAATATTCTACCAATCTATAAGATTGTTTTTTAAGCTTTTTTTTTTTTTGTCAAAATTATAACTCTTTTGACATGCAAGAAACAAAATGGTCGCTTGACCGTCTGCTGTTAGTAAATTGATGCCGTTTTTTAACAAATTTCATGCTCCAATAAGTCAAATAAACAATAGCAAATTCAGAGGTAATAAATCTTAGTTTTCACACTTTAAAAGTATACAGGCCGGCAGAAATTTAAATTTTAATGTGTTTGGTTAAAGTTATGAGTTGTAATTTTTTGGTTATCCCAAAGTTTCGAAAGTTTTTCTTTTATTTCCAGTTTCTGCTGGCTGTTCTGCTTCATGGCAAATGCCCTGAAAAAATCCCTCCTGATTATTGTTTACCAGTTTTAAAATAAGCAAGCGATTTTGGCTATTTTTCAGAATAATAGAATATTTTAAAACTCCTAAACATTAATCAGAAGGGACTTTTCAAGGGCATTCATTTTGAAGTAGAACAGTCAGCAGAAAACTGAAGTAAAAGAAAAACACAGAATTTATGGGAAAATCCATTTTTTTTCTGTTTTCTCAACTGTTAACTAGACTGCTAGTTTACTAACTATTTATAGTTATCAATCAACGAGTGTTCTTATTCAAGGGAGATAATTTATTATTACAATAGCATTTAGAGAATTTACAAAGATTATTCCAACTAAATTTCATGGATCTACTAAAAATAAAATATATTAGTATAGATAAATTAGTCCTCAATATACATTCACCCCGTCAGGTCAGCTTTTCTAGAAACTGAGCAAAAAGCTTTTCATTATTTTGTTAGTGGCGAAATACTAGTGAAGCTGAAGGTCAAAGGTTATTTGTTACAAAATGGATGAATGGATGTTTGGCATTTTTTTTTTTTTTTTTTTTTTTTACTTAATTTTTGAAATGAGTCATGATTGCATTTTTATTTTTTAAACTGATCCTCAAAAGGTCATTCTCCCCTTCCAAATCACAGGAGAAATACAAATGGAATATGAAATGAGGGAAACATGATGAGTAAGAATATGAAAATGAAGGTACACTAGTTTCAGATTTTTCAAAAAAAAAAAAATATTTTAAAACTAGCATATATATATATATATATATGATAGGTATATTTGGTAAAAAAAACAAAAAACAAGGAAAAGTGCTCAATACGTTAGTAGAGCTAAATATGTTTGTTTATTATTTCAGCCTCGAGTGTATTAATTTAATTCATTACGAGTTGTTTCAATAGACGGGATACAAATTTTTCACCTATATCATCAGATGATTGAAGTTAAAATAAAAAGGAAAGATATTGTTTTACATATGACTTTTATTATCCATATGTAAAACAATGTTTTCTTTTTATTTTAACTTTAATTATCTGATGATATAGGTGAAAATTTTTATCTCATCTATTGAAACAACTTGTAATGAATTAAATTAATACACTCGATGTTGAAATAATATAACAAAAAGTCTATATTTCAAGGTGTTGCCCATCTTACCGCTTATTTCTTTAAACATGCTAAAATGTTCAGTTCTTGACAGCACCTGTTTCATAATACGAAATCATTCATGTAATTATTATGTCAATTTTTTAATTTATTCCACCCATAACTCATCAGAAGAATAGGAACTCATCAACTTTAAAAGAAAATAAAGGAATATAGGCATGATTACAAAATACGAAAAGCAGAAGAAAAGTTGCAAAATTGAAAAATTCAAAGATGGCATACCTAAAGAAAACACAATTGCAATTTCTCTTCTGATTTTCGGATTTTGTAATCATTTCCAGATTCCTTTATTTTTCTTTCAAAGTTGATGAGTTTCTATTCTTGTGATGAGTCAAGGGCAGATAAATTAAAAAATCGACAGAATAATTGCATGAATGATTCTGCGCTATGAAACAGGTGCTGTCAGGAATTGAACATTTTATAACATACTTAAAGAAATAAACGATAACATGGACAACATCATGAAATTTGGAATATGGTCTTTTTGTCATTTATTTGTATATGCTCTGTAGTTACATCAGACTTCATAAATTAAAGGATTGGTATATAAATAAAATGTTGAAATATAATTGGATAAGCATATTTTCCAATGTATGTCAATGGAACAAAATGGAAAATTAAATTGAAATGAATTTATCAAACTGACCCCCCCCTCTGTGTGTGTATTAATTTGAAAATTTTTCAATTATTGAAATATCAATCGTGATAAAAGAAGTAAAAATCAAGAGAAAGTCATCAAGTATGCATGTGAAGGAAAAGAGACAGGAAGTCATTCTTTAATGAAGCAAAAGTCATGTAACTCCACTACCCCATCATAAAGTGTTTTAAGTATTAATTCGTGTCCAGATTTCTCTTCATATTAAAAAAACAAAAATAAAGAAAAATCTGTATGATGTACGTATCTGTGATAAAATGAAAACATCATATTCCAAAAATGACGTAAATTGATCGGGTACTTTTATACAGAAAATCATTTTTAATCAATTAATGATAATTTGTAGGCATCACAACAAATCTCACAAGTTTAAATTATTAAGTTATCTCCCTTTGTTTATTTTTTATTGTTTTAAAAATGCTGCTCTTCTATTACTCATACAATCTGATATTTTTTATAATTTAAAAATAAAACTACTTGATCAATTTACGTGACATTTGGAATATGATATTTTCGGTTTGGTCACCAGTACATACATCATACAGATTTTTCTTTATTTTGTTTGTTTTGTTTTGTTTTATTTTAATATAGGAGGAATTCAGGACAAGAACTGAAATCTTAACCTTTGTGGTAAAATAAACATTTTCAGTTTTCAGAGAGAACTGTCATATGAAGCAAAAGAAAAGAGAGAAGAGAAAAAGTAAAATATCAGAAAAAGAGAAAGAAAGATAAAATGAGAGAGAGAGAGGAAGAAAGATAAAATGAGAGAGAGAGGAAGAAGAAAAAAATTCAGCCAAATAGCTACAAAAAAGCAATTTGGCAGAAATCAGCTTTTTATCATCAAAAAAAGAATATATCTAATTTCGACCAAAAAGTGAAGAACTAACAGCAATAAGATGTTCCAGTGAAAATCTGCTTCTTTTGGATGAAATAAAAGTGGAATTCCACAGAAAAATGGAGAACTCACACCACTGATATATTTATGTCCAATCATTCAAACATTTTAGATTTTGAAACCCATATCCGCAGATTTTGTTGTAACTTACACCACAGACGGACATCATAAAAACTAAGAAATCCTGAGAATTAGAAAAATGCAACTCCAAACAGTTGCCGATTTAGAGCATTTTCTGTTTAGCATTTAATAATTAATTTATTTTAATATTAATTTATTTTAATAATTACAATTTTTTTATCTAAAAGTTTTCAAAATCTGATAAAATCACATACAAGACTTCATTTATGAGAAAATCTGATGCTATTTTTGAATTCTTCGGGTCAAAAACTTATTGAAGTGAGTTTCGGGATCAAATCACCAAATTAAAAATATTCAAGAAAATTTAATTAAAAAGTTGTCTGGGTGACATTTTGCTTGATTTTATGCAAAATGGAAAATGCTCCAACTAGATAACCGCTCAAATTTTCATGATTTCTTTGTTTTTATTATGTCCATCTGTGGTGTGAGTTACAAAATCTGAAGATATGAATTTCAAGTCCAGGATGATTTGACATGGAATTACCCATATTCATGGATTTGACACACACCACTTAGCACACTGTTCTGATGAAGTCCCTACAGACCGAAACGTATATTACATCAAAGTCACACTTTCAAAAATAAACATATAAAAAATATGTAAAATATCAGGTGCCTTCAATAATTTTCTAGACTTTTTTCTCTATAGGCACTTTTATTGATAGTACACACATGAAATTCTAGTCCCCTTCGAAGTAATCTCCGGTTGCAATGCACTTGTACCATTCCAACAACTTAACAACTTCTGAAAGGCCTCATTGAAGTCGTCTTGTGTGAGTGTATCAATGACCCCCATCACAGCCTCTTATCTCCTCAATTGGCTCATAACAACAGCTTCTTAGGTTTTCCTTGAGCTTAGTGAATAACCAAAAGTCACAGAGTCATGTGAAAAGTCACAGAGAGCAAGGTCTTGACTATAGGGAGAGTAAGGAACTGTCTTGATGCCTATCTTGGTCAAATAGTCTGTGTCAAGGGCGGAGCATTCTTAGGACAAACTTTGTGCAAATCTTCTGCATCTTCAGTTCCTTACGAATAATTGTGTATACAGTAACCACACTGACATCAAACTTTGCACTTATTGTCGCTATAGACACACGGTAGTCCTTATTTTGTCAATCAACTTTGGTGCTCTGACTTCCTTACTCCTCCTTCACCCCTCATCATCACTCACAGACTTCCTGCTTTCCTTGAATCCCTTATGCCACTCAAAAACTGATGCTTGATTCATGCAAGATGGTTCAAAAGCAACCTGAAGCATTCCATAAGTTTCTGTGCCATTTTCCCAAGTTTAAAAACAGAATTTTATTGCACATCGTTCTTCTCAAGTGTTCTTATGCCCAGATTGCATTTTTGAAATTCACCAGCTGTGACAATCAGGCTTTAGTAAAGTGTATTTTAATTACTGCTGTAGCTGTTCATTTGAATCTAGAATCATAAAAATTTGTCAGTCATTTCATGAGATGTATAGTAATAACATACTGAATTTTCAAGTGCCATTGACAATTTTAAATGCCTGTACAAAAATGTTTGGAAACTTATTGAAGGCACCTCATATCGTAAAATTAAGATGTCTATATAATCACAAAAAATTCTTTCTAATGTTGATAGTCTTGATTCATGTACACACCAGATGAATAGTGTTTGATAATGGGCCAGTATAAGGTGAGGATCAAGAGTAAGCAGGGTAATCCTACTTTAGTTAAAAAAATAAATAAAAATTAACCCCCGCCATTACTAAATGCAGTGTTGCAAAATCAAATATGACATCACATACAATTTAAAAGCGAGATGTTTTTCATTTATTTTAAAGAAAATTTAGCTGAAAATTATTTTTTACAGCAAGAAAAAATATTTAAACAATAATGGATGAAATAGATTTTAAAACACTCTAGAACAGGCAAAAACCAAAAGGATTTTACTTGAACACTTTTTGATGCTTGTTCAAAATAACAAAAATAAAAAAAACTAACTAAATTTCAACTAAAACCAATGTGGTAATAGTCAGCTAATGTACTTCCAAACTTCCGGTGTATCTGTTACGGGAAGCGGTGACAAGGCAAATCAGTTTCTTCACCTTTTTCAGTCATACCTATATCTCCCTTGTGCATGTACTCTTTTTTTACTACTTTTTCCGATCTTTTTTTTTTATATTTAATAATCATTGAAAATCATTTTTTGGTCTAATTTTAATTAAGGATTATTGAAATTAAATTTTTTTTTTTTTTAAAGAATTATTGAAAACAGTTTTTATAATTTCATAAACATATATTTCTTTTAAAATTTCAAATAAAATAAATACTCATCCTTTTAACTTTGTTATTAAGATTGCAAATAAAGACTAATTATGTTATTTTTAACTGTATTGTTTTGTTAATTTTATTGTGTATTTTTTAATAATGTTCTTTTTGATATTTCACGAACAATTAAAATGAAAGAACTGATTTACCTTTACACCACTTCCGGTAGCAAACTCACCGGAAGTTTGGAAGTATGTTAGCTGACTATTACCACTGATGTCATCTACTTAATTGTCATGTTGTAATTAGTAAAATATTACTACATTATTACATAACACATTCACTGATCCGTCATTATTATTTTGGAAATATAACTTCAACAAGGGAAGTAACTCAGTTTGGAATGTGAATGAAGCAAGGAAAAATTTATTAAAATAAAAACGAAACATGAAATAAAGTGAACACATATACGTGAACACACACACACACACATATATATATATAATTTTTTTTTTTAGATAACTTGAATTTCTTGTTATGAAAATAACTGCATCGTTTCGTTTTTTTTTTCTTTTTAAATTTATAACTGAGTGAAGTTCTGCGATTCAATTGAAGATAAGAGTATCTTCCATTGACTCACAGAACTTTACTGTTGCAGTAAGACTGCAATTACCTCCCTTGACTTTGTGTAGTTACAAACTTTGATGCGTGTTAAGATAGAGTCGAAAAATCGATTTTTAAATATATCGTTTTAAACAAAAACAATATTACATACTTAATTGTCATATTGAAAATAGGAATACATCCTAAAATTACGAAAATTCATCAAATAGAAAAACTGCTATTGTGTTTTTAGTAAAACAGTTTATTGCTAAAGACAACAAATTTTACAGTGCTTCTACACTATTGGGACGAGATTTTGTAGTCGATAAATGGAATTTTCAGATAAAAAACAATGGTTTCAACTGATTTTTTTTTTTCATCAATTCTAATAAGTTACAATGGTAGCTTCCAAATTATGCAATCGGAATTACCTGAATATTACTAAATTATTAAAAAAAAAAAAAAAAAAACTTTAACTGTGGTAGCAAGTGAAAGTTGTTTAAATCGAAATGGAAAATTACCTCTATTTTGAACTGTGTCTTACGATCGTTTTCAAATTCTATTTTTATTTTCTTAAATTAATAATTTTCTCCCTTATCGATTTTCATAATCTTTGGATATAATCATACTAAAAATACAAGGAATCCGTAGATACCATTATTTTCATGTGAAATGCAGAATTACAATTTCCAAAATTTTGTCCCAATAGTGTAGAAGCGCCAATTTTGCAGCCATGAACAAGTAATCTAAAATATTTGTTCCTAGTTATGTTCCCTGTGTGTCTGTGTCTACTTTATAACGTATAAAAATTGCTATTTTGCCCAATTTTCTGTAAAAATGACTTAACTATAAATAACTTTCTATTTGATGAATTTTTGTAATTTTTTTAAAAATTACTATTTTCGCCATGATAATTAACTATGTAATAGTTATCTTTGTTTAAAACGATATATTTAAAAAAAATCGATCTGGCGACTATCTTAACACATAACCAAACTTTTCTGTTTAACATTTAAGTAAAACTTGCAATTTCCTTTGAAATCTATTTTTATTAATAATTAATTTTCTACTTTATCATTTTTCATAATTTTTGGATATGTTACTATTTAAACATAATTAAGTAAATAACATCAATATAAATTAAATTTTTCGGTTTTTGTTATTTCGAACAAGCACACACTTAAAAAAAATTCAGTTGAATTATGTACAAAACAATATGAGACATTTTTTTTAAAATGAGGTTCATTATACAAAATGTTTTACCAATATCTTCAAAACATACATAATTTTATTTACAAAGCATTTTAATTAAGCAAGATGTATAAACATTTAAATAAAAAGATGTTATGCTGATATGATGTCATGATTTAGAACATTATTAAAAGAAAAAAAAATAATTAGATTATATTTAAAAAAAAAAATGATTTTTTTAATATTAGATGTTTTGCTAAAAAGAATCTTTAATTTATAATCGACAAAATTGAAAGTTAAAAAAAAAAATGTTCTAAAAAAAATAAAATGTGTCCTTTTGGTTTTTGCTCATTTTTTTTTTGGGGGGGGGGGGGGGGGGCTCAAATCTCTTTGATCCAAAATAGAAATAAATAAAAAATTAATTGTTTGTTTTCTTTGAAAACTGACAATTATTTTAACGGTAAGATGAAAAAAAAAAGTTGTAAAATTTCCATAGAACTGTGTTTGTCTGCAAATACGAATGCTACTAATAAATGTCTGTTGTGAGAAAAAAAATTTTTTTTCTTTTTTTTTTTTTAAATACAGATGATATTGTTGCTCAGACAAAAAAATTGTTGAGCACTTTTTTGTTATGTGTAACCCCCCGCCAAAAAACAAAAAAATGAATTTCATTTTTTAAATGAAAACATGAATCTTTGATGTTGAGTAATGTGGTAAATAAAGAATAAAACCATTTTATTTTTTTGTTGTTGTTTTATTCATTTCTATATAAAACTGAGGGAGGCACTAAAAAAGACCAACTTCAAAAGAAAAAAAAAAGTTAATTCTTTATCATGCATAATACGACAAAAATAAATCAAATTTTACTTTGCAAAAAAAAATTGCAAAAATACAAAATTAAAAAAGAAACGTTTTAAATAGGTTATAAAATACTCGACTACAAGCAGATAAGCATTGAATACGAACACATATTTAAAAAAAATAAAGAAGAAAGACTTGGCCAAGCAAAGAAAGCTTTTTGGCAATACAAAATGGTGGGCATTAAAAGACTGAATCAAGTTCTAGAGAAAAACAGTGCTGCCATTAATAATTATGTTTTATTCAGCATTAAAACATGAACAGAACTTTTGTTACAACCCAAAATTTTGTTAATTATAATCATTTTTTTCCTCTTCTTTTTCTTAAACACAATAAATATTTACATGTTTCTCTAACTGACAAAGGCTAATGTAAACGAGAATAAAACTATTTCTTTGTTCATCTTCTCTGTATGCATGTGTACAAAATGCAGAAAGGATGTAGAAGAAGCTAACATAGAAACAGTCTACTTGATGATGGCTTTCGGTTTTAAATTCAGATATAGACAGGCAGTATTTATCAGAAACAGTCCCTTATATTTTATATATATATACTAAGTTGGTGCAAAAATGATGTCATTTTTTGACATGAAGTTGAACGTCAAAAAACATTATTTTTGCACCAACCTAATACTTGGGAGTCACCACTTATCAAGGCGCAAATGCCACTTGAGGATAAGGGTCAATGAATGTAGGGTGGAAGTGTAGTAATCACTAATGGTATAAATTGGGTAGAATTGGATTATTTATGGGGACGGTTCAACGAAATCTTGTTTATATTGAATTTTAAGGCTACCATGTTGTATTCAATTAGGAACAGTGTTCCGCAGGCAGTTCTGGGAAAGAAGCTTTGTTCATGGAATCTGCGTTTAGATTTAGGCACAGACAGAGAATGGGGAAATCATAAATCATGTCAGCTAGTCGAGTGTCTTATTTGAACGTTGGTTTGGACACGTCATCACTATGATGTTTGATATATTTAAATTCTGTTACATCTTGTAAACATGTAATTCATTTCCTGGTAAAAGAGAAACAGCACATTTGATGATGGCTTCCAAGTTTTGGAATCGGAAATTGATAAGCAGCATTTATCAGAAAACAGTTATTTTCGTGTGCTTAGAGTTTGGGGGAATTTTTAATGATTTTACTAGCTTCAAAATGTGGGAATCAATCATGGAGAAAATTTGCGAAGAAGTAATTGCAGCATTTACTTCTTCACAAATTCAAGTAGACTTTTTCTCTTATCTTTTTTTAAAAACCAATACACATTTTGGCCTACAAAAAAGAAAAAGCAAACATGGGAGACTGACTGATGAAAAGACAAAGCTTTTTATATCATCTATTTTCATGGGTCAGCAGCCAGTATGAACATAGGGAATGAACTTTCCATCTAAGCGTAATGGAATATCCCAGCCTCCTTATAAACCAACTGTTTAGGCTTCTTTCTCAGTTTATTTGATTTGAGCTAAACTGATCACAGTTGAGCTTTGATTAATATGTTCAATAATTTACACATCTAAAATGTCTGTTTCAATGGACCAACTTACCAGCAGAACAATGGACCAACTTACCAGCAGAACTATTGGTAGAGATGTAGGAACACCTCCACAAGATTTTTTTTTTTTTTTTTAACTTAAACATGACAGATAAATGAAAAAGCCCATCACATGGACAGAACTTATTATCAAGATAAAATGTGTCCATTCAATTTGCGTTTTCAGAGAGGAAAGTGTTGTTTCAAATCAAAGCCAGATTTACATTTCTTTGAGATTAAAGTATTCTGATACATTTCATCTCTTCTGTATTTGGTCCGTGAAGCAGGAATCTTTCTTGACCGAGGCAATTTTTATTTTTTTTGTTCCAATCAAGAATGCTTCTTTTTGAGTACATGGATTTTCCCAGCATTAAAACTAATCTTATGTGTGACTTTTTATAGTTAGTTTTTATAGTTTATTTTGAAAATATTTCTTTTTAATATTTTGTTTTATTTTTTACAGTTTATGTTGAAAATACTTTTTAAATATTTTGTTTCATTCTTTAAATGCTTTGTTTTATTTTTGAAACAATGGTGACAATATTTTTAAATACTTTGTTTAATTTTTTAAATAGTTGAATAGAAATGCAACAGAATTGAAATATTAAATGTCATAGTAATGACGTATCCAATACAGAATGTTATTTTTTAAATAATTTATTATAAATATTTATAAATAATAAATATACATAAATCAATATTTATCAGAATAAAATTATCCAAGAATCAACTGGTATGGAAACCCGTGATTATAAGTTTTACAAGATATTACTGGCAGTAATATTCTATAAGTACTATATCACCTAAATAAATAAATAAATATTTATAATATAAATATTTATAACAATAATAATTATAATAATTGATTACAATATTAATAATAATTGATTATAATAATATTAATAATAATAAATATAAACATTTAAATAAAATATATAAATATTTATAATAATAATAATTATAATAATTGATTATAATATTAATATTAATTGATTATAATAATATTAATATAATAATAATAATAATAATAAATATAAATATTTATAAACAAATATATATAAATATTTATAAATAATTTTTTTTTTTAATAGTTTATGCTAACAATATCTTTTAAATACTTTGTTTTATTTTTTAAATAGTTGAATAGAAATGCAACAGAATTGAAATATTAAACGTCATAATAATGACGTATCCAATGCAGAGTATGTTAGAAAGACACAATCTGTTGACACACTTTATTGAAAATACATTTTCTGCCATTTTAAGGGTTAGCTCTCTTAAAGAATTGGTTAAAAGACAAAGGAAAAATAATCTAAATTTTGTGTGTTGAGTTTGTATTTTCCTACATTAGTTACACAACCAATTGAAAGTATTACACACATGGACTCCCTCACCCCCAATAAGAGAAGATTGCTGTAGCATTGTGAAGAGAGACAGAAGCATATAGAGTGATTATCGTAACCATGGAAACTATTACTGAACAAAATGCACAAAATATAACGATGAGAAACTTTGCGCTACAACATGTGATGCATGTGTATGTGTGCATATGTAAGTTAGATGTGGATGGTGTGAAAATAATTTTTAAAAAATAATCATTCTATGAGCACATACCTGCCGAGGAATTTTTTGAAACCTTTCCACCTACCACTGTCGGAGTGATGTAGACGGCTTCGACTATTGGCATACTGACCGCATCCTTCATCATCTACGACTACTTCGGATTGGGCTAGTGAAGGAAAGAAAAGTAAACAAAAATAAGTTTGATTATATGCATCGAACACAAAGTTATCTGGTCGGATTTTCAAAGTCAGGCCCAAATAACATTTAAGCTGGCAAATCAAAATTTCCTTTTGACTAGTCAATTTCCATTTGTTATTGTTGTACCATGTTATTGGCAATATAAAAACAAGCTTTGCTACAATTTAATAAAAAAAAAACAAAATTACTTAGTTTGACTCAAACGTCTACTAATATGAAACACTTTTCTTAAATAATAACTTAAGCATAAAAATCAGCAAGGGTGATAACTCCTCGTTAATTGAAGAATATAATGGGAGTTATCTCCTTTAGTTTTTAAAATGTACAAACGAATAAAAATTAAAAACTGATATGGTTTCCTTGTATCTTAAACAAAGCTGTGTAGGCACATCTAATATATATGAAGCGATGCTCTTTGTGTAAACAAATTGAGCTTAGGTATTTGGACAATGTCAAAACATTGTTAATACGACGCCCGCATAGCAGCAGCCGTATAGCGCAACGGTTAGAAGTTTTGACTGTTGTTTGAGTGATCAGGTTTTGATCCTGGCTTGAGATAGTTGCTTGTCTAGCCACACTGATGAGCTGTGAAACAGAGAAACAGTACTGTATCCGGATGACTATATATATATATATATATATACACTTGTGCCCGATATTATTCATACCCCCCCTTGAAAATTGAGTTTATTAGGTGTAACTTTGTAAGAATTTATTGTTTACGTCCATATTGATACATATTCTTAATAAACCTCTTCTGATCATTTTTGTCATTTTAAAATCTCGGGATACTTGTAATAAAAGAAATATACAGCTATTTATAAAATCTGCAATGTTCAAAAATAATCATACCCCCTTATTTTTTCAGTATTAATCGAGTTTCTGACTGTTTGTTTCCTGTTTGATTCTTATTTTGAATGCTTTTATACAACCTTTGATTAATTTCATTTCGTTTTTTGCATTTTTCAGAAATTAAAATGATATCAACTGAAAACCAATAAAAGAATAAAAATTATTAGAATGGGGAAGAAAAAAGAGCTTAGTAATGATCTTAGGACTAAAATTGTGAATTCACATAAGGATGGTTTAGGTTACAAGTCAATTTCCAAGAAATTTGAGGTCCCTACAGCAACAGTACAGAGCATCATCAAAAAATTCCAGAGCCACCACACAACAAACAACTTGATTGGTAGAGGAAGGAAAAGGAAACTGTCTGCTAGAGCCACCAGGAATATTGTAAGAAGTGTTAATGCAAATCCAACCACCACTACTAAGGACATTTTAGAAAATCTGGAGTCTTCTGGCATAAAAATATCAAGGCAAACATTGCAAAGGACTCTGCATGAAAATGGTCTGAAAGGAAGAAGACCAAGAAGGACTCCATTGCACACCGGAAAACACCTTGCAGCACGTCTAAAGTTTGCTAGGACCCATGTGAATTCTCCAGAGTCCGTTTTCTCAAGTATTTTGTGGACTGACGAAACAAAAATTGAATTGTTTGGCCATATGGATGCTTCTTACGTTTGAAGGAAGAAAGGAGAAGCTTACAACCCAAAGAACACCATACCCACGGTGAAACATGGTGGTGGTAGCCTAATGTTTTGGGGCTCCTTTTCGGCTAGTGGTCCAGGTAGTTTGGTCAAGATAGATGGAACCATGAAGAAGGAGCAATATTTGGAGATACTCCAGAAAAACATTAGACAGGATGCGGAGAAGCTCCATTTAGGACCAAACTGGGTCCTTCAACAGGATAATGATCCAAAACATACTGCCAAAATAGTCAAGAAATGGTTTGAGGATAATCAAATTAATGTTTTGGAATGGCCTAGCCAGAGTCCCGACCTGAACCCTATCGAAAACCTCTGTCACATATTGAAAACTGAGGTTAAAAAGCGGAAACCTAGAAATTTGAGGGATTTGGAGAACTACTGCATTGAAGAATGGTCAAAAATCAGTGTTGATGCTTGTAAAAACCTTGTTGATAAATATCCAAAACGGTTACAGGCAGTTATTAAGAATAAAGGGCATGCTATTGACTATTAGTAAGAGAGGTATGAATAATTTTGAACTAGTGCCATTATTGTTTTTCTTTGTATAATGTTTCAAACTTGCATAATTTATCTATTTGTTGAGTTTAAATTAAATGTTTATGCTTGATTTATTGTTTGAAATCCCTTTAATATTGTCTACCTTCTGGTTTGAGCAATATTCTTATAGAAATCTCAAAGATCCGAGGGGTATGAATAATATCGGGCACAAGTGTATATATATATATATATATATATATATATATATATATATATATATATACATACACACACCGAGGGTGTTGCAGAAAAATCCGGCACTTGACAAAAAGAAAACAAAAAAGTTTTATATATAGACTTGGCGGTTTATGTAGCCAGAGTGAGAGTTACATACTAGATTATTTTTCAAAAACGACCATCTTATGGTGGAATTAAAATTAGTTTTTTGCTTTGGTAACCATCGATCATGTCATGAGTATGTTTGTTAGTGTTAGTCTTGATCATACCTCAGAAGATATGTCAAGTGAGTTGCAGCAGGAGGGTAATTACAAGTTCGACAACCAATAGTGAAGAATATTGTTGAGAAATCGATGCTGGGGCATCTTGGCCTTATGCGTAAGAGTCTTGCTGGAAGATGTGGGATCCAAAGATAATCCCATCCATCCAGGGCTTGATCATGCTTCTAAGCTTAGTATTTTTTTTAGCTTTTGTCGGATGTTGAATTTTGCTGCAACACCACTCATACATTTTATATATATATATATATATATAGTTTTGGGACGATTAATTAGTATCAGAAAAATCAGAACTTTTTGGGGTATCGGAATCGGTATCGGAAAAATCTGTGACTATTTTCCGATGCCGAAAACGATTTCTTTATCTGTAGTTATTTGATTTTGTTTAAAACAAAATCTTTCATTACTGGTCATGATAATAAAATCATAAATGATTGATTGATTCTAAACTACTAGTAAAACTGAAATGTGTACCCCCCCCCCTCCAAGTTTGTTTTTACGTTTGAGAAAATATATGCTCATTTAACATGTGTTTTTCCGGTAATCATGAAAAAAATAACTCTATAGTTAAATATTTAGATTTATAAAGAATCGGAAATTGTATTTGAATCGGGAAAAATATTGGAATCGTCTCATCACATATATATATATAATATATATATATATATACCAGGTTAAAGGAATTCAAGAGTGATAATGAATTTAATGAGGTCAATAAGAGTGCTCAATAAAAGAAGAGCAAGGTATATTTTTAATTAATATAAACAAATTTACATGGTCGTGACACTGGACATTCTAATGTTTTGGACATTTTATTAAGTCACCTGACGATGACTTCTGGTTTTAACTGACCATTTGTCCAAAACATAAAAATGTCCAGTGTCTCAACCATGCAAATTTGTTTATATTAATTAAAATAAGATGACATGATTCCATTTCCGTTTGATGAAAACCAGTTTTCTTTTTTTGTTGCAGACCATCTACTAGTTGGCCAGTTGTGTACAAATCCCAAGAGTGATAGGAGTCTTCTATCATGTCTGATAATGACACAATGAGCGAGATTAAATATGCGCCGCTGTAGAATTTATGCTCTTTACTGATCCAAGTTATGAGAATAGGACCATTGCCAGCACCCTCAAAATGCAAATCCGAATAAGAGGGAGATGTCTAGTGTGATGAAAACAAGATCTCCGGCCACGGTTATGGTCTCTGGTGTGATTTCAAGGGAGGGCCACATCATACCACCTCACATCTTCTAAGTCGGCTTAAAACTCATTACCAAAGTGTATCTGGATGTGCTGAAGAGTATGGTGATCCCCTGGTATAATCAGGTGGCCGTTGGCAGAACCTGGGTGTGGCAGCAGGACTCGGTGCCAGCCCACAAGTCTAAAAAGACCCAGGTTTGGTTTCAGAAGAAGTGCTATGACTTTGTAACCTTCTCTCACTGGCCCCTCTCCTTCTCTGATCTGGACTTGCTGGACTACTTTGTTTGGTCATATGTCGAGAACATCACCAACATGACTTCCCACAATACCAAAGCCAACCTGATTGCTGCCATCCGCTGAGGTCCTGCTAGCGCTTGTGAAAAAGGCATGCTCCCAGTTCCGGACCCATATCGAGGCAGTGATTGAGGTTGAAAGTGGCTACATTGAATACATGTAAGCTCTACTCCATAATAAAGTTAAAATAAAGCTGTAGTGTTGCTTCCTTTAGGGTGGCAATTTTATCATTCTATCCTGTATGTATGTATGTGTGTGTGTGTGTGTGTATATATATATATATATATATATATATTCTTATATCTTATTCTCTCACATTCTGAAGATTCTATTTCTGATTGCTCGCTTGGTTAGCGTGTTGTGATGGCATCGTCCCTTATGAGTATAAAATTCCTACTTGTGATACGTCGGCTTGGGTTATAGCTGGTTGGATGACCACATCCCTTGTTCAGTACAAGGTAGGTTCATTCCACTACCGGATCTATGTCGCGGATTGCTTGATCTGTATAAGTTAATAGGTGTTCTTGTGTGTGTGGCATGTTTGATCAGTTGGTAGAGTGCTTGCCTAGCGTGCAAGAGGCTCGGGTTTCAAATCCCGAGTTTGGATGTGTCTAACTGATGAGCTCAAATGAGGGCAAAACTCAAATCTTGGACTTCCGGTTTGTTGGCTTTCTTGGCTCTTGTGAGCTGCGACATTGTCTGGCTGTGGAAATAATTATATATTCTCTCACAAATACTTTTGACTACATATAAGCAAAACCTTTTCAATACAAAGTCAAACTTTTTCACCAACTGAGAAGATCTGAAAACATGAAAATTTTTTATAGGAGGAGAAGGAGGATGAAGGATATTACACGAAGGATATATATAAGTGTGTGTGGATAATTATATTTCACTCTTTGTGTATAACAATACTTTTTGTTTAGAAGCTCAATGTTTGTTAAATATGACAACAGAGCACATATAAAAGAATAACATTACAAGAACTATTGTTAAATTCAACAAACATTGAGCTTTTAAACAAAAATGATTGGTATACAAAAAGAGAGAAATATAATTAAAAAAACATTTTACCAAAACAAGATATATATATATATATATATATATACATACACACACACACGTACAAATATTCAATATACATCAATCTATGCATTTATGCAAACACTGAACAAATACATTTCCTGATACTCACAAATACATATAATATATATCTACAATCTTTCATATACTTTTTTTTTTTTTTTTTACACGGTGGTCACCACTTATCAAGGCCTGGAAGCCACTCAGGGATAAAGGTTATTGCAAGTACAGTACACATATAAACATGCACACACACACAATGTGTATTCTCATATCAATAGTGTAGCTCTGTGAATAAAAGGTACATAGAAAATTTTATACGATGGGAAGGAAAATAATAGAAAGAGAATACAGGATTACAAATATAAAAATAGAAACTAAAATCAATTTTTAAAATTAAAAACATAAAATAAATACATGAAAATTACAAAATACAGATTTAAAACACAAGAGTCAAAAAATCTATATATAAAGCTGAACGTCTGTGTGTGTCTGGTCACGAAGCTTCTATATGGTTGACTATTATAGAAAACTGATCATATATAATGATAGATGTATCGAGACACAGGAATGGGTATGTTTGATCTGGCATAATGATGATTCATTAAAATTGTGGGGTCTGCATACGTGCCTGGTCCACAAAGTATGGAAATAAAAAATTTAAAAATTAAAAAAAAAACGTTTACAAGTGTTTTTGATATAGATGTACATAAGAATACTTTGATAAGTATGTTTTAACTTAAATAGGGATGCTATAATAAAACTGTGGGGTCTGCGTTCGCGCCTGGCCTCCATAGAATGGAAATAGGCACAAACTTTAATAAAGACTTTTCATATCTATCTGCATAAGTATACTTTGATAATTATGTTTCAGTTTGAAGAAATATGGTATAATAAAATTATGGGATGTTCGTTCACGCCTGACCTCCATAGAATGGAAATATGTCACAAAGTTTAACAAGGTTTTTTAATATAGATCCACAGAATATTGTGATAAGTGTTTCAGTGTGAACAGGTATGGTATAATAAATTACGAGGTTTATCTATTTTATTTTTACTTTCATCATATTTTGCTTTGGTTTTGATACCCCCAAATTCGAAGCTATCTCTTTACAACCCTTCCTTTTCATAACCTATCATAGTTTCATAAATCAGAGTCCATTTTCTGTAGGTTGTTTGTGAACCCAGTCAACGACGGGTACTTTTGCTAGTAATAAAAATAAAATAAATAATAAAAGTGAAAGTAAAACATAATATATAAATTAAACTTGGAATTAAAATTAAAGTTATAGAATGAGAAAAACAGGAGGGGAAGGGAGAAAGAAATGTTATAGTCAATTAACAATGATTGCAATTATTTGTGGTGTCATTTGCTTAATTAAGTATTTATCCCTATCTTTAAGTCAAATAATATCAAGTTTTTTTTCTTTAGACAGATATAAACGAAATGAGTTCAAGGATTTATAGGTGTTCACCTTTCTAACTTTTCCCCATTTAACTATTGGTATTTTGTTATCAACAAATAATTCCCAGAAGTTTTGAAATAATGAAATGTAAACCATATATCTTTGATTTTTAAATGAGGATTTAAGGCTGTAAAAGCTATCTTTAAACATCTAGGTTTTCTATAATAAACATCTTTATCAGATATACTACTCAGGTAGTTGGGCAATTGGCTTTAAGGGGGCAATTAATTAGGTATTTAGCAATTGCAATTATTTATGTTTCCATTGTATACTAGATTAGAGTGTGTCATATTTAGTATTTTTAAAAATTTCAGTTATAGTTCACTGTTAATGCATCTTTTATTAGATACTAGTGGGGGTACCCGGCGTTGCCCGAGTGTGTGTTTCCGGGACGGGGGGGGGGGGTTAAAAAATGTTATGGTAGGTAAGTAGGAAGGATCAAACCCGGAGTCATGAGTAAAAGTAGGAAAATAAAGTGTGAACAAAAAAAAAAAAACATCTGCAACGTTAACAGTTCGGCCACCAAGAAAAGTCCATTCCAGTTGTTTAGGAAAAAAAAAAAAAATACGACTACGGTAGGTCAGCGCGAACGTGAAAATATGTGAATTGTCCAGCACGCTAACCACTAGAGCACTGCAGCTTAGTTTAGTGATTTTAAATAACTTCACATGAAAGAACTACGAAGCCAAACCGGTGTTCTCTTCTCAACTGTTCCTTGTGAACGATCCCCAAACGGTGTTAAGTGGTGGCAGGGGGAGGAGGAATTTATAAGAGAGAAAATATTTTACCACTTCCATTGATCTTAACCGATTTTGGCCGTGACTTCTCAGCAGAAAAAGTATAGAAATCTAAGATTATCGAGGAATTTGAGAAATAATAAGCCTATAACACACCTCAGATATTATTCTGCCGTTTGTGCATATTATATTTGCATGAAATATCTTGATTTTTAATCCTATTAAGGTTAAAATCAGATGGGAAAAAATGAGTTCATTTTATTTATATAGAGACTAGCAGGACGAAATAAGAAAGAAAGCCAGAACAGATTCGTTAAAGGAACCTCCACAATCAGAAAACAAATGAGACTATGTTTATCTTGTGCATTATTGTATGTGACTCCTGTAACTTATAACTATAGATAAACAGATTAAGAAATGTCACCACAGAGAGATAGTAGCAGTTGATAGTGACAGCCACTGTTGGCCCTGGAAAATCGTGGGCACTGGCAGCCATGATCAAAATTAAATCATCTGGCTTCCACTGACTATCATTGATGATTAGTGTTGGTTTAGGGCGATTACTTGTGGGTAGTAGTGTTTACTGGTGGGCACTGGCTGGTTTTACAACTGTCACTGTCGGCCATGACCCGTATCAGCCTAAATTGGCTCCGAGATGAAATTGTGTGTCATCAATGGCTGTCACTGAATGCCAGTTCAAGCGTTTACTAACGTTTTGGGGCGTTTGGTGGCAGTTACTAGTGTCTACTTGCTTTACTGGCGGACACTGGCTGCCTCTGCAACCATCAATCATGACCATTGTCAGCCTCCATTGGACTGCTCCAAAATGAAATCGTCTGTCCTCAATTTTCAGCATTTATTCAACAGTACTCAATGTGTGAGTTGAGCTAGGCAGTAAGTTTTCTAAATATATTCTAAATTCTAAATATATGGCAATTTAATTCCACAACACAGCTATATAAAAACAGGTAACAAATTCTATGCATTTTAGCAGAAGATTTTGTGTAGTTAATTGCTATATATTTTAATATATATATATATATATATAATACATGTATACACGCAATTTTATATAAAGTACAATATATATACACACACAGAAGAGAAAAAATTGAGGATGGCTATATCCTGTTTAAATCTCCATCCACTTAAATTTCTTCCTTTTTGTCCTCACCCCTGAATCTGGTGAAGAATGAAGGAGGGGCACTACCTGGTTTACACTTTGGTAGCAATGACTAACTCCTGGGCACACTGCCAAAAACATCTACTTCCTGACCTACAGACATTTTTTTTTTCTTCTGGTTTAGCATCTCCACTCCACCCCCCTTTGCATCAAGACCGAATTTCAAACCTGGAACAACTAACCAAGGGAGACAACCCTGTGTTATCATCCACTTATTCTATTAATACTACCGCTACTACTAGTATTGCTACTACTTCTGTAGACGACGAGTTTGCAAATAATTTTGTCCATACTGGTAGTTGTGTACGAGTGCAGTTGATGTTCTGCCAAAGTTTTATTCTTATGCAATATATCTATATATAAAACTCAATGTTTGTGCATATGTGTGTGTGCTCTATGAAAAAAAAGGTGATGCATAGAGTTTCTTTGAGTATTGTGTTATCCTTACCAAACATTGGACAATTAAAAACAATCATTTATATCTTTTATTAAAACCACCTTTTCATGTCAGAGTGATTGAAAAGAAGAACATCTAAAATAAGTTAGGTCTTTTATTTAGACCAAAAAGATGGTACGATTTCCATATGTCCCGTCAATAATTCTTTAATGTTCTTATATATAAGCAAAGAGACTCATTCTTTCGCCATTTAATTTACATAAGTGTTTTTGATGTGTAGTTATATTTTGTTTTAAACAAAAAACAAAAATGGTACAATATAATAATGTTTCTACAAATTTCAAATAGTTATACAATTTACACTTTTTATTTCAACAAGTGTCCATTTGTTGCCCAGACATGAAGCCCTATTCGTTTGAGGGGGAGAGGGAGGTGACGGTCATACAGTTTGTCAATACATTTTGACTTATCTTTGTTTTTGAATTTAAAGAACATGATTGATTTATATATCTACAATTATATAAATGCAACTTTGTCTCTATGCGAGTTCATTCTTCATAGACTCCAATACTGCTGAACAGATTTTCTTTAAAATTCACAGAACTTTAGTATATAAGTCTGGGAGTGATCTTAGTTAAGTTTTGTCTCAGAATACCCCTGATAATCGAAACTGTTATTTTAATTTATCTATCATCGGTAAAGACATTTTTTCCATGCCATTTTCCATGCTATTGCTTAGCAACAATGATAGAACAATGGGTCATGCAAATTCTACCATGGGTAAGTTAATAGTTTTTTTTTTTGTTTGTTTTTTTTTGCATTACATGGTCTGTAGGTTAAAACCCAGCACGATAATTTCTTTGTTTTTTTTTTTTTCGTTAATTAGAAAGAATTTTATATAAAATAATTTTATAAAAGAAACAGTAGGTTCTCTAGAGTGCAATGTGGAATAACATATTTTGGACTAAGTTACTGCATGAAGATGTGAAGCTTCCCCCCGGGCGATTTCACGGATTTTGATGACAATAAAAATAGGAGTATGAAATATTCGTTGATCATCATTCAATCCCACACAACATCGGGTCTCCCTGCTAGTGTGTGTATATTAATTGGAAAGATTCATATGCAAACTAATTTTGAACAATTATAACAAGTCAGTTGTTAGAAAATGATACAGCTGATTCAACACATTAATGAATGAACCGAACATATAATGATAATCATTAAATACTAAATACAATCAACTCAAGTAAAAATCCTAGTAAATGTTGTCATATATTAAGATGGCTTTAGGGATAACAAATTGTCAAGAACTCCAAATTCACACAGGGAAACTCAAGTATGAACTGGCATGCTAGGAGCTAGATAGAATTTGTTTAGAGGTAAACGCAGGTGTACAATCTAATTCTTAAAAATAGCTAGTAGTGGATTCTCTCTCTCTCTCTCCCTGAATAATGTACTCAAGATAAAATAAACATGTATTTTGCATTAATTATTGATAACTAATTTCCCCCACTCTATATCTGTGCCTAAATCAAAACGCGGATTCCATGAACAAAGCTTCTTTCTTAGAACTGCACGCCTGTGGAACTCTGTTCCGTCTGCCTGCTTTCCTCCGGACTACAATTTGGATGTCTTCAAGTCCAATGTTAACAAATTCCTAATGAACCGTCCCCTTAATTAAACACTTCATCAAATCTCCACACTAACGTAATGTACTTGCAATAACCCTTATCCCTGAGTGGCTTCCGGGCCTTGATAAGTGGTGATCACTGTAAAAAAAAAAAAAAAAGAAGCTCATCAGCATTATGCTGAAGCATGGACAACAAAATAGAAAAGTTAGAAAGTGTAATTTTTTTTATTTTTTTTACTTTTCTCTCTTGCTTTATCCCCATCCCTTCTCTCCCATAAAATCGTTGATGAATTATTCCATATAACAGACTAATGCTACTATTAATAAGGAAATGTTTGTGCCTATATTTCAAGTATAAGAAATTCTTTACTTTTTACTATTATCAGTTATTTTTAAGATTAAACCGCCTCTTCTTTGCTCATAAAAATTAAATTATATACATAATTATTGTAGCGAGTGGACACATGTACATTCACTTTACTTATAAAGATTAATAACAACTCAGTCAGAGGCAACATCCAAAAGAATCACAAATTCCGTTCATCGGAAGAGAATTCACAACTTGATCAATCGTCTCTTCTCGCTTAATCTCTCCATCTCATGAAACCATAATTGTGATATGAAAACCCTGCAGAAGTCGATGCAATATGGCAAATATAGTACAAAATGACATGCATGTTTATTCTAATCATTTTGGATGTTATTCTAACGTTTCAGCCGATGTAACCTCCAACCTTCAGACGAATCATGTCAAACTTAGGAATCTGTACGGAAATTTGCATTTTCGTATGGAACTGTGGCACAATCACATAAGTGCTAACAATTTAAAGATCACTTAACCTTATCCTTGAGTGGCCTTTTGGCCTTGATAACGTGGTGATGCCTGTGTAAAAAAAAAACAAAAAAAAACAAAAAAAAAACTGAAGTTGTGGATTTGCAAATTGACCTGCTAGGGCATAATGAACAAAGTGCTAAGTTATCAGTTCTAAGTGATAGTCTTTTGGAGAGAAATATGCTAAGAATATAATTACACATTACTCAATATTTCTACACAGCTAAGGCTGATGAAATGAAAGCAAGCTACTCTCACAGATTAAATAAAGGGTTCAGTTCAAAATTTTGTACAGATTTCCAAGTTTGATGTACAAGTTTTCAAGTTCAGTAAGATGCGTCTGAAGAAAGATCACATTTGCTAATACATTAAGAGAACAACATCCAAGATGAGAATGGTAGTCCGAATAATCCAAACTATCAATCTTCATCTAAAAACTTATGAAATTGTTTAGGAAGAACCTCTTGAACTATCTGAAATTGAGAAACATTTTTTTTTTTTGGCAAAACAACATCTTAAAATAATTCCCCATGCTTGACTGGAATGATTCAGCATAATTTCGAATATACAGTGTGCAGATTAAACACAAATTTTAAACTTTTCATATGAAAACCTATTCAAGAAACAACCTTTCCTCCCTCAGTACCAACGATCATTCGGTGATCTCATTTTGGCACACAATCTTGTAATTATTAAAGGAAAGAAGCTTAGTCTTAGCAACATTGAATATTACCATCCATTTTGTCTCCATTCCACTACAGACAGGTCTTTCTCTAGGGTTTCCGCCATTGCCTTAGATATGTGTTCATCTGTTTTCCCCTTGTGTAAGTCAAATTGTTCATTTAAGAATAAATTTATTTATTTATTTATATATATATATACATATATACATATATATATATATATATATATATATATATATATATATATATAGAGAGAGAGAGAGAGAGAGAGCGAGATATATATATATATATATATATATATATATATATATGCACAATTTATCTTTCTTTTAATAATATTATTTGAACTTATCACCTTTTTTCCTTGTAACCATTTGTGAATTATTCCACAGAATTCTGCCTTTTGGATTACTTTGAACCATCTGCCATTAACGCAATTTCTTTGGATTTTACTTGTGGAAATGGAAATTTAATCTACGTTATTGGATATTTTACATGTCACCAGACTATCCATTCACATGAAATCACCTTTTTCTTCCCCCTATCCCCTCTGCTTCACTATTTTTTACCAAGTATGGCTTACTTGTAGTTTCATTAAATACTTTTGCAAGCAAAATCCAATCCCGCATTTTGCTAATACCTACCCTCTGATGAGAAGGAAAGTATTTCTTTGAAACTCCACGGATTAAGGACTATCCACTTATTTTGTGCTTCCTTTTTAAAATTAAATGCTTTTAACTCTTTTTCAAAGTAGTTTTTAACATGTTTTATTAACTACTTGTTCTTCTGATTGTCTGTGTGTGTGTATGTGTGTCTGGTCACGAATAGGCTCCTATATGGTTGACTATTTTAAAAAACTGATTACATATAATGATAGAACATGTATTGAGACAGGAATGGGTATGTTTGATCTGGCATAATGGTGGTTCATTAAAATTGTGGGGTCTGCATACGCGCCTGGTCCACAAAGTATGGAAATAAAAAATTTAACAATTTAAAAAAAACGTTTACAAGTGTTTTTGATATAGATGTACATACGAATACTTTGATAAATATGTTTTAACTTAAATAGGGATGGTATAATAAAATTGTGAGATTTGTGTTCGCGCCCGGCCTCCATAGAATGGAAATAGGCACAAACTTTAATAAAGACTTTTCATATCTATCTGCGTAAGTATACTTTGATAATTATGTTTCAGTTTTAAGAAATATGGTATAATAAAATTATGGGGGTATTCGTTCGCGCCTGATCTCCATAGAATGGAAATACATCACAAAGTTTAACAAGGTTTTTTTAATATAGATTCACAGAATATTGTGATAAGTGTTTCAGTGTGAACAGGTATGGTATAATAAATTATGGGGCTTATCTATTTTATTTTTACTTTCATCATATTTTGCTTTGGTTTTGATACCCCCAAATTCGAAGCTATCTCATTACAACCCTTCCTTTTCATAACCTATCATAGTTTCATAAATCAGAGTCCATTTTCTGTAGGCTGTTTTTGAACCCAGTCAACGACGGGTACTTTTGCTAGTATATATATATATATATATATATATATATATAGTGCAAAATTTTGTTGAAAATTCCAAGACTCACGTTTTCTTTTTTTATAACCTTCATTTATTTCCTGGATTTTTTTCCATTACAGCTGTTTCATTAGTGGGAAGGCAATTTTACGATTTATGTGTCCATAAAAATATCCTGTCCCCACCAATTCTTCAGATGTTTTTCCATTAGATTTTTACAACAAAGGGTATATTTTTAACATGCTGAACATCGTATTCAGGTAAAAAGACTTCCAAAGCCATGCTTCCTTACTTCTGCCATCTTTTTGCGTTATGTGAAGATAGTTTATATATATATATACATATAAACTAAGTAAATGGTAGTTTCCTTGAAGCATTGCTGGTAAAAACTAACTAAAACTTTAAGAATAAATTTTTACATATATATAACTAAAACTTTGCTATACTTTCAGATTACAGATTGTATAATCCTCTAAAATTAAAACCCAAATAAATATCAATATTTATAAGCAACCCAATCATATAAAAAAAGAGCTTAATATACGAGATTAAGCAATAATATAAATGGAAATTTGGAATTAAATTCTGTAAATTAAAAAATTTATGACAAATTTATTATTCGACAAAGAATAACAAAAAGTTGTTTTTTTTCTTAATCCATGGATTTTCAATAAATGGCTCATCTCATCAAAGGAAATGTTTTTGCAAAATAATGTTTGTATGCGGTTATAAATTTTGCTATTTAGCACATAGATTGTAAAACTAAAAAGCTTGTATGATAAGTTTAAAATAAGCCAAGATTAAAAAAGGATGTTCCATGGTGTAGTTAGGTTCAATAAAGAAAAATAGAGCCACAGTCGTAAGATCCAAGGCAATGAAGAAAGGTATAATCCAGACCAAATGGAGAGTTTTTTTAATGTTCAAATGTATACATATGAAGTAATCCATAAATTGCGATCAGGTAAAATCCACTGCAGATTGTAGCATATATAGATATAGATAGATATGTATAAAGATTAAGAGATGGATAAGAAGGGATAGAGGTTTTAAAAGAAATGTTAGATTTTTGCTCCGGGCAACATCAAGTAACCTTGAGATATATATATAATATAATAGCAAAAATCTAACATTTCTTTTAAAACCTCTATCCCTTCTTATTCATCTCTCAATCTTTCTATCCCCCCCCCTCTCATATTCTCCTTCACGATTCCCAACTCCTTCTCCACCTAGCCCATTCTTTCTTAGCTGGACACACACATACATAGATAGCTCTCCTTTATATAATAGATCCCTCGAAGAATGAGTCAACATTTTTTTTCTAAATTAGTAAATAAAATGGTTGAAATCCCGCCCCCTCCCCCAAATGAAAACTAACCCAGTTGACCTTTAGAGAATGAATTTCTCTTTTTTTTTTCCCTAAATTTTAAATATTATTCATTCAGGTCAATACTGATCAAAAATATACCAACTTTGTAGTTCTTTGTTTTGTAGTTTTTTTTTTATTCTTAGCTGGACATACAAACACACATTCACTCACACAACTACCTTTTATGTAACAGAAGATATAATAAAACCTATTCTGTATTTGGCGGTGGGGCATGTGCACGATATGTGGGTCTTTAGTGAACTGAGCTTACGATAACTGAGGAAGGGAGCGCTGTTTATCTTTAGATTCTCCTTGCGACTGCATTTTGTCCTCTTGTTTCCATGTTTCTTGCTGCAACTATCTGCCTTGCTCTCAATAAGATTGGTATCTGGGATTAAGATAAAAATTAGAGTCACACATGTATCCAGCTCTGTGACAAATAACCACGATTAAAATTAACAGTCTGATGGAGGAAGCAGGTATGAATGCAATTCTAGCTCACATACAAATAAAAGAGCATATGGTCGGCTGGGCTGATCTATAAATATGGTGAAAAATGGAGTGTTCTGCAATTGGGTATTGACATCCCTTTCTCATCCAGCAATCTTCACCACTTCTGACCAATTACCCATAACAGTGGATTCATTCAAATACTTGGAATGGAAACTTTCAAATGAAATATTAATATTTACTCTGTTTATTGATTGATTAATAATATCAATGTTTGGTGCACATTTTTTTTTAAGAGTTACTACTTAAAATAAAGCAGGAAGAGGGTATTTTTCGGAACTATCAGATGAAATATTTAACAGATTTTCTGTGCCTATCGATGTATTAATAGCGTAAATGTGTACATTGAGAAGACAGTTAAAAAAGGGAGATCCCTAAAGAGGCATGACAAACAAAAACACATGACAAACAAAAACACATGACAAACAAAAACACATGACAAACAAAAACACATGACAAACGTGAATATTTCATTGCAGGAAAAAACACACCATCTTAAAAAAGAAAAATATCATTAATGCAAGAAATTTCAAAGAATAAAAACTGGAAAAAAATGAAGCGATTTCAAAATCCAAAACATGGCCAAAAGCAAAAACGATTAAAAAAAAAGAAAACTCATCTTATTCACACAGAAATATGAAAACCAGGCAAGGGTGCATGTCAACAAAAAAAAAAAAAGTTCCAGTCAAACATCCTTAGGATTTGTCCATATTCAAAAGAAGCAATCACTGTCCAAGGGAAATAGAGTATTTCCAATAAATTAACAAAAAGCAAAATGTCTACTATGTGTCCTAAGGATAACATAGCATAACTCAGCGTTCCATTTGCAATACTCTGAAAGCTATCATCATCGGACACAGGTTTTGCTGTCTTTTGACTAGGAGTAAAGTGTAAAATTTATGCTTTTGATCAGTGAAGGAGAGAAATCCTTCTAGGATGTTCTCGTAACAGTATGCCATTAAATTGCTAGTCTTTTGAAAGGAGAATTTGGAACACTGAAAAACTACACAATTGAAAAATAGTCTTGAACTCATGATCGATCTTTCTTCACATGCATTAATTAAACACCAAGTTTAGTTTAAATTAAAATGACATTCAAATTCCACTAGACTAATCTTTCAAAATCTGTTCATTGTAGTAATTAATATCATTTCATTTAATATAATCACCTGAACTGGCACTGCTTGATGAGCCTGGTGTGAAGCAAAGGTTGCCTAATCCTTAGCCACCTCTCCTTTCTAAACCAACACTGTTTGATTAGTCTATAGTGAGGCATGGGTTCCCTAATCCTTAACTGCACCTCCCTTTCTGAACTGACACTGTTGGTGAGTCTTAATGTTCCTATTTACACTGCCTCCCCACGGGACAGAGTTAGACACCAGGGTCATTTTTTAACATGGAGAATGTTGAGGAGTTAAAGACTAACTAAAAAGTGTTTTCCATTCTTATTGATTTTAAATAAATAAAATAAAAAGAAAATCTTAATAAATAATTATAATTAATGATTATAATAATTATAATTAAAAATTTTAATTAATAATTAATTTACATGAACAAAGAAAGGGTAGATCATAAATTTAAGACAATTCTTTCGATTACCTACATTTTCATCATCCCAAATCCCCCTTTTTAAAAGGACAACAATTTAGTACTGTGTATTACCATAGCTCCTCTTCTAGATTCTGGAAATTTTTATTTTTTGTCCCAATCCAGAGTGACTCCTTTTTTGGAGCAGCTAGATTTTCCCACCATTAAAACTGGTTCTGTAACATGGCATGACTAAGTGTCTTATACAGAAACATTTTTACTGAGAATTGGTCAATCAAGGATGCAGCTCATCAATTTTTTTTTTCTTTTTTAATAGACCAAGAAAGAAAATTTTTCAAAAATCAAGCCAGCTATTGTAGGGCAGCGACCCCATGACTATCAGTGGAAGGGTTCACTCCATGTAAAAACAATTAAAAACTGCAAACAAAGATAAAGAAGAAAGAGAAAAAAATAGATTAGTTTTTGAGAAATGATGTTCCATGTTGCATACTAAAAAGATTTCCAGCGTTGCCTGGGAGCATGGATAATAAAATAAAATAATTAAATCATCATTTTAGTTTAGCACAAGTTTTATATGTTAATATGTGGTAGATCCGTTTGAAAAAAACAAAACAAAAAAAACTGATTTTCAAAATTATTTCTGGTTAGGTTTTCTTTTGAAAATTATTTCCTTAATTTTTTAAAAAAATTTAATTTTTACAAATCAGACGCCCTTTCTGACACCAACACAGTGAAGTGATGGAAACCAGTACTTTTATCAAGACATCATCTCTAAGCGATTGCACTTCACAAAAAAAGTGTATGACATCTATTAAAACTTTTTCCAGGATGGAGACTCTTTTTGTGGATCCTGTCTAAGAGTAAGCGACTAGTGGGAGATGCATGAGCCCAGATGTGGCAGCAATACTCCATGTGGTACTCTCTGGTAGGAGTAATTTTCTTCCTCTTCATTCATTGTCCTCGATTAACGCTTATCTCCGTGACTTTTTCCATATCATAGAATGCAGTTTGACCCAAATGAAATACATTTTTTTTTCACATGGAGGCCACTACTTATCAAGGCCCAGAGGCCACTCGAGGATAAGGGTTAATGGGTATACATTAATCATTGTGATTTTAGCGTAGTAAACATTAGTGGGAATTTTGTAACTTGGATTACTTAGGGAGATGGTTCAATAAGAACTTGTTCACGTTGGACTTGAAGACAATCAGATTGTAGTCAGCTGGAAAGCAGGCAAATGGAATAGAGTTCCACAGGCGAGCAGTTCTAAGAAAGAAGCCCTGTTCATGGAATCTACGTTTGGGTGTAAGCACAGATAAAAAGTGTGGGAGCAAACAAATATTATGGCATATTTTTATGTAATAGTAGACCTCCATTTAGTATCAACAAACAATGGATAACCCCTATAAGAGTGCCTGTGCACAAAATCTATTATGAAGCAGAAGTTGAAGAATCACTAACCACACTTCTCCTGAACTGGCATTGCTTGAATCAAATGACAAGGAGAAGTTCAAGATGACAAGGAGCAATGCCAGGATAAACAGATAGCTGTCCCATATACGGCACTTGATATTTCCAAATGGTCACTCATTTAGCACCAACCAGACTCATAGTTGCTTAACAAAATGGTCACGTGTGATGCTGACCAGGCTTATCATTGCTTAACTAACAGAAACCGGGTGTGTTAATATCATTATGCAGTGTTTTCTTATATTAAAAAAAAAAAAAAAAGATGGAATCTCATCTTTATTGAATTACAAAAAGCAAATTCAACTAAAAACTAGAGAAATAAATGTGTACTTGTATTTGGTATTCATTTCTTTATACCATTCGTTCTTATATTTATTTGAGACTTTCACCGAGAACGATGCTGTGTCATAAAATAATCTCGTAACCCAACATACAATGCAAGATGATTGGAGTTGATCAGAAATACAAGTTGAGTTTGACAAATTTATCAAACCTGATTAAACACCAAATCGCATTTATTATTTGGATTACTCTTATTTTGGATGATATTTTCACATTTCAACGAATCTAACTTATGACCTTCTTCAAGTATATCTTTGTTGAACTCGGGAATCTTTGTTGAAAAAGTATAAAATACAAAAAAATGTCAGTCTGAAAAATTTCTAAGAAGTTAAACTCAAAACGGACATAGTGGATCGGAAGTAACAACTCCTGCGATTGCTATCAGCAAATTATCTGGCATACTAACAGACACATCAGAAGAGAATGCACTCGATTCTGGGGCTTTCCTCTTAACGGATTATCTGCACACTACCTTCTCCTCTACTGGTTTAAGACCCCACTTATTAAATATACTGGTTTGTTTTGGTGTAACATCAATTCTCATTCCACTGCCCATCAATTTCTTCTCAGCTATATCCAATCGCTTGCCTTTTCCACAATTTCTGGGATCTCTTTTAGGACTTTAGCCAATTTCCTATGACTCCGACCTAATGTCAATAACCACCCTTACATTCTGTGACCAACAAATCCGCTACAGTCTACCTTCACAAGAAAATAAATAGCTTGCCATCAATCAGCTTTGCCATCATCAATCAGACCTATAATGCCCGAGTGACAACAATGATAAAAATGATAATGCAGACGACAACTTGAAATACGTTAATTTGGGTTTGTATTACTGTACACATAGATTCAAAAAAAGTTGTCAAAAAACAAATATATAACAAATAAATGTTATCAAAGGCAAGATAAGTTACTTTTCTACCAAACTGGATATATTGTTCGTGTTTTTATTCAATGTAACATATTTATTCAGCTCGAAAACCATACAGTGTTTACCGATGTATTGGAACATTCAAGATGGCGTCTGATTCTCTCTTTAACACGGTAAGTGTGGGAAAAGATGTTATAAATAAAAAAACGGATAAAATACTGTTAAAAACTCGCTCAATATATGTTATCGTGACATAGGTTGACATATATTCGGCGGGTTTTTAATAGTATTTTGTATAGTTTTTTATTTATAACACCTTTTTCCAAACTTACGGTGTTAAAGAGGGTGTGAGACGCCATCTTGAATTTTCGAATACATCGGTAAACACTGTATGTTTTTCGAGCTGAATAAACATGTTACATTGAATAAAAACACAAAAAATATATCCAGTTTGGCAGAAAAGTAACTTATCTTGCCTTTGATAACATTTATTTGTTATATATTTGTTTTTTGACAACTTTTTCGAATCTATGTGTACAGTAATACAAACCCCGTAAATCAAACTATCTCATGTAAAGAATGTTAATTATTGGAACATTTCAATTTCTCAAAAGCCTGGAAATGAAGAAAACAAAAGATAAAAAGAAAAAAGGTAATCATTACTATTACAGACAGAAATTATTTAGTTACCTCGTTGTCAGGAGGTTAGATACAAGGTCGGGTGTGGTTTTGAAAAGCCAGCACACTAGGATAAGCACATTCTGACCCACAAAAAATACTTGAGCAACCCCGTCGTAAGAACATCTCAGGTGATTAGTAACAAACCAACCCCTTTCTCAGAGAGGTAAAAGCGTGGGAGGGTGGACCTCCTAGGACTGAATAGACTAGCAGTCAGACAAAGCTAGTGTTGAACTGAAAAAGCGCTGTATTATAGATCCTATGATTAGAGAAAAATTAGCCAAAAACAATTCATTTTGCTTTGCCTACTTATTTACAACCTATCTGCGTCAAAAATGTGTTTTTTTTGGGGGTTTTTTTTTTTTTTACAAGGTAATCACCACTTATCAAGGCGCAAAGGCTACTCAAGGATAAGGGTTAATGAATGTAAGGTGGTAGTTTAGTAATCATTAATGGCATATATTCGGTAGAATTTGGATTATTTAAGGGGATGGCTCAACAGGAACTTGTTTACATTGGACTTGAAGACTACTATATCATAATACGCTGGAAAGCAGGCCAATGAAACAATGTTCCACAGTTGGCAGTTCTAAAAAAAAGAACGTTCGTTCATGGAATCTCCGTTTAGAATTAGGCACAGATAGAGAGTGAGGAAAATTATTGATAGTGGTTGTAGGTAGTTGAGTGTTTTTTTGTGAACGTTTGACAAGGGAGCACCATAGATTGAAGCGCCGACGAGCACTTGCCATGAAAATGATGATAGAGTAGAGACAGACTCACAACATCTCTTCTGTGGGAAAAAGGTTGCAGGGAAGAGAAAAGAATGTATATAATTGTTATATATATATATATATATATATATATATGTATATAATTGTTATATATATATATGTATATAATTGTTATATATATATATATATGTGTATATAATTGTTATATATATATATATGTATATATATATGTATATGTATATATATATGTATATAATTGTTATATATATGTATATAATTGTTATATATATATGCATATAATTGTTATATATATATGTATATAATTGTTATATATATATATATGTATATAATTGTTATATATATATATATGTATATAATTGTTATATATATATATATGTATATAATTGTTATATATATATATATGTATATAATTGTTATATATATATATATATGTATATAATTGTTATATATATATATATGTATATAATTGTTATATATATATATATGTATATAATTGTTATATATATATATATGTATATAATTGTTATATATATATATATATAATTGTTATATATATATATATATAATTGTTATATATATATATATATATAATTGTTATATATATATATATATATATAATTGTTATATATATATATATATATAATTGTTATATATATATATATGTATATAATTGTTATATATATATATGTATATAATTGTTATATATATATATGTATATAATTGTTATATATATATGTATATAATTGTTATATATATATATGTATATAATTGTTATATATATATGTATATAATTGTTATATATATATATGTATATAATTGTTATATATATATGTATATAATTGTTATATATATATGTATATAATTGTTATATATATATATATGTATATAATTGTTATATATATATATGTATATAATTGTTATATATATATATGTATATAATTGTTATATATATATGTATATAATTGTTATATATATATGTATATAATTGTTATATATATATGTATATAATTGTTATATATATATGTATATAATTGTTATATATATATGTATATAATTGTTATATATATATGTATATAATTGTTATATATATATGTATATAATTGTTATATATATATGTATATAATTGTTATATATATATGTATATAATTGTTATATATATATATGTATATAATTGTTATATATATATGTATATAATTGTTATATATATATGTATATAATTGTTATATATATATGTATATAATTGTTATATATATATATATATATATATATATGTATATAATTGTTATATATATATATATATGTATATAATTGTTATATATATATGTATATAATTGTTATATACATATATATAATTGTTCTGCACGGCTGTGACTAGGTTTTGAAGTCTGTTTTGAATTCTATCAAGGCAAGATATTTTATTAAATATTTAAACGAAGTTATAATCAATTTGATTTGCTGTATATAATTGTTCTGCAAGGCTGTGACTGATCCTAACGTTTCCATCCACGCAAGATGTAATGAAGAACTGCCCTCTTTCCCTCCAAGCCAGGTTCTTTTATCCATTTCAAATCACGTGGGACTATCACCTTCTTCATCTCTTTTAGCATAAAACCAGATACACTTCTTGCGCTTTCTTTTTTCTTTGTTCTTTCCATGTGTAGCAGAAAGAACACACCCTTTGTCCTATTGTGGTAAGGTTATTTGTGACATTACTACTACAATAACAACTGAATAAAATAATCAACGTTCATTAGAGGAAATATATAATTGGATTATTTTACTTACACTATTTACGACAAATTAAAATTGTTTTTTTTTTAGTATTAATAATATTTATGAATAATTTTGAAAAACTTAGATATATGAAGATTTATAATCTGAAGATGTGTTTATTTGTCTGTTTTTTGAAAAAACAGAGAATGTTTTTGAAACTACATTTAAGATTCAAATATTTTATTAAAAATCATTAGATTTTTTTTATTTTTAAACTTGAATTTTTTTTTTTTTTGCTAATTAATTCTGGATAGTAAAATATTTATCATCAGAGAAACATTTTTATTTTTCAAAATCTTATTAAATATTTAATTTTTTTAACACAAATAGGTCACAAATCAATAAATAAATCATAAATTGTTTTTGAATAATTACCCAATGTTATTTCCTTTAAAATAATTCATGTCGGTAAAGATGATTACCAAAAAGAAAAATAAAGAAATAAAAAAAAAAAAGGTGCTTGTATAAATTGATCTTTTAATCCAACACATTTCAGGTGAAAACATTATTACTAGGGCTATGACAAGAGAATATTCTTTTCATTATTTTGACTCGAGTGTATATCAATTAATATCTTATATGTTTTTATATAGGGCGATGTGGTTCTCAGTTGATTGACTGTGTCTAGCTGTGTTGGATATATACTCGAGAGTCAAAAAAAATGATAATATTCTCTTGTCACAGCCAGAGTTATTGCATACTTATGTGTCATGACGGAATTAGTACAAATGACAAAAATTATGAAAAATAATGTATTTTTGACAAAAAAAAAAAAATCCACAATTATGTTCTGAGATTCTGCGTTTAAAAATGGCACACTCTTAATTTAAGTCAAGGGAGATATGTCAGCTTGTCATACTGAATTGGTTTCACAACTTTTTCACAATAAGACATACTATTAAACCCTATAATTCAATAAATTTTTGTAATTTATACTAATTTCGATGAGACATGCAAGTACGTAATAATGTTTTCACCTGAAATGCGTTAGTTTAAAATATCGCCAATCTATACAAGCACCAAAAAAAAAAAAAAAAGATTGAAAAAAGAAAAACAGATTAAAACAGAAAGAAAAGAAAAAACGAAAAGTTTTAAAGAAAGAAAGCAAAGAAAAGAAAAAAGAAAAGATTAAAAAAAAAGAAAACAGAAATAAAAATAAAAAGATCCATGCACTATTATTATAAAATAATTATTAATATTAACTGGCCACTTTCTATGGTGCCACGGTCACACCCCTGGCACGTCTAAATGTGGACGCATGCTGCTGTTATGGCATACCAAATGCAGGCAAAAAGACAAGACGTCTCGCCTTCACCTAAGTTGGGTGCTGAACAGCTCCTCTTGCCCGTTTTCATACGCAACAGGGTCTTCCCCAGGGTGGGAAAGACCCGCAATTTCCCACTCTCCTCATCCTTATGACGATGACGCTCTTTAGGTAACGTACCATATCCACTGTAATGGGTTTCTTTTTTTTTCGATGCAGGTGGTGTCTGGAAAAGAAAAACCAAAGCAAACGAAAAAGGATTAAAATTTACCAAGTGCAGACAACTCTATATTTACATTCCTTAAGGGCAGATAACTAGATTTCCAAATGCATCAGATTATGGAAAATATTGTCAATATTAGATTAGTACACACACACAAGCATAAAATACATGATAAATCATGCAATAAAATAGTGTGGAGATGGCATGTATGAAAAGACAAACAAAAAACAAACAAACACAGAAAGAAATAAAAATCAAACCAGAGGGTTCAGCATTATCAACCAAGCTCCAACCTCTGTCCCATCGCAGCAACATTACATCCCAGTGTCTGTTTTATTACAAGTATTTTAATGGAATGTGTTTTGACAAACTCATAGCACTTGTGCCTCCTCAACATGAATACCCCTGATAAGCAGTAAAATTTCACCCCTTCATTGTTGAGGTGCCTAGATGCCGGAAACCCTTCTACTCTAATAGTTTCTTCCCTCTGACTGCTAGACTTGATAATTCCATCCATTTTCTGTTTTCCTGATTGTACTAACTTACTGAAGTTTGAATGTCATGAGAACAGACATCTCACTGCCCCTAACTCCGTTTCAGTCCCCTGTTAGACATAATCCCAAATAGTAACCCTTTATGCTTCAAGTATCAATATACTTCGTTTGGAATAAAAAAAAAATTTTTTTTTTAAATCAATATATACACATGCACACACACACACACACACATATATATGAGAATAAAATACATTAACTCATAAGAAAAAAAATAAATTAAAAAATGTAGAAACAGAATGCATGTGGAGGGAAGGCAAGTACCAGGAAGTCATTTTTTCTGATTAAATAGTCATCTAATCCCCCCCCCTTCATGAACTGTTTAAGGTTTTAACTTTCATGGTATAATTAACATTTTCAGAGAGAAAGATTATAAGAGAGAAAGTAGCTTTTATTTTTATAAAAAAAAAAAAAAAAGAAAGAAAAAACGCAGATTTTGAGAGGCTATACTGGTTTCCAACCTTTTTCAGAAGGCAATACACTATTGAGCTCTGAATTTTTATGGCACACCTATCACAAAAAAATGAATATATTCTACACAACGGCTTTTTGCAATAAAAAATAAAAATCATATAAGCACATTTTTTATTCATGTAAATAAAACATATCAGGTATTCAGTACCTGGTATAAAGTAATAATGATTAAGGTCAGTGAGACAGTTGTGTTTGGTTTCTCCTTACTACTGCTGCACATGTGGGCTACTCTGAGATAAACATGCTATTAAATGTTCTGATATGTTTTTATGTATTTAATGGGTTTTTTTTAAAAATCATTTTAAGTGTTGTTTAGTAAGGAAACCATAGTTAACATAGGTACAAAATTGAGAATTGCATTAAAATTTAATGGCTTTTTTTTTTTTTAATTTAAAGTTGGATATTCTTCGATAACAAGAATCCAAAAAGCATGTGCATACGATCACTAGAAAAACTTGAAAATTATTCAGATTCACATAACCAAATTTTTAAAAATTGATAAAATTTAGATTCACATGACCAAATTTTTAAAAATTGATAAAATTTAGATTCACATAACCAAATTTTTAAAAATTGATAAAATTTAGATTCACATAACCAAATTTTTAAAAATTGATAAGAAAATTTAGATTCACATGACCAAATTTTTAAAAATTGATAAGAAAATTTAGATTCACATAACCAAATTTTTAAAAATTGATAAGAAAATTTAGATTCACATAACCAAATTTTTAAAAATTGATAAAATTTAGATTCACATGACCAAATTTTTAAAAATTGATAAAATTTAGATTCACATGACCAAATTTTTAAAAATTGATAAGAAAATTTAGATTCACATGACCAAATTTTTAAAAATTGATAAGAAAATTTAGATTCACATAACCAAATTTTTAAAAATTGATAAGAAAATTTAGATTCATATGACCAAATTTTTAAAAATTGATAAAATTTAGATTCACATGACCAAATTTTTAAAAATTGATAAGAAAATTTAGATTCACATAACCAAATTTTTAAAAATTGATAAAATTTAGATTCACATGACCAAATTTTTAAAAATTGATAAGAAAATTTAGATTCACATAACCAAATTTTTAAAAATTGATAAGAAAATTTAGATTCATATGACCAAATTTTTAAAAATTGATAAAATTTAGATTCACATGACCAAATTTTTAAAAATTGATAAAATTTAGATTCACATAACCAAATTTTTAAAAATTGATAAGAAAATTTAGATTCCCATAACCAAATTTTTAAAAATTGATAAAATTTAGATTCACATAACCAAATTTTTAAAAATTGATAAGAAAATTTAGATTCACATAACCAAATTTTTAAAAATTGATAAGAAAATTTAGATTCACATAACCAAATTTTTAAAAATTGATAAGAAAATTTAGATTCACATAACCAAATTTTTAAAAATTGATAAGAAAATTTAGATTCACATAACCAAATTTTTAAAAATTGATAAGAAAATTTAGATTCACATAACCAAATTTTTAAAAATTGATAAGAAAATTTAGATTCATATGACCAAATTTTTAAAAATTGATAAAATTTAGATTCACATGACCAAATTTTTAAAAATTGATAAGAAAATTTAGATTCACATAACCAAATTTTTAAAAATTGATAAGAAAATTTAGATTCACATAACCAAATTTTTAAAAATTGATAAGAAAATTTAGATTCACATAACCAAATTTTTAAAAATTGATAAGAAAATTTAGATTCACATAACCAAATTTTTAAAAATTGATAAGAAAATTTAGATTCACATAACCAAATTTTTAAAAATTGATAATTAAGAAAATTTAGGAAAGAAATCTTCCACGTTGATTGAGAGAAAACAGTATTCAGTTTTATTTCCTAAACATGCTAAATGCTTGCTAATGATGCGAATCCGCTTTAGAATTGCACGGTTTGCAAACTGATGGAAACATATCTAAAACGTCTATCTTCACTTTATTCTTCCACTAGCGAAAAAAGAAATGATTAAGTCCATCATCCCCACTCCCATTTAATTCCAAAAGTCTCCAGGGTCTTAACATATTTCAATTCGAGTTCAATACCATGCAGAACTGCTAAATAGACATACACAGAAAATTTTGGACAAGTATGGTAAAATAGTCCCCAAAAATGGAGTGTTTTTATTAGCCCTAAAAGAGCCCTTGGGGCACACCCAAGAGTTATTGAAACATATAGACAAACAAAATTATATAGAAATCAGTTTGTTACAACTTTTGAAAAAATTTTATAAAAATTTGAGGCATCAATTTTTTTTTAATAAGCACAAAAGTGTCAATTTTAGCCATTTTAACCCAAATGACACCCCTGGGGGGGGGGCAAACAGAGTTTTCCCGGAAAATCCATTTGGTTACTCTTTTTACTCATATCATGTTTAATGTTTGTGCAAAATTTAAAAAAATTCCAAGGCATAGTTATTGAGCAAAGTGTGAATGGACGAACGGACAAAGGTAAATTTACAGGTCCACCCTCCTTTTGTCAGGGGGCCAACAATTTTTTTTTTTTTTACAGAGGCATTACCACTTACCAAGGCCTTAAGGCCACTCGAGGATAAGGGTTAAAGAGCGTACAGTAGAAATTGGACAATATAGTAATCGTTAGTAATGGAAATTTGGTAAATTTGTTAACTTATATGGAACGGCTCATCAAAAACTTGTTTACGTTAGACTTGAAGACAACCCTATTGTAATCAGCTGGAAAGCAGGAAAACGGAAGACAATTCCATAGGCGTGCAGTTCTAATAAAGAAGCTTTGCTCATGGAATCTACGTTTAGGTTTAGGTACAGATAAAGAGTGAGGGAAATTATTGATAGTGATTTCTGTGAGATGAGTGTTTCTTGTTTAAACAAACTATTCATTATGCATTTTATTTCTTCTTTTACATTCAAACATCAGTATCATGTAAGTAATAATGTGTGAGTATTCGTTAATACAAACAACTCCCATCGATATGAAAGCTGTTTTTCATCAATAATAACTTGTAACTTCCATCTATAACTTCTTAACGATACACCAGTATGCATTCTGTGGCACACTGATGTGCCATGGTACAGCCATTTGAAACCACTGCTCTAGCAATTTAAGAGGAAATCTGCTTTTTCTGGATTTATGAAAAGAAGAGTTCTACTTTTACTAGATTTTAAAAAAAAAAAAAAAAAAAAAAAATGAAGAACTCAAATCCACATAACTGCCGTTTTGAATCTATATTTCAGTTAATTATAAATTACAGCTTGTCTTAAAACTCTTTTTCATCTCAAACAAGGCATATTGCCACTTGAATATGAGGTGCTACTAATTGAAATCATGGCTACAACAGATTATGAGGTGAGTTGAGCTGAAAGATACCTGTTCACATTATCTTAATATTTCTGCATGTTAGTACGGTATAGAAACAGAAGAAATTATAAAGTGTAGCAGTTCATAGGATTAAATTATTAGAGTAGAAGGTATTTAGGGACCTGAACAGTGAAGCGGTGGAATTTTGCTGCTTGTCAGATTAGTCAAGAGTATGTACGTGAAGATGTAAGCATTATTAGCTCATCAAACCACATTCCATTAGAGTACTTGGAAAAATAGAAACAGAGATGCCACATTATGGCAAAGGGACAAGGATTGGAGCTCAGCCAATAGTGCAGACCTTTTAGATTTGGAACTCTTTTTGGATTTTGTCTAAGAGACTAGTGGAAGATGCATCTGTCTAAATGTGACAACAATACTTCATGCTGATTCAAACAATTTAAACAACATCTTTTCAAACATAACTTAATCCCAAAACTAAGACATATTTTAGTATATATTTGCATGATTTAAGTATATAAGAAAGAAGACTAAGGAAAACATTGACTTAGCTTTATCATAATAATAGATTTGGTTCTGCCTTCTTGTATTCACCAGATTGATGAATGTGCATAAAACCCTACACATTTCATGACAGTACCTTTCGAACTAACAACTTCCTCTTAGCCAACCCACAAAATATATTCCTGGCACCAGAATTCTTCCTCTCAACTAACCTTTGCCCTAATTTGTAAGTCCCTTATCTTTCAGATGTTAATTTTGTTAAATTTAGATAAGGAAACTTTCAAGTGTCATGGCTGACATTTTTCTTCTTTTTCTCTAAAACCTTATTTCTTTCAAAAGATGATTTTTATTTATTTATTTATTTTTGTTGTTTTTGAAGAATGACAAATTTCATTTAAAGATTTTCTTTGGTCCTTTATTCTTAAAATATTTTTTAGACAAGTCATTGAATTTATTTTGATAAACTTTGTCAATCAATTCATTTGTCACGCATCAATTTAAAAAGTTTAAATCATTTTTTTTTTTTTTCTGAATGTAGATTTTTACTTCGATTTTTGTTTTTCATTTGTAACTATGCAGACTATTTTTTTTTTAACAAAATATTAATTACTAGCAGGATCTGTAGAAATTCCACAGGGGACTCATTCATATGTAATATATTGATGTTGGCATTCTATAGATGTTCAGTGTAAATGGAGACGCTCCGATATTATAGTAGCTTTTTTGTTAAAACTGCAAAAGTATTTATCTAAGATAGTAGGGACGCCCAGCATAGCCCGGTTGTAAAATATGCTTAAATATGATATTTTAAATATTGCAAATTTCGTACATAATATTATAGAGTTAATGTTCTATCGATTTTTATATATTATAAAGTTGCGATTTCAAAATATATATATATATATATATATATATATATATATATATATCCATATGACTTTGGTGCATTAGCTTGAACAGAAACCTAAATAAAAACTTATGAAATAAATATATGTATATATATAACTTGAATTCCTTCAGCCATAATCAAAACTGAAACAAAAACTTATGAAGAATTCTTAATAAAATTATTATTAAAAAAAAACAAGAGATTACTGGTTATTACACCAGTTATAATCGAAACAGAAACTAAAACTTATGAAGAATTCTTGGTAAAATTATTTATGACAAGAAATGGAAGTATATAACAATTAAACAACCCGGATGTAAGTGTGACACAGAAAATAAGACACACACTATTGAATTAATATATAGATTATTCCAGAACAAAGTAGCTCTCTATTGACGAATTTGTCTTTTTTTTTTTTCTTTTTTTTTTTAAAGATGAATGACATGTTGTCTGCAGACAAATGATCTGAAAATGATGCAATGAATGTGCGTCTTAAAGACAGGCTTAGTTCTGAAGGCCTCAGAGGAAGATTAAATTTTGGCAGTGTTCAGAACAGAAAACTTTGATGATATAGCTATGTTGAAAATGGGTGAGAATTCTTCGGAAAGTAGATGTAGAACAGTTGAGATAGCAGGTTCACTTTACAATGGAAGGCAAAGGTAAACATGAGAGGAAGTGATAAAAAAAATGGAGAGAAAGAGAAATAAAGGCCATTGATAGGTTAGTTTGGAAGTCAATCTCTTAAAGGCGTCCAAACACAAAATTTTATCAACAAAGTTTGTTTGTTTGTTTTTTATTTTTAATATTTTTTTATTTTCAAACACGTCACTGAATTTATTCCGCTAAACTTTGTCAATTTTTCTGTCAAGATCAAAGTGTAGTATCTGTTCTCCAGATGCTGCACTTCCATTTCTTGCTCTCTCTCAGTGGAGGATCAGTCCTTCACGACTGAGACAATTTTTTATTTTTGTACCTTTTCTCCATGTTAAAAAACGACCCTGGTGTCTAACTGTCCCGTGGGGAGGCATAGTAAATAGGTACTTACAATTTGTTTCATTTTTCTGTTTTTTAACAGATTAATAATTTTTGTTCAAAAACAAAGGGAAATAACTCCTGTTGAATACAGAGTTACTTGTCTTTTTAAAAAAGATGAATGGCGCGTTCTATGGAGACAAATGCCATCGGACTGATACGATAGATGTGTAATGTGAATCTTAAAAACAAGCTTAGTTCGGATGATCTCAAAGAAAGATTAAATCTGGATAGGATAGGTAGATATTTTGACACTTCAATGGTATAAACACTTTGAAAAAAAAAATGGATGATAGTTCTTGTGTCAACAGATGCAGAACAGTTGAGATAACAGGTCCAGTTCATAGGAAAAGGCCAAGGAAAGCATTGGGGGAAGTAATAAAAATAAAATTGAGATAAAAAAAAAAAAAAGATCCAGGTAAAGACAAACCAAATATGATGAGGTGATGACAATGATGTTGCCTACATTCGAGAGGTTTTATCTACTGATCCATCTGTCACACTTTAGTTTTAAATAACATTTTCATTGCTGAAAGTCAAGATTCAAGGTATGCATTTCATCTTAGAACAGCTGTTCCTATCTGGTGTTGCCCGGTTGTCTTTTTACTTACAATTTACTTTTTTTATTTTTTTCAAATTATACAGATTTGGGGGGGGGGGGGCAAAAGGGAAGCAACTCTGCATTGACAAATACAAACGTCTTTTTAAGGTGTCATCTGTATGAAGATAATTGCGATTTGTTTTAAGTATTTCATCAAAAGAATTAAATCAAATTATATTTTATTCTTCCTCAACCTGTTGCAACGATCCACTGAACTGTCAAACCAGAATCAGATATTGATTTTTAAAAAGAAATCCATCGATGACAGATCTTGAGCGTGTAGTGCAATAGGGTAAAAAAAGGACTGATTAATTTTAACAGATCAAAAACTTTTATCTTTTCAACGTAAACGCTCTGATCCCCACTTGGCCCCAATTGATATGAACGGCTCTCGTCTAAAAGAGGCTTCCTGTTTTGGCAAACTTCTGCGTCTGACCTTGACTCCTGACCTGAAATGGAAGACTTTCATAAAATCTGTTGCCAGGGTCATTGGAAAATGGTTGCATCATCCTACCATTTCAGAAGGTATCTAACTCCTAACCCAATCCTTTACCTATATAAGAGCCAGACATGTCATAAAATGGAGTACTAGGGAGGAGCTGCTCAGAGCATCTTGTTCTTCCTTGAGAAAATTCAAAACCGGCTTTGAAACCTAATAGGTGATGCCCTTTATTCTTCCCTGCAACCTCTTTCCCACAGAAGAGATGTTGTGAGTTTGTCTCTGGTCTATATTTCTTTTCATAGAAGTGCTCGTCTGAGTTTCAATCAATGCCCCCCCCCTTGCCAAACTTTCACAAAAAACACTTGTCTAGCAACAACCATCAACAGTTTCCTCCATTTTCTATCTGTGCCTAAATCTAAACACAAATTCTATGAACAAAGCTTTTTTTTCTAGAACTTTGTGGAACAGTTCTGCTGATCTGCTTTCCAGCTGACTACAATATGGTTGCCTTCAAGTCCAATGTAAACAAGTTCTTGTTGAACTGCCTCCCTAAATAATCCATTTCTACCTCAACTCCAGCACTATCTATTAATACACTGTTATCTTGGTGACCATCGTACACTCATTAACCCTTATCCTCAAGTGGCCTTCAAGCCTTGATGAGTGGTAACTTCTATGTCAAAAAAAAAAAGAGACTAACTTTACTCTATGTATTAGAAGATGTGTCCAATAATTTCTAGAAATGGATCTATCCATCAATTAGTCCGTCATGCTTATATGCATCAGTCAGACATGATGAAACTTCAATTGGAAAAAACAAAAAACTTTTGGTAGTTGTCCAGAATTCTCTCCATATTAAAAAAGAAAAATACAGAAAAATCTTTATGGTGTTGGAACAAAAAGATTATCTTCTAAAAATCATATAAATTGATCAAGTTATTTAATTTTATAAAAAAAAAAAAAAAAAAAAAAAGATTGTTAAATGATTTTAATCAATTAATGAGAAATCGTAGGCATTACAGGTTAATCTCTCAAGTTTTAATTATTGTGGAGTTATCTTCCTTTGTTACTTTAAGATGGTGATGCGAGACAGTCCTTTTTTGTTTAGTCATAAAATTTGATTTTCTTGGTTAAAAATAAAATTACTTGATCAATTTATGTAATTTTTGGAATATGACATTTTCATTTCGTTAAGAGCATGTACATGACAAATTTTTATTTTTTAACAGAGGAAATTCTGGACAATTCTTTTAGTAACAAAACTATATCTTTATGAAATCAATAGATATATAAAAAACTAAAACTTAACATATGAGGTGCCTTCAATAAGTTTCCAGACTTTTTGTACAGGCATTAAAAATTGTTGCAGACTCTTGAAAATTCAGTTATTTCTATAATTCTTATGAGATAACTAATTTTTATGATTTCAGGTTCAAATGAACAGCTACATCGGGAATTGGAGTACACCCTAATAAAGTCTGATTGCTACAGCTGGTGAATTTCAAAAATACAATATGGACAGGAGGAGACTTTCGAAGAACGATATGCAATAAAATTCTGTTTTAAACTTGGAAAGAAGTCACAGAAACGTATAGAATGCTTCAGACTGCTTTTGGACCATCTTGCATGAACCGAACGTCAGTTTTTGAGTGGCATAATAGATTCAGGGAAGGCGGGGAGTCTGTGAGGGATGATGAGAGGTATGGGAGGAGTAAGACAGTCAGAACACCAGAGTTGATTGGCCAAATAAAGAATTTCATGGATAAGGACTATCGTGTGTCTATAGAGATATAAGTGCGCAGTTTGATGTTAGTGTTAGTACTGTACACACAATTATTCGCTAGTAACTGAAGATGCGGAGGATTTGCACCCATGCACCAGTCCACAACTCCATCGTTGTCACAGACTATTTAACCAAGATGAGGCATCAATACAGTTTCTCACCCTCCCTGTAGTCCAGACCTTGCTCCCTATGACTTTTGGTTATTCCCTAAGCTCAAGGAAAACTTTAGAGACTGTAGTTATGAGGTAATTGAGGAGATGAAAGAAGCTGTGACGAGGGTCATTGACATGCTTACACAAGAGGACTTCCATGGGATCTTTCAGAAGTTGTTAGAACGGTACAAGTGCATTGAAGAGAGAGGAGGTTAGTAATTGTCTGTATTTTTGAGATGAGGTGTTTTCATTTATTGAGATTGTCGGACTGACTTCCTCATCTTGGTTGTTATAGTCACAACGTTTCGGCCGTTTTGCCCTCCAGCCTTCATCAGGTGTTTTGTATCAAACTGGGGAACCGTTTGTTAGGAGTCTTGAACCCAACCCATTATTATTATTACAGGGGTACCATGTTCGGACTCCAGCTAGGCTCTGGGACATAGTTGCTGATTCTCTGTTTTGAATGATACTTTTCACTGCCTTCATTCAGGATTGAACTCAGCACCTCTAGAGAGGAGGTTACTTCGAAGGGGACTAGAGTTTCATGTGTGTACTATCGATAACAGTTCCTATATGAAAAAAGTTTGGAAACTTATTGAAGACACCTCATACATCACAAATTTTTATCTTTGTTTTTTTTTAACAGAGGGAATTCTGGGTAAGAACCATTCTTTTAGTAAGAAAAGTGTATCTTTATGAAATTGATAGATATATTAAGACACTAAACATGAACATAATTTGTAATACGATGATTATGTTGAAACTATAAAACAACTTCAAACAGATTCAAAATAAAACATTTTACTAACATATACTTCACACTATGTACATTTGACTTGTTTTAATTTTTTTAATTTCTTTTCCTAGTTTTTGTTTTTACTGTTTTACTTTCTTTTTCATCTTTTGTGCCAGTTGAAGAATCATTATCTTAGTTGGCTTTGATCTTCAAGTCTTATGCTTTCTTTAGTTTTTCTCTTAATTTGAATTCTTTGATTCATATCTCCATTACACTAAAATCTGACATCCCAGATAAACCCAGAATATTTTCATAACTAATTACAAAAACAGTAAAAAGAAAAGTAGGAAAAAGTTTTTAATTTTTTTAAATTTTTAATTATTGATCACATGACCCCACAACGTTATTGCACTTCATATGATCAAAATGAAATATACTTATCTAAATTACATTGAATAAATGTTTGATGGTGATGAGGATCTGTCTTCGGTTTCAATTTAAAGTTTGGGGAAATGATTTCAAATGTTCATTAAAAATAAATTTAAATAATTGAAAAAGATAAACGACAAAAATAACAAAAAAAAAACAGCAAAAAACACAGCAATAAAAACGATTGAAAAGCCAAAACAAGCATAAAAAATTAAACTAAACATCTAAAAAGATAGTGAAATCATTTGCACACAAAACATGAGATCAGAGGTTAGGAGATGCATGAAAGGAAATTGGACTCCGGACCAGTTTTAAAAAAAATTAATTCTTGAAAAAATTTAAAAAAATGGCCACTTGCCAAACTCGAACTTTACACTTTTCAAACATTTACTAAAATAAACGGAACTTCAGTTTACTAATCCCCTTCTCCTGAATAGAACATTTATTATCTCATCCCAGTGAGACAACTAGACTCCAGTTTAAAAAAAGAATACTGAATTTGACACCCAACTTCTGTCCATCCTTCTCAGTCAGAGACACAATGCAGGTTAAATCTTCTTAAACTAAACTTTTTTTATTATTATTATTATTTCAAATAAAACAACAAAAACCCTTTAAGGTGGATCCCAAAATCTGATAAAGAAAACCAGAGTTGGACATTCAAGTGGTAAGAAAAAAAAACTCTCAGTTGGAAATCTAACTAAAATAGAAAAACAAAAACAAGTTTGTATTCTGTGGAGATTCGTGATTTGTATTTTGTAAATTCAAGGTGAATGGCATCAATGCTGATATATAAGATGCCTTCAATAAGTTTCCAGACTTTTTCTACAGGTATTTAAAATTGTTGTTGACTCTTGAAAATTCAGTATGTTATTTCTATACATCTTATGAGATAACTAATTTTTATGATTTCAGGTTCAAATGAACAGCTACATCAGGAATTGGAATACACCCTAATAAAGTCTGATTGTAACAGCTGGTGAATTCAAAAATACAATCTGGACGTGAGGACACTTTCGAAGAATAATATGCAACAAAATTCTGTTTTAAACTTGGAAAAAAAAGTCACAGAAACATATGGAATTCTTCAGACTGCTTTTGGACCATCTTGCATGAATCAAGCATCAGTTTTTGGTGGCATAAGAGATTCAAGGAAGGCAGGAAGTCTGTGAGGAATGATGAGGTGTGGGAGGAGTAAGGAAGTCAGAACACCAGAACTGATTGGCCAAATAAAGAATTTCATGGATAAGGATGGTCGTGTACACACAATTATTCGTGAGGAACTGAAGATGCGGAAGATTTGCACAAAGTTTGTCCCAAGAGTGTTCCATCCTTGTCACAGACTATTTGACCAAGATGGGTATCAAGACAGTTCCTCACCTTCCCTATTGTCCAGACCTTGCTTTTTGTGACTTTTGTTTAGTTAAAGAAAAACCTTAGAGGCTGTCAACAATTGAGGAGATGAAAGAGGTTGTGATGAGGGTCATTGACATGCGCACAAAACGACTTCCATGGAGTCGGTCAGATTGCAGCCGGAGGAGATTACTTCGAAGGGGACTAGAAGAATTTCATGTGTGCACTATCAATAAAAGTACCCATATGAAAAAAGTTTGGAAACTTATTGAAGGCACCACGTAAGCAAAGAATGTTGTAATTTCAGAACCACTATTTCTTATTAATTGCTCTACTAAAGCACGAGATGCTAAGCTTCTCTACAAAGTGAAAAAAAAAAATATGTTAAACATCTGACTTCTTACCTGTACACTTAAAGAAACAAAATGAAATTAATAAACCCATAGCAAAAGAATGGAAGAAATATAAACCCACAATGTAGACAATTCCTATTGTGCGGATTATTTGGACTGCGGTTCTCTTTATTTAGTGTTATTCGCACAACATTTTGACTCAAGTAACTTCCAACCTTTTTCAGGTGCATATTGCCAAACCAGAAAATCTTTTAATTGAATTCAAGAATCTGCATCAAATTTCAAACAGAACTCTTTATATAATCTAGGTGGGGTGGGGGTGGGGCACATGATCTCATTCTGTCAGTTATTACTGAATAAGATATCCTAGGCAATTGTATTCCGAGTATTGCCTGCACTTAAGATTTAACCTTAAACCGCTGTAACACTTTCTTCAAGTGTATCTTGTCAAACTAAGGGATCTTTCTGTTTAACTTGGGAATCTGCACAGAATTTCGAATGAAACCCTTTATTTAATCTATGGAGCTAACATGCACTCATTCTGTCGGACACGATTCGGTAGATGTCCTAAATAATCCGCAATTGTCTTTTTGATTGTTGCCTACACCGAGGATTGAACCTTCGACCTCTAGAAGAGTGTAACTTACAGCTGAATTTTACCAAATACTTTATCCACTACACCGCAGGCTCTTGCAGACTTCTGAATCAACTAGCAGTCTACTCAGAGTGTTTCAGGATTCTGCTCTAGTCAGGTGTATCTCAGATGCCTGATGTAAAGTTTAAATTTAGATGGGCATTTCTAAGTGTGTAGCTAGCCAGCTACCTAATCTGAACGATGTCTTAAAAACGCGTACATTCAAGCGTCCCTTTCCTGGATTCAATATTAAATCCAAAATATCTGCGTGTATATTTAAATTTCTTGTCTACTTCTCAAATCTGGGTAAAGAAAATTGATTATCTTCAATTTACCACTTAAGTTTGCTCTTAGCTTATCTGTATTGTGATCTTTCCTTAGTCTTGCTGGGCTGGATTCCTGAACAGGAGTTCATCTAGTCTGGTGGAGTACCCAACTAAATGCCGTTACTTGAGGCAGCATCACTTGGAGAAGGTGCACCATTCCTTGTATGAGCCAGTCTATAGCTGTATCGAGTGGATCTTATTTGGCTTTTGCATACTATAAGGTTATTTTAAGTATTTGGTCAGAGTTTACTTGCAAGGCAAAGCATCCTTATGTCCCGTTATCCTCACAAACCCCTGTGCAGAGAGAGATCAAAGATACCTGAGGATAGTAGGCATTCAAACTCTCAGAATGTATATATTTTTTTTTCAATAAATAATTGTTTTAATACCTACAAACACTAGTTTCATGCTTATGCAATCATCAGTGCAGGAATTGATATTTACTGTTGGTTGGGAGATTCTTGGCTTCGTGGGAAAGTGTTTTTCCTCTCAGCCACCTGGAATTAACCTTAAAATGGAAGTGAATTTAGATACTTATAAAGCTGTTTACATGGGCTTGTCATAATCAATGGCCATGAGAGTATTTAACAAACAGGAACTTTAAGATGGTGCATGTATTCTAATTGACTGCTTTTTTTTTTCAATTCACTAAATACGGTTCAACTTTAATCTTCTTACAGAGGTTTTATAACTACATTTTTTTCAATATGTTTAATTATGGGAGTATACCTTCAAAATCTTGAGAATTTGTGAGCAGAGAGAAATAGATTCAATTGTAGTATTTAGTATCTGTCAAGCTTAAAAATGCAGAATATTTATTTTTGTTGATAAAAATCATATTTTTAATCCGGAAACAATCTGGAATAAAACTAAAATAAAATGTATATTTTATAAAAACAAATTTTCTGGTAACATCTTTTGTCCAGAAAACTTGTATTTTTATTAATTTATTTTTATTTTTTTTTTTTGTAATTTTAAAAATATGGTCTCTAACCAATTCAGTGTGTAAAATGAAGTGATCGTTACACACGCACAAAAAAAAAAAAAAATGAAATAAAATAAAAAATAAATACATAAATCATGTACACAATTTAAATCTGACAAAATATAACATCAAACGAAAACAATATTCATTTTCGAAAAGAGACATTAAGAACCGGAAGTCTAATGAGAATGAGAATATAAAAAAATTTGAAGAGCAGCAACGAAAATGAAAGAATAAGAACAGCAAAATAAGAATGAGAATAAAAAAGAATGAAAAATGATGCAAAAACGAAAGAGTAAAAGCAAGAACGAAAAACAACAGAATGAGAAAATAAAGGGAATAGATGAGAACGAAAAAGTAAAGAAAATTGAAAAAAAAAAAAAACAAAGGAAAAAAATATCAACAACAAAAGTAGATAAAATCAAAATGTCTACAATTACCTAGTAGACATTTTGAAATGCATTCGATATTTCATACAAATGAATCAGAGAAAATATTTATACGATACATCGATTTGTCATCTTCTATATATATAAAAGCGAAAATGTATGCATGTGTGTATGTTTGTGTGTCTGCTAAAAACTTTCGACAGACACAACAAAAATTCACAAACTCGGCATCATATTGAAGCTCCATCCTTCGCTCGAAAAATATCGAAAAATTGGCCAAAAACGTTCATTTTTTCACCCCAAAATTGACAATTTTCGACAGGGAGGGAGGGGGGAGTAAACAAAAACGGTCCTCTTGTGACGACGACCGGTTCTATGCATGCGTCAGATGACGTCATGACATGATTTAAAAAAACTCACTAAATTTCATGTACATCGCATTAGGTCAGTTGATTAGCGCGTTGGTTCATTATGTAAACATTTTGGGTTCGAATCGTGGTGTGAGATGTCGTTTTTTTGGGGGGGATTTTTAAAATTTAAATATTGAACCAGTGTTATTTAAGCCATTTTTCACGTAACGATCGTTTTTCTGTTTTTTTTTTTTTACTTCGCTTATCCACTCCCGACCACACACACAAAAACACCCAGGTACCCACTGATTTTTTAAATCTTAATATCGAAACAGGCTTATTTAAGCCATTTGTCACGTGTTCGTTTTTCCGTTTTCATCGTTCATTTGCCTTACGTTAGTTTTTTGTGTTTTTTTTTTTTCAATGTTTTGGTTACCCTCCCCGCTTAAGTTTTAACGTTGTTTTCTTTTTTTACTTCGCTTACAACAAACAAACCTGGTCATTGACGTCGTCGTAACGCTTGACGAATTCTGTGCGCGCACCTGTCAATTTGGTTCTTACTTAAATAAATTCAAACATCTTTCAGTAACTCATTCTGGCTGGCCGATTTTATTTTCAAACTTCGCCTCAGGGCTTCGGGTTCGATCCTACCCCCCCCCCCCGGGTTCTTTTTTATTTAACACCGCACTAGTCTTCTATATATATAAAAGCGAAAATGTGTGTATGTATGTATGCTTTTTGTGTATGTCTGTAAAAGGCTTATTTCACTGGACTTTTTGGTCGGCTCATTCCTTCTTAAAACTTTTTATATCACGTCTAAATCATAATATCTAAGAGTTACGAATGGGGGTCGCCTGTCTATTTAATTTGCCCGACGTTCACGTGCTATTTTTTCCAGATTTTTAGAGCGTTCTGTGTATTTTTCGCTTTTCAGTATAAAACAAACGAAAACTGGCTTGCAACCATGTCATGTTTCAAGGTTAAACATCACACGACTTAAGGTTCTCGCACCTGTTAATTTTATTTTATAAATTAAGAGGTTTTTCATTCCTCTTCTCTCGTGGCCGAAATGGCTAGGTCCCAGGGTTTTTTTTCCATTTCGTTTCCATCTCCGCGTCAAGCGTACTTTCCTACTAAAACTTTTTTTTTTTTTTTTACACCTCCAAACACCCGGCCAACGTTTTTATTGAAGACAGGGTTGTTTTGATCCCCCCCCCCACAACACACACCTACAAACACCCGGGCCACACCGGAGATACCCCCCACTAACCTATAATATAAATCTCACCTGTCTGTTTAAATGCATGTATGTCTGCTTAAAACTTTCGAGCGAGGTGACGGATTTTCATGAGATCAGTATCATTTTGAAGCAACAACAAATATCAAAAATTGGCCAAAAACATTAATTCCTTCACCCTAAACTCGGCCATTTTGTCCAAGGTGGGGTTCAATTTTTTTCGCCAACATTTTAGCAAATCATCGTCACCGTTGGATTGACTTCACTTAATTTAATTGCTCTTGACTTCTGGTTAGACCATGGAGACATGTTTTTAAATCTTTTTTTCTCTCCTTTGCGTTATGGGTTCGAGCTTGCCTGCCTACTACCACCTTTTCTTTTTTTTTAAACACCTCTGCCTACTGTTGTTTTGACCCACCACCCACCCACCCACTACTGCCACTTTTTTTCCCCGGAGTTCCTTACAACACTATCTACACACACCCGGGCACCTCCGCAACTGTTGTTTTGACCGCCCTCCCCGCCGCGGTCCTTATTACACCAGCTAAATAACCAGGCAACGCTGGGTACCCCCGCTAGTTCATTTCCGAAAAGGCATATTAAGAATCGAAAGTCTGCTGGGAATATGAATAAATGAGAATGAAAGAGTAAAAGCAAGAACGAAAAACAACAAGAATGGGAAAATAAACGGAAAGAATGAGAACAAAAAAAAAAAAATGATAAAAAAAAGAAAATTGATAAAAAAGAGATAAACATACAAAAAAAAAATATCACAACAACAAGAGGAAATAAAATCAAAATGTCTACAATAGCTTGTAGACATTTTGAAATGCATTCAATATTTCATACAAATGAATCAGAGAAAATATTTTTTTAGATCCACCAATTCGACACTCATGCTTAAGTTTGAAATCAAACTTTCAATGGTAAACTAACAGACCGAATGAAATCACTCTAAGTAGGAAGTGGAGGGGAAGGATGAGGATGAAATGATGAGAAAGTTGGTTGTTTATTAGATGCGATCAAACCTCACTAGAAGAATTTCTATCCATGAGTCAATCTATCACACTTTCATGCAGACTGAATAGAGGAATAAGAGACTTTTTTCTTTCTTTCTTTTTTTTTTTAAGAATGGAAGACAAGAGGATCATTGGAAATATGTACGAAATGTAAGAAATATGCACACACACTGAACCACAACAAAAAACACAGATAAAAAAAAATGGCTTGCATAGTTTTCAACCTTTTTTAAAAAATTGCTAAATGTTACCTGTAAACTCCAAAAGAAATGCTGAAATAAGGTAATGATCACTATTTAGAAATGATAAATATTTTTTTAAATATTAATGAAAGAAAAAATATAATTGAAAGCTTGAGAACTAATGGAAACATAAAAGAAATGAATAAAAAAAAAATAAATAAAAAAAAATTAAATTTAATGAATTTTAATTATAACTAGCAGGCTCTTCAGTGTTGCCTCGTCGTAAAATATGCTTAAACATGATATTTTATTAATTATGATTACAGAACCAATTCTCTATTGATTATTATATTGTACCCAGCATATAGTAGGGCACCCCCACCCTTAATGGCCCGGTCGTAAAATACACCTTGAGTATATTTTAATTCATGCACATTTCAAATTTATTATTATAGAGCCAATTATTCTATCTATTATTATATTGTACCCAATAAATAGCCATGATTTCAAAAGTTAAAAAATATGATTTTCTAGCCATCAGCTAGAATCAAAACCAAAACATATTTGCTCTCAGACCTTATTCGTTCCCTTCTGAGCTACATCAATACAAACATAAAAAGTTTAAAAAATAACGTTAACCTATGAATATATTTTGAGTATACATAGAAGAGCACTTAAAGTAAACTTATGCCTAGTGAGTTCCAATTTTTAAAAATTTTGACCCGTTAGTAGCTATTTGTACGAGCTAAAGACCAAATTGAATTTGTTCCACAGATCCAAATACCCTATATATCAAGTTTCAAATCTGTAAACCAAAATTTGACAGGAGTTTAGTAGAGACTATTCTTCAGACAGACAAGGTCACTTTTATATGCATAGATTATTAAATAAATTTATAATTGTAAAATAAATATTTTATAAATCATATTTACGAATATACAAATATATACACATGTGCAACGTTATATAGGAATATGTATTTGTTTTCCTAAGGCTTTTTCACAATATTGTATTAGCAGAAAATACATACTATAATATGCTTTAGTTCTGCGATTGAGTTACATTTGAAAAAGAAAAATGTTTTAATTGTTCTGATTAGCCATTCTCGATCATTCTAATATTTCTGAATGATTTTCTAAGCATTTGAATAAAGAGTAACTTTTTTCAGTGCAACCATCTAATTCACATGTGTATCTGTACACACCACAAACATGGATGTAAATTAGATGACAAAACGAGTTTATTTCTATATAAGAATAATAATACTGCAATATAATAACAATGAAGCAAAAGTATAAAAGTAAATAATATTATAACATTATTTTAGTTATGCAAAAACAATATCTTAAAATTGTCATAATGTATGAATAAAAAAAGTGAACGTGTCTGTGTATCTGTGTACATTTCCCTACGCAATAACTCTGTCAATTTTTAGTCTACAGACTCGAAATTTGACATACAGGTTACTGAGATTTGGGAAAATCGATCTGATCGGTTTTTGGTCAGAAATTTGGCGATTAAGGGGTCAAAGTTCAACGATTTGACTTTTGAGAACTCTACCAAACTCCTCCAACAATTTTGGGTCTACGCACTTGAAATTTAAATATAGGTTCCTTGGACATGGATCTAACTTAATAACTTCATTTGAGCCCAAAACAATAAATTTTAAGGGGTCATACTAAAGGCCAAAGTTAAAAAAAAATTGACCTCTGCAGCCTTTTCCAAATTACTCAAACAATTTCTGGTCTAAATATTTGAAATTTTACATAAAGGGTATTCAGAGATAGGGCAAGCTTTTTCATCAGTTTGGGTCGAAAATTTTTAGTTACCAATATATAAATGTATGTATGTATGTCTGTTTGCATGTCTGCCTTAAACTTTCAATAGAGGCGACGGATTTTATCAAGATCAGTATCATTTTAAAGTTGGACCTTTCATACGACAAATATCAAAATATTGGCTAAAAACATTAATATCTTCCCCTTCAACTAGGCACTTTTCTACGGGGGGGGGTCTCTTTTTTCGTCGATATTTTTGAAAGTTATCATCTCCTTTATATGGTCTTTAATTTAAAAAAATGTCGCTTCCGGTTTAGCAGTGGTCGTAACAGCATAAACATTAGGTTTTATCCCGTTCTTTTCCTCCTTTGCGGTACGGGTTCGAGCCTGCCTTCCTACTACCATTTTTTTTTTTTGCTCAACATACACATCTAAACACCCGAGCAACGCCGGGCGCCCATGCTAGTATATATATATATATATATATATATATATATATATATATATATATATATATATATATATATAAGGTAGACATTTAATGAATAATTTTACAAAATAAAATAACTGGCCACTTTGTTCATGTTATTTAACCCCATTAAATTATTTTCTTTGAGGATATGTTAAGTCCCATGTCTATGTTGATAAACTAGACACAATAGACCTCTTGAAAAACAAGCTATTGCTGAAATACAACCTAATTTATCGCGTAAAGCTTGTAAAATAAAAATGGACCTCTTGATTACGGCATATATGCAAGAGTTGCAGAGTCTGAAACTATATTTAAATTATAAATGCCAAAAATTAATCTTTGAAATAAACCATATATTTGTATGATTAGAATATTTTTTCTGTGATTTATAGTGTTTTAAAGTTTGCTGCCTAAAAAAGAAAGAAACCCTTTATAAAGAGATTTGTAAAGCTCATCTATTATAATAAAGTTGTATTTCTGTTTGTCTGTTCAAAATTTGGTAAATATATACAAAAGATGCAGTTTCACAAAATAGATTTTAATACCGAAAACGGACGCTTATATACGTTTATTTCTGCATGATTTCTATATATATATATACCATTTATTCAAAAGGAATGAACATTTAAAAGGTTATCTCATTTGCATATTATAATAAAGAAAATCTGTTTTAATTAGCTCTAAATTTTGAATCTATGCTATGAGATTTTTAAGCTCTGTGATTGTATTTCCCTATTTGAATTTCACAGATGAAGATGACTATGTTTTATGCTTCCAAAAATCCAAAATATGACCAACTTTCAGGAAAATCGTAACAACTTAGGATATTTGGTGTATCTTAAATAGTATAGGTGTATCTTAAATAGTATAGGTGTATCTTAAATAGTATAGGTGTATCTTAAATAGTATAGGTGTATCTTAAATAGTATAGGTGTATCTTAAATAGTATAGGTGTACCTTAAATAGTATAGGTGTACCTTAAATAGTATAGGTGTACCTTAAATAGTATAGGTGTATCTTAAATAGTATAGGTGTATCTTAAATAGTATAGGTGTATCTTAAATAGTATAGGTGTATCTTAAATAGTATAGGTGTACCTTAAATAGTATAGGTGTACCTTAAATAGTATAGGTGTATCTTAAATAGTATAGGTGTATCTTAAATAGTATTTGACTAAACCCTTCACCCGGCAATATTTTTTTTTTTTTACTTGGCAACGCCAGGTATGTACAGCTACTTTAAAATAAATAGATTTTGAATTATCAGTTTTTAAATTAGAACATAGGGTGGAGCAGGTGCTAGTATAATTGCAAGATTTAAACATTCAAGAAACTTCTGCGATTATGTCAATGAAGGGAAGTGGCACGTGCACAAAGTATGATAATGTATGGAAGTAAAATCTAACTAGTGATGGTTAACGACAGAGTTGGAGAGAGTTTCTATTTATACAGAGTACAACAGATCAAAAGAGCTTTAGAGAATCGAGATGAGCTGATGTAAACTGACGAATGCAGTTTCAGCAGAAGACGCAGACAGGGAATTTAACATTTAGAGAGTCAACGGTGTCACACACACACCCAGAATACAACTGATATTTGCAGAATATGCCAAAGTTGGTGTTTTATGTATTTTGTTTTATTTTTTTTTTATATTTGTGAACCATATACATATCTCCTAAGTAACCACCAACGTGAGATGATGACATTGCCAGAAGAAAGAAGAAATTCACGGCACACAATGTTGGCGTTGGCGTGGTTGCCAAGCGGGAGGCATGTATCACACCTGCCAACTAACTCTGCTACCTTTTACCAACCCAAACACACTCATACATTCTTTCAGTGTGACCAAATCAATGAAGTCTCCTGTTCTGCACACATACCTCTAAACTCTCCAAATTTAATCTTTGTGTATGTGAGAGAGAGTTTGTTCCCTATGGACTCGAAAACAGCTGGACTGACTTCTTTTTTTAAAATTTTACATGAATGTACTTCATGTGTCTAGGAGTGTTCTTACATAGTTTTAGTATGTATGTTGGTGAAAAGACAATGGATAGGAAGTTGTTCACTAAGGAAGACAAAAAGAAGCTGAGGTGGGATTGTTGATAAAGGTGTGGCAGACAAAAGGGAGATACTTTTAGAGTTAGTTTTATGATTGGCAATGAATTTTGTAACTGTTTTACGATGGTTGGATATGGTTTGCGGACAGTCTTGGGTTTGCAATAATCATAGATGACAGTGTTGAAGACAGTTGCAAGTTGGAAACAGTCAAAGCTCGATCATGGGTCGGAGGAGATGGGGAAATGAATGCATCAATCGATAGATGAACACAGCCCAACATAAAACTAAGATGTGGACTTAAGTAGAGAGTCGATGGTGTCACACATACATCTAGAATGCAACTGATATTTGAAGAAGATGTCGGAGTTTGTGTTTTTGTGTTTTATTTTTACCTCCTTTCCTCTTGTGAGAGATGATGACATGGCCAGAAGAGATGAAGGAGAAGAAATAAAGGCACACAATGCTTAGGTTGGCAATCGCTGTCAAGTAAGGTAACACATGGTTTTATCACATTAAAAGCAGTGGTGTGTAAATGGTCACTACAGATCAGTAAAGATTCAAACTTGATATAATCAATTCCATATTCTACCAATGTATCCATTGACCCAATATGTTCATAAAGTTTAAATCAAGAGAATAGAAGAAGTAACTCACTTTGTCCCCTGAGTGTGACATTTCTTCACAGCTATTTGAGCGGACAAGAGTGCCTGTTCTCTGACAATAGGAATCAGGAGGTGCCGGAGATATTGGACTAGCCAAAGGTTTGTCGGGACTGGTGGTCTTGTGGTTTTTCTGGATGCCATTACCAGAGGCTGAAAGAAGAAAAAGAGGGATTCATTTAAAAAAATATATCTGGATGAGAGAAAAAAGGGGGCGGGGGGAGAAACAGAGCAAAAGAAAGTGAAAACAGAAAAGAGGGAGGAGGCAAAAAAGAGAAAATGTTAAATTGGATAGAAAAGAGGAAGAAAAAAAAAAGACAAAAAAGTGATCACATTTTTTGATACATTAAAATTCATCACCATCACCTATTACACAAAGGACAGTTTTCTGTGTGTGTATGTCTAGCTAAAAAAACAAAATACAAAAGAAAAACCTATAAAGTTGGTGTATTCTTGATTGATGCTGCTGTGGATGAATAATATTTAAAATTAAAAACAACTTATTTATTCATCGTCATCACCTATTATATTAAGGACAGTTGTCTGTGTGTGTGTTTATATGTCTAGCTAAAAAAAAAAAATACAAAAAAATCCCCACAAAGTAGTTGCATTCTTGATTGACGTTGCCTTGGATGAATAATATTTAAAATTAAAGAAAAACAACTTATCCCCCATTAAATATTCTAATTTGTTTTCCCTTTGTTTTCTTTTATCCTTATACTTTTAATATGGAAAACAATCATAGAACTAGTACACACACATGACTTATGTTTAACTCGTTTTTCCTTTTATATATATATATATATATATATATATATAAATAATGCTACATAAGTCTTTGGGTGGTGTACAATTGAATTTATGATTTTAAAATAAAATATCCATTTGTAAATGCGTGGGCTTTATTAATTTGTTTTTATTACAGATTGGAATTTTATTTTGATTCATGTATAAAAAAATGTCACATACATCAAAATTAATTTCATTTTAAAATAGTAAAATGACTTATGCATCACCATGCAGGTGTGTGTATATATATATATATATATATATATATATATATATATACTAGCAGGGAGATCTGGCATTGTCTGGGATTGGATGATGATCAACAAATGTTTCACACTCCCATATTATTTACTGTCAAAGTAGAGGGAATATGGTAAAGAAAAAGGTGATTACACATATTTACCATATTCCCTCTGCTTAACTTATTTTGTTTTCAAGTAAGATCTTTGACTTACTTGTTTCATCAAATACTTCTGGATGCAAAATCCGATCCCGCATTTTGCTAATTCCTACCCTCTGATGAGAAGGAGAGTATTTCTTCGAAACTTCGCGGATTAAGGACTATCCATTTATCTAGTGTTTCCTTTTCAGATTAAATATGTTTTTTAACTCATTTCAAAATGTTTTTTAACATATTTTATTAACTGTTTGCTCATATTATAAGCTCTATTTCCTATTTGGTTTTATCGAGCTTTTATGTCTGGCTGAGATAATTTTATAAATATTAATTCTTTAATATTTATAATTTACTTTAATTTTACCATCTTTGATCATTTTGGTAAATTCAATTGTAATTTTCATTTTATATATATATATAATATATATATATATATATATATATATATATAAAATGATTAAATATATATGGAAATTTAAGCAATCATTTGATTTAACAAATGTATATCACACTTTACGTATTTAAAAATTAAAAACATTTTACAATTATACATTATTAAAATTTAACATTCGAATTAAATTATCAAATAATCAGCGGGGAAAGCTGGATCTATTCTGAATTCAAACATGTTTTTGGCGATTTTAATATACTTTTAGCAATTTTATTAGCAATGGTTGGTAGGTTGTTTTTGTTTTACAGCATATCAACCCCTTTTCAGGTTAACTAATGCTGAATCCAGTGATTTTGAAGAACAATTTTTTTAATAAAATATGTTTGTGTTTTTTCAAGTCGGTTTCTATTTAACCCATAGTTGGGACCTTAACAGGTACTACCACTCCAGGTCAGAGTGGACCTGGGAGTAATGGCAATTAAAGGGTGGCTCCACACTCCCCAAAGCCCGCGAGCTGGGGCCTCACCAGCGGATATAGTTTAAGGTCATATCCAGGCCCTATTGGCAATGGATATTTGAAAACAATATGGACTGATATTTCTATTCAATATCAGTGGATACCTTAGCTACTATATATATTAGTTAAATATTGTTGTGCATGTTCCCTCATATATAAATAGGATATATTGTAGATACAGGTCAGCAGAATTCAAATAGGTTATTTTGCTAGAGATTTTTTCCCTCAGGCCCCAAAATAAACAGAATCTAGATGATTCTTATTATGACCTTTTCCCTGTTAATTGTGGCAGTATGCCGATCCTGTGCATTTCTAAGAAATCCATCCTCCCAGGCCTTGCTAATTGCCTGAGGTGTTCCTACCTGGAAATGTTGACAGGTTTGTTCAGAAACTTTTTGCAAGTCAGAATGCTTCTCCTTAGGAGCACTGACTTTTCAATCCCACTTTCCGACCCTTGTGTCACATTTCTCATCATGAGAGAAAAATGTGACACAAATGAGTGATTTCCAGAGAATAAGCTATACTGTGAGAATTGGAAACAACAATGTTTAGTCGGATATTATGTCAGACGAGTGAGCAAAAATGTAACAGCTGTTATCTTACGCTTCTGGATTGGAGTTCAAAAGAGACGTGTCACAAGATTATCTAACAAATTGTTATAGTAAAAAAGCCATGAGCTTATGAAATAATTGTTTCTCTGTCTCTCCCCATCTTTTGACTTGTGGCACTATGATGAAGATGTATTAAACCTTGTTTCATTAGATGTTGAGTAATTAATGATTACTTGTTTACTTTATGAGATTTTAATTGCTTTCTTGCACATTGAATGTTTTAGATGGTGGAACGAAGAGCAAATGAAATGAATAGAGGTGTTATATATTGGGACCCTACGATGGTAGGTGGAAATCATGTTAACTAGAATGAATTTAAAGAGTATTTCATTAAGTTCACATTAGGATGGTCTGGCAGCACCCAGCAAGGTTCAGACAATTTTAACCAGCTAAAGATCCAGAAAAGAGTGGCCTGTAAAACATCCAATCATTTGAGGCCTCTAGCGCTGCTCTGCGACTTTTAGTTTCGGAGGAGATAGAGTTTGAAAATATGGAGACAAACAGACAGACCATCCGACAGGCAGACATATAGCCGTTTATATATTAGATTACAAGGGTTGTCCCAAAAGTAAAACTTTCTACTTTTTTTTTTACTCAAAAAGTTGAAGAGGTATGAAGACAGGAGTAGTATCATTAAAACAAGCACTCTTTTGTGTGCTAGGATTTATTTTTCTTCATAGTCAAAGCAGTACTGTGCCTTGTTTGGGATGAAAATGAAAAAAAAAAAAGTTAAACGTTTAAGAGCTATAAAGGCAGCAGTGGTACCATTGAAACGAGTGACCTTCTGTCCTCAGGAATTTATTTTTCTACATAATCAAAACCATTCTCAATGCACTTTTGCCAGGAATTCAATGATGCATCTCTGCTTCTGATGCATGTCCATGACAGGGATGGCTTTCTTAGAGTCTCACGCCATCAATATCTGAAATAGATAAACTTTCAGGTCATGAATACAGGAGTTCAATCATCATAACAATGCAATTTTCAATCTTCTCTGATCCATTCAGACGGAATAAAAAATAGGAGGCATTACTTTTGGAGCGTCCTTCGTATTATTTAAAATGTTATGAGGAGATATATGTTATGCATCAATTTTCAATATTTAGTTCAACATGTTCTTCTCTTCATTAAACATTTTATTGTTTTCGAAAATGTTGCTGCGTGCAAAGAAACAGAAAACAGAACATGAAAATAGTAATAAAATAATATAACTTGTGCTCATACACACATTTTGGTGCTGGGTTTCTGAAATGAATTTGGAAAGAAATTCTTGAAGCAAAAGTCAACAGTAGACTTTTTTTTTTTACTTTAGGTCATCAGAGATGATAATTTAATTTTTCATGTATAAATTACTTATGTAATTCTTGATTGTATAACGAAATACAGACACATTGTGCAAGAAGGTCGAATAAAAGAATAGTTCTTACTTGGTGTGCTTGTGGCATTTGGTCCAGATGAGTGTTTTTCTTTAAATTCTTCAATCTGACAAAATAAATTCACAAATAAAAATAAATTTCAATGAAAATAAAATAAATAAATATAAAAATAAAAAAAATCTTTAAATAAAAAATAACAGTGAAATCAAATAAATTATAACAAAACATCAAATAATGTTTAGGAATTTTTGCAGTGAGGATTGATAATTTGTATTTTTTTTTGTTGTACTAACTAGCAAGCCACTCCCTGTTGCCCGGTCGTAAAATATGCTTATACAAGACATGCATGCGTAGTCCCCTCTCTGGTGCTGCATGTGAGATGATACCACAAAAAATAGTGAAGAAACGATGAATGTGAGAAGTGAATGTTGCCTTCACATTTTCGCCAAGTTTCAGAAAAATCTAATGAATGGGGCAAAAATTATGGAGTAAAAAATGTAATTTTTTGCAATTTTGGGGCTTTTGTGACCTCTTGAGCTCCTGGGAATGCTGAATCCCAGTGAAAATGGAAAAACGGTGCAGTTTAATGCCTTAAGATATGTATATTTGAATTCAGCACCATGAAAACCACTATAAAGATATATACATCAAGTTTTTTGGTAATATGAAAAAAGAGCTCCAAAAAGGCATGTTTTTTTAACCCTAAAAGTCCTAGAGGAATGTGAACCAGAATTTTGCCAGGGTCACCCATACTGAATTTATATTAAAAACAATAGCCTCCACATTTTGGCCAAGTTTCAGGAAAATCTAATGGATGGATCAAACGCTATGGGGCAAAAAGTGTAATTTTTGGCCATTTTTGACCTTTTTTGAACCCTTGGGCATGCCGAATCACAGTGTAAATGGATAACAGTGCAGTTTCAGGCCTTAACACATGTATATTTGAGTTGACCACCGTGAAAAACCATTATATAGTCAGACATATCAAGTTTTTGTTGAGAAATATGAAAATAAGAGAGTCACAAAAAGTAGCGCTTTTAGCACTAAAAGTCCCCGGGGATGTGAACCAGAATTTTGCCAGGGTCACCTATACTGGATTTATATTAAGAACAATGGGCTCCATATTTTGGCCAAGTTTCAGAAAAATTTAATGGATGGATCAAAAGTTATGGAGCAAAACGTGTAATTTTTGGCCATTTTGGGATATTTTTTACCTCTTTTGGGAATTTTTGCCAAAAAAAAAATTTTTTTACTGTGCACATTTATTTAATGAAATACAATTTGTGGCAAAATTTCAGGAAAAAGTAATGGACGGTTATCTGGCAATTGTCTGGAATAATGGACGCAAGCCACTGATAACATAGGTCCCTCTCCAATAAATCGAGGGACCAATATGATATTTTAATTTAAGTAGATTTCATATTTATCCATACTGTATTGATTATTATATTGTACCCAATATATAGTA